>NW_022436995.1:6953911-6982476 GCF_009761245.1 Sapajus apella
TTTTTTTTTGGTGAAGACAGGGTCTCACTCTGTCACCCAGGCTGGAGAGCAATGGCATGATCACAGCTCACTGTAGCTTCAGCCTCTCAAACTCAACCCTCTCACCTCAGCCTCCCAAGTATCTGGGACCACAGGTGTGCACCACCATGCCCAGATAACATTTTAAAAATTTTTTTATAGAGGCAGTCTCCCTATGTTCCCTAGGCTGATCTGGAAACTTCTGGCCTCAAGAAATCCTCTTCCCTTGCTCTCCCAAGGAGTTGAGATTGCAGGTGTAAGCCATGGCGCCTGGCCACTGAACTGGTTATGGGTTATCAGCATGTACTTCAAGTGATATGAGTACAAAACTATAAGACACAGAACATTTTTTTCTATGTTAGCATAAGAAGTGAGTTCTTATCTACTGAGTTACTAATACATGAAAAGGCAATTATTCTCATACAACATGTTTCCTCAAAATGAGGAAAGTAACACTTAAGGAAAAAAAATCCCTATCCATCCAAATGAAATAAGTGCTAGAAAAAAGTTAAAAAGGTACACTGAGGATGCACGTGGTTAAACAGCAAACACTCGCCATTGTGAACTTTCATACCCCATAGGAACATTTATTTGCTACAGAGGAAGGGAATGCCTCCTAAACAAGGTTATTTTATTTGTTAATACGGCACAGAAGCAAAAGGACGTCTAGAAAGTACCGCTCTCTTCTTGAAGACTAATAGGTTAGTTTCTCTAGGCACAGCAAGCAGCGGAAGTTAGATTTGGTGAGGTGTGCTGCGGGATTCATGACGCCTACAAGGTACATACATTACCTCAGAAGTTCAACTTTCTGCTGCATCTCACTGCACGTGATCTGCAAGTCATGCATCATTGCCTTCAGCTCTTCCTCCTTTTCTCCTTGAGAAAGTACATCTTTTCGCTTAACTAAAGTAGTGACTCTCTCCTTCAACTTCCTAGTCAGCTCCTGTAGCTTTGTTTTCTCCAGTTCTAATTCTGCTATTGTGGCCTGATGCTGAAAATGTCTGTCTTGAAAACTTGGGAAAGTAGTATCTTCCTCCAGTATAACTTGATTCTGTACTCTTGGCCTTTCTTGATGTGTCTGAATTGTTCTGTGTAACCAGTCAATTTCATGTGCTTTTACTTTTTCCAAGAGCTGTTTATTTCCCTGCTCAAGGTACTGGTTTTCTTGCTTACTTTCTTCTATGACATGATGTACCCTCCTAACCCTGGGCACACACTCTTCCAGTGTCTGATTGAGCTCAAGTGTATTTCTATCAGGTTCGACTTCCAGGTTCTCTAAACTGGCTTCCCATAAGCAGCCATCACACTGCTGGACCACGCTTTCCTGCAGCTTCTCAATTTTTCCTTGAAGTCTCAAAACCAGAACATTCAGCTCCTCATTTTCTATTCTGACCTCATCATAACTCTTTTCCAGGCTAAGGAATGTTTCCGTCACTTCCTCCATTTTCTTCAGCTCATCCTGCAACCTGAAAACCTCTGCAGTGAGTTCTTTATTATTTTCCAGTGCCTCATCGAAGCGTGTCTCCATCACTCTCAGCTCTTCCTGAAGGCAGTCATTTTCTCGGCTCGCATCTTCATACAACAGCTTATACTTGGGAGAAGCCTCAGGGATTCTCTCAAGCATCTTCAGTTTCTTTTTTAGCACAGAAACATCAAAAAGTAGGTCCTGTTTCTTTTCAGAAGCTCGATCACAGTCTGCGCATAACATAATCAGCTGTTCCTGAAGCTGACTAATCTGATTCTTCAGCTCCCAGGATTCGGTCCTGGTCTCTTCACTGTTTTCAAGCTCGGAAAAACCCTCTACCGAAGCTTCAGACTCCTCTAGTTTGACTCCCTGTCTCTGAACAGAGCTTGTCCCTGTACTTCCCAGGTCCGGGACCTCATCATCTCCCAGGTCACTTAGGACACACCGCCTGCTCACACCTTCTACTTGCTTCATTTGGTTTTGCTGTAAAAACGGCTCTGTTTGTTCCACAGTATTTCCAAAAAACTCAGTAGTTGGCTCACCTAAACAGGAAGACATGACTACCCCTGGCTCCAGCTTTTGCAGCCTCTGCTGCAATCTGGAAATTTCAGTAGCCATTTTCACATTTTCCTTCACTGCTCGTTCATGAGCTCTCTGCAGGCTTAAGAGGACATCTCCATTTTCTTCCAACAGCTGCTCCCCTTGCTGAAGCAGGGACAGGGCTCCATCTCCTTCCACCTCCTCCTCTCCTATCACCTGGCAACCGCTCTGAAGTGTGGAGAGAGGAGATGCTGCTTGCTGCATTTCCTTTATTTTACTCTGAAGTCTGGAGATTTCTGTGCTCATCTCAGCTCTTTCTCGATCTGCTTTCTCACAGGTTGCTTTGTGAATGTTCTCCATGGCCAGAAGCTTGGACATCATTTCCTGCCTTTCCTGGTCATGTTCCATTTCTAGTCTTTCCAGCCGCTGGCTAGCCAGCTGCTCCGAGGCCCCTGCCTGGCAAAGGACCTCCTCATGCTCCCTCAGTTCTCTTTCGTGACTGCTCTTCAGCTCGAGTACCTTGTCAGACAGCAGGCTTTGCTGGGTTTCAGATACATTTCTTAGGTCTTCCAGGTCTTGGAGTAGCTTCTCTCTCTCGATGACCATGCTGTTCAGATGTTCTTTGTAAGTTTTCTCCAGCATCTCCCTCTCCTGGGTCAGGACCAGAGAAGTTGCTTTCTCTCTCTTAAGAGTCTCTTTCAGCAGCTCCTGGGCTTCTGCACACTCCTGGGTGAGCTCGTCCTTCTCAAACTCCCACTGGGATTTCTCCTCGCGCTGCTGTTCCTGGAGGTCCTTCAGCTCTTGGCGGTAGCGCCCCTCCAGGCTTTGCAGAGCGCTTTCACACCTCTCAGTAACTTTCTGACAATCAGACTGAAATTGGGCTTCTATCTGAGAGGTTCTTCTATTACACTCTGTTTCCATTTTTTCCCTAAATGTAGTCAACATACAGCATTATTGAAACTGCCAACTCCAGAAGCAAACAAAAATCATTTTCCCATGCACTGAGAAAGCTGCTAAGCAGACAACTGAAATACTCCCTAAAAATGGTCTTAACTTATATGATTTCTTTATACTGGAAAGGGATCTCATTTCTGAAAGCTAAGACTGGCACTCATAATTCACTTAAAAGACTTGCCTCTCTTTGGAGTTAGGGGAAAATCTTAGAAACTAATTTCTCTGGCATACTCCTGGATGTATTTGTTTATGGATTTTTAAACCAAAGACTTAAATGACCAAATGCACATTAATCTAATCCCTAACTTGGGAAATATATACCATTCCTTCATTTTAATTAAGCATGCATTATAGGATATCAGTCACATAAACCACACATATTAACAAATTCATTCTGCCTTTGCTTCTTATTTAACCAAGTAGCACCAAGTCAATCAGGGTGTGACGAAATGAAGCCCTGGGATTTCACATGAGGAAGGTAGGCACAAAGTGCTGTTTCTTAACTCTGGGACGAAATGTAATCTTGCCTGGAATCCAGTTTATTAATAGCTTTTCTCAGAAAGCAATAGGATTGAGCTAGGAAGGAACCACTTTTGAGATAATCTTATCCTCCTCTTGAGCCTTGTAAGGTATAATAAATCCTAATACGAGGAATACTTTCCTCTTTTACAAACATAATGAAACAAAAACAGCTCCAGTCAACCCAAGGTAGGCTCACATCAAAACAGTAGCAAAAACAGTCAAAAATATTTCAAAGAATCTCATCAATGGGCTACTACTATGCCTTCTAATTTCTCCAGGCCTCTTAAGCAACTGGCACTTCTAATGCCCCAAGAGATGGCACCCCAGGCAGCTCCATTTCCCCTCACTTCTTACCTTCCCTCCTGAAGCTCCCTTTGGTGCTTTTCCAAGAGCTCTTTTCTCAACTCCTCTTTCTCAAGAGTGTGCCTCTCCCCCAGGCTTGTTAGCTGCTCCTGGTGAAACCGCTCTAGTTCCTGAGTCAAGCCTCTCACCTTCTCTTCCGTCCAGGCGCTACTCTGAAGGGCTTCCCTCTCCCGCTCAAAGCTGGCCTGCGCCTGCGCCAGTCTAGCCTTGAGCTCCAGCTCATGTTCCAGCCTCAGCGTCTCCTGCAGGTGAGCCTTTTCCTCCTCAAGCTTCACTTGCAGCTGTTTTTTCTCCTCCTCATGCCTGCAGATGGCCTCATGATGTGCCTCCTTGAGCACCTCAGCCTGCCCCTGAAGTTCAGCAATTTCATTTTTAAGGTCACTTATTTGTTTTTCCAAGGTGTGCATTTCGTTCTCATGCCTTTGCTTCATGTTTTCCTGTGCCTTCTTGCAGCTGACCACGGTTTCATCCAGCTGCTTTTCATAATGGCGCATCTGAAAGCAGAGAGTGACACCACCACCAGATTACTCAGCTCAGGGCCACTGGAAGGGAGGTAATGAAGCAGCAAGTACTTTTTTTCCCCCTACAAGACATTTCTCAGTTTCCCCATCTTGTTTTAAAGTAACCGAATTTAACACTTTAAACAAGATATTTAATTTAAGCATGGTTTACATATCTCTTTTAACTGACTGAATTTTATTAGTCTCTGAACAACTCTATTAAAGAACTGAGCAGCCATTACATACAGATACCCACTGTCTTCCCATGCATCCTTTCCAACTGTAAACTTGAGTCTTGAAACATAAAAATTTTTTGAGATAGGTTCTTACTCTGTCACCCAAGCCGGAGTGCAGTGGCAAGATTATGGCTCACTGCAACCTCCACCTCCCGGGCTTGAGCAATCCCCCACCTCTGCCTCCTGAGTAACTAGAACTACAGGCACACACCACCATGCCCTGCTATTTTTTTTTTTTTTTTTTTTTGTATTTTTTTGTAGAGATGGGGTCTCGCCATGTTGCCCAGACTGGTCCTGAACTCCTAGGCGCAAGTGATCTGCCCGCCGCGGCCTCCCAAAGTGTTGAGATTACAGGCATGAGCCTCTGTGCCCTGCTGGATCTTAAAATATTTAATTAAATTCAAACATTTATTGAACACCTATCAGGTACTTGAAGGCCTCAGAACACAACGTTGGGTAAGACGTGGTCCCTGCCATCCAGGAGAAACCAGTCTAGACATGGATATGACAACTATCAGTACAGTAGGAGGCAGAAAATAAAAGGTATAGAAAAAAGAGCTACCATACAACCCAGGGATTCGAAGGAGGGAAAAATCACATTTTTGTTGGGGAAACTCAAGAACGGCTTCATGCAACAGGCAGCATTAGCTATAAACCCTGAAGGGTAAGTAGACTTTCAAGAGGCAGAAAGAAACTAATATCAGCATAGTTTGTAATAGCACAACCAAAGAGGACACAGTTTGATGGACAACTGGGAACTGTAGCTGGGGGAGAAGGTCACTCAAAAGAATGGTGTCAGAGAAGACTGGAAACGTAAGTTGAAGCCTCCTGGTGAAGAGTTTAGAGGCCAAGGTTCAGAACTTGTACCAAATTTAGTAGGTAATGCAACATGAAAGGGCTTTTTTTAGTTTCATTGAGATTTTTTTTAGAAATAAATTGGAGGTAATATAATGGCTTTCAAACTTCACATTCCATGATTGCCAGGGCTGAAGATACACTTCGGAGAAACTCTCTCTCCAGAAAAAATCAACCTACAAAACTATCCTGAGGATGTGGGTTCCCAGCATAAAATATGCTGCTCTGTGAGAAAAAAGAACTGGAAACGCTCTCCACACATAAGGTTGTCAGAGCCAAAAGAAATTAGAGAAGTGGATTGGTGGGAAGGACTTACTTTATCTTCGAGCTCCAGTTTGAGGCAACATATGTCCCTGTGATGTTGTTCTTTCATCTGTTCAATGACCAGCTCTGCCTCAATGCTCATATTCAATGGGTTGCATTCTTCAGAACCGCGCCCTGAAAACACATGAGACGCATTGATCCTGTGGCAGGTTCTTTCAGTAACACAATGTGGCATCTGAGGAGACATCCGATTTAACTAACGAACAATTTCCAGCCTCAATTGCCACAGAATTCATCATGTACAGGCAGTGGATGAAACCTTAATAGAATCCATCTCTTTGAACAGTAGGTGGTGGTGGTGGTGGAAATTCTTGCTTAAAGGTGACTACCTCCCAAAGAAAATGCTGCAAACTGAGGTAATAGCATGAGGTAGTTTGGTCAAACCAACCGGACTCCTACCCATCCAGCAAATACTGAATGACGATGTGGCAGGAAAACGAATGGCCAGCCTGCTTGTTGCTGTGCCTTGAGGAGTTACCTTCATGGGTCACGCTATCTACAACCCATCACTCCACATTACAGAAGACTGGCTATTTCCTATGAATCTCCTGGAGTGTGGGTAGATCCCCATTTTAAATTATCAGCTAAATTAAAAATATATATATAGGGCATAGGTTAGGAACCAGGATAGGGGTGTTGTGGGCAGAAATTCTCAACTCACGCATGAGCTCATCTCTGCAACTGCCCATGATGATGACTGAGAGTAACACTGAAAATATAAAGCATAAGTTGGGGGCTGAACTCATACATAGATGCAAAGATTATGTCTAATCTCTTAAGGCAATGGGACCCAAAATAGCTTTGTTTGTGGGGCTACACAGGCAGGTGGGAGAAAGGGACTTTTCTTGGGTACAGGTCTAGCAGCTGAGATTGGCAGTCTTGCTTTGAGCCTTCTCTTCATATTTGATGGCATATTCCCAACTGAGAAGTAACACCCAGGGTGTGAGCCACACCACGATCATACAGCTGCTTGTCCCCATGAGGAACAACCCCAACACTTGGCCATCTATGCAAAAGTCCATAACAGCTGCCGAGATATATCATATTGTGAGATCCTCAGGCTAGAATGAGCTAAGAATCAGGAGGTCTTAAGGCCTCTTTGTCTCCTCCCTCCCCAGTCTGTTAATTATTCTACAGTAACAGGAGGAATTAACAACCTGTGTAAGAACAACACTCCTATCCCTAGTAGCACTGAAGAAAGTTATAACAGAATAACTGATTATGGGCGCTCTCTGAAATCTAAATTCAACACACCAAGAAAAAAGGCAGGCTATCAGGAGAGAGGAAAGGCGCTCATAGTTAACATGGGAAGCTCCCAAACTCTGCCTTCCAAACTTGCCACTCAAAATCTTCCTCAAAGGCACAGGAGGCCAGCCCTTATTTACCTTCTTTGTTCTGCTGAGGCAATACAGACATTCAACACAGCCAACATAAGAAAACCAGCTATGGATTCTGTAGTTTCTGGCTGGCCTGCTCTCTAAAACCATCTTTATACCAGTTAGGCGCGCTCTTTGAAGGGGAGAGCAAGAGCTCAGTGTCTGGATTCTAATACTCCCAAGGCTTAGATTCCCAGATTTTCAGCCAGTTTTTTGTTTTGTTAAACAAAGCAAATACCCTAGTGGTTTGATTCTTCCATTCCTTTGTTGACGCGTAACAAAATCAGATGGAAGTGTTCTCATAAAAACTTCAAGGACAAATGAAAAACCAGACCACGAGTTATTTAAGAGTATGGCCAAAGTGTTGCATTATTATACTGAACCATGGTTCTAAAAGCAAAGGTAAAGGCTTTATCTAAAACCTGTCTGAATGTGTTTACCCTGGTTGGGCTCAATGCCACCGCTGTTAGCATCAAGTTCTTCTGACAGTGAGTTCTTCAAGGGAAGCCTGAGCACTCTGCCTTGCGCACGATATTCTTCCAGCTCAGACTGGAGTTCATCTACTTGGTCTTGTAATACCTGGGGTTTAAAAACCAACACAGGTCTCACATGTGACACCAAAAGCACAAGCAACAAAAAAAAGGATAAATTGGACATCATCAAAACAAAATCTTTTGTGCTTAAAAGGACACCATCAGGAAAGTAAAAATGTTTTGCAAAGTATCTATCTGATAAGGGACTTGTAACTAGAATACATAAAGGCTATTACAACTCAATAATAAGACAATTTTTAAAATGGGCAAATTATTTGAATATTTCTCTAATGAAAATATACAGATGACTAATAAATACATGTAAAAGATACTCAATATCAGTACCTATCAGGGAAAAACAAAGCCACAATGAGATAGCATTTCACACCCACTAGGGTGGCAAGAATCAAAAAGGCTTACAATAACTACTGTTGGTGAAGAAGTGGAGAAATTGGAACTATCATACTAGTGAGAATATAAAATAGTGCAACCACTTTGGAAGAAGTTTAGCAGTTCCTCAAAAGGTTAAACGTAGGGTTACCATATAACCTAGGTGTATGCCCACACAAAAACTTGCACACAAATTTTCATAGCTACGTTATTCATAATAGCCAAAAGCCCCCAAATGTCCATTAACTGGTGAATGGAAAAACAAAATGTGGTCTCTCTACACAATGGAATATTATTCAAGAAATGAACTGATACATGCTACAACATGAACTTTAAAAACATTATGCTAAATGAAGGAAGTCAGTCACAAAGGGCTATTACAAGATTCCATTTATATGAAATGTATAGAATAGGCAAATCTGTAGAAAGAGTAGATTAGTAGTTGCCTAGGGCTGGGGACATGGGAGAGATTATGGCTAAGTGGAGGAGGTGTTTCTTCCTGGGGTGATGAAAATGTTCTAAAATTGAACGCAGTGATGTTTACACAATTCTGTCAATACAATAAAAGACTGAATTTATACCTTGAATGGGTAAAACATATAGCGTATAAAGCTGTTAAGAAAACAAGTGGATGAGGCTGGGCACGGTGGCTCACACCTGAATCCCAGCCCTTTGGGAGGCAAATCACTTGAGGTCGGGAGTTCAAGACCAGCGGGGCCAACATAGTGAAACCTGTCTCTACTAAAAAAAAAAAAACAAAAATTATCCAGGTGTTGTGGTGGGCACCTGTAATCCTAACTACTCAGGGAACTGAGGCAAGAGAATCACTTGAATCCAGGAGGTAGAGGCTGCAGTGAGCCAACATCGAGCCACTGCACTCCAGCCTGGGTGACACAGCAAGATTCTGTCTCAAAAGAAAGAAAATAAGTAGATGAACTGGGGGAATTTCTGAAGGTAGAGCTGACAAATTTTACTGATGAATTCATTAAATTTAAAGACATTTAGAAAATACCTTTGTTTGATTGGAACCATCAGCAGTTTAATTATGAAAGCAGTAGAAATGTTTCTTTTCTTAAACATGCACGTGTATTTCCTGAAAAGGAGGGCTGCAAGTAACTTCATATTATAATTGTTTTCCTCATCTCTGCATAATTAAAATTTTTATTGTAGCAGTTGGAACTCAGTTATATTTGTCGTCTTATTAAAATGAACACGTGTTTCTGGTTTAAGAAAAAAATTCAAATTCCTAACTTTAGGGGAATTTTTTTTAAGTCAAAGATTCTTGTTATTTGTAAAAATGTTTGTGTCTCTCCTGGCAGAAATTGGGAATGGTTTACTAGCTAAGACTTGAGTGGTTTCTGCTTCATTTGCATTTTATAAATAAATGGAGTAAGGAATGTATTCAGAAAAAAAAAAAAAAAAAAAACACAGGACAAACCCAAATCACATCAGATTAGGTCTGCAACAATCAATCAGGAAAGGCTAATTTTTGAATAAGCACATCACCATGCCCACATATTCCTCCATTTGGAGTAAAACCACATTTTCCCCTCAGCACCAGCAATTTCTGACATAGATGAAGCAGACTTAAATGCAGTTTGCATAATTTCCTATAGTTCCGGATATTGAATAATAATGTTAATAGCTAACATTTATGTAAAGGCTTACTCTATCCTTGGTTCTGTTCTAAGCACTTTACATACACTCACGGAATTTTCACTACAACCTTTTGTGGTGGGTGCTTTTATTTTTACCATTTTATGCATGAGGAATGGAAGCGCCCACAGATTAAGTGACTCGCTTAGGGTCACAGAGCTAGGGAACGGCAAAGCTAGGATCTGAACCCAGGCACTCCCGCACTTACTCAGTGTTCTCTGTCTACCTACCCTGCACTGCTGCTCATACTCATTTCTTATCTGTGTCAGTCTCTCCTCTTGCAGGAAGAACTCAGCACTGCTGGGATCGAGGTCACCAAACTAGAAGAGAAAAGGGCAAAGCTGTCATTCTTCCCGAGTGCCCTTCTTTGACCCAGCACAGCAAAGGCCCAGTTTCTGGTATTCACCCAGTCTCTTGAGTATGACAGGCATGTGACATTTAAGCACAAACACCACCAACTGAGTGATGGGGAGAATACACTGAGTGATGTGTTCAACGAAGGCAGGGATCATTTCTCCGTGGCAGGCAATGTTCTCCTTCATAACCAACTTAGTAAATTATATCCCCGCAAAAGTTAGAGCTCCCTTTAGTTACTCCAGTAATTCCCTAACAAAAGTGTTCTGGTGGCATTGTTTCTGTTCTTTTGAATAAATAAACTACATAAAGTAGGCTGCCTATCAGGAAATTAGATTTGAACAGATTTACCTTTTCTGCTAACACATTTTCCAAATTTCGCTGAAGTTTGTTCGTCAGATTCTCATATTCTGCCAACTTCTCTGCATTTTCCAGAAGCTCATTTTCCAGACGACTGTTTTCCTGAACAAGCATGGGGAAATTTAATGTGGCACAGATTAAGAAATTAGCAAACTGTGGTACCATGTTATATATAGCATAAATCAGTACTGTAAAGATGTTTATCCATCTTAAAAGTTGTAGACTAAAGGAGGCAAAAGTAAATATAAAAGGTTCATATCTATTTTTTTTTCCCATTTATTTATTTTATTGCATTTTAGGTTTTGGGGTACATGTGAAGAACATTATAACAAAAAAAGTTTGCCTTTTTGTTTCCGATCATATAGGACTGTACTGTCCAAAAGAGGCAGCTGCCCGTAGCCACACTGGGTACTAAGCCCCCAAAGTGTGTCTAGTACAGACTGTAAAAGCCCCAAAATGTAAAATAGCTCAGTAATAATTTTTGTATACTGATGTGTCAAAGTGATAATCTTTTTGAGATACTGGATTAAACAAGATGATTTGAAATTAGTTTCACCTGTTTCTTTTCACCTTTCAATGTGGCTACTTACAAACAAATTACATGTGTGGGTTGCATTATGTATCTATTGGACAGCATTGCCGTAGAATATAAAAATATTCTCAATAGACAGTATTGACAAATGAAAGAAAATGATTACAAATACCTTGTTCAGCTGCCAGCAAAAGAGAACTCAGAAAAAGTATAACAAGTAGAGTAACTCTAAAATAAATTTATTGATATGATTTGGTTTTCATTTAACTTATAAATTTATTTTGGTTTAAAGATGGCAAAACTGCACATATAAATTGCTCATGATTTGTATATGTTTATGTTATAATAAAGTAACACAGCAACTAAAACCCACAAAAGTTTTCTTAATTTAAAAGGATCTGTATATGTAATATTCTCAAGAAAGATTTCCAACCACATTTGCTAAAATACACACACACACACATGCGTGCGCCATTTGACATTTTTCTTTTCCAGTGTTAAAGACTGATTGGAAGAACACCATTTTCAAAGTACATTTTGCCAAAAAAAAACAAAGCCAGTATATTTTTACTATATTCTAGTTCATACCCTCATACACCAACGTAAGTAAAAAATAATGTACCTGGAGCATTTGAAAAACACTACCTTCCCCTAAAATGCCAATTTTATAACATTAATCTTTCGAAGTACATCTAAATGTAGAGGCTAGAACAACATGGAGTAATCCCCTTGTATCAGGCAGTGTAGTTTACTTGCTGCTCTGGAGATTGACAAATCAGATACTGTGATTATCTTGGGGAGGGAGGTGGATGTGGATACAACTCTATATGACCAAATGGGAAATGTGCTATCTCTTGGCAAGAAAAAAGTAAATGTAATGGGAATGAAAAAGTAATTTGGACTGCAGTGTTGGGGAAAGCAGTGAAGGAGTATAAATGTGCTCTGCCCTCTGGGGCATGGACAGAGCTGAGGTAGGTGCAGTGGGGTCGGGGAGGGCATGGCACTGGGACTTGCTGGCAGGAGCTCAAGTTTGAAAGGTATGAAGACCTAATTAAACTCCAGAGCTTCTGTACAGCAAAAGAAACAATCATTAGAGTTAACCGGCAACCAACAGAATGGGAAAGAAAGTTTGCAATCTACCCATCTGACAAAGAGGTAATATCCAGAATCTACAAAGAACTAAAACAGATTTACAAGAAAAAAACAAACCCTTCCAAAAGTGGGCAAAGGATATGAACAGACACTTTCCAAAAGAAGACATATATGAGGCCAACAAACATGAAAAAAATGCTCATCATCACTGGTCATTAGAGAAATCCAAATCAAAACGGCATTGAGATACCACCTCACACCAGTTAGAATGGCAATCACTAAAAAATCTGGAGACAACAGATGCTGGAGAGGATGTGGAGAAATAGGAACACTTTTACACTGTTGGTGGGAGTGTAAATTAGTTCAACCATTGTGGAAGACAGTGTGGCACTTCCTCAAGGACCCAGAAATAGAAATTCCATTTGACCCAGCAATCCCATTACTGGGTATATACCCAAAGGATTATAAATCACTCTATTATAAAGACACATGCACATGTATGTTCATAGTGGCACTATTTACAATAGCAAAGACCTGGAGCCAACTCAAATGCCCATCAACGATAGACTGGACAAGGAAAATGTGGCAAATATACACCAGGGAATACTATGCAGCCATTAAAAAATGATGAGTTTGTATCCTTTGTAGGGACATGGATGAATTTGGAAACCATCATTCTCAGCAAACTGACACAAGAACAGAAAATCAAACACTGCATGTTCTCACTGATAGGTGGGTGTTGAACAATGAAAACACATGGACACAGGGAGGGGGGCATCACACACTGGGGTCTGTTGGGGGGGAAGAGGGGAGGGACAGTGGGGGGTAAGGAGGTCGGGGAGGGATAACATGGGAGAAATGACAGATGCAAGCGACGGGGGGATGGAGGCAGCAAACCGCATTGCCATGTGTATACCTATGCAACAATCCTGCATGATCTACACATGTACCCCAGAACCTAAAGCACAGTTAAAAAAAAAGAAAAAAAAAAGGTATGAGGATGAGCTCCCTTTCAGGAGCCTGGACTGCTAACACATTGTTTTTGTTGTTGTTTTCCGCAAAGGGTGGTAACTGCACGACTGTAACTGATCTTTAGTTAGGTAACTGGTAGCCATATGGAGGTGGGAGAGATGGAAGAAAGAACTGATCAGGATACACGTTAATTAACTGAGATATCATAATCAATTCTGAACCTAATCCGAGGCTGGAGAAATGCAGAGGAAGGAGATAAATCTGAAAGTCACGTCGAAGCATCAACATAACTTACAGACTGATAAGTAACAATGAGGGGAGATGACGAGGAATTTTAGCTTCTGAGACTTACACCTCATGGTGTTGATATTGATTAGGGAGAAATTCACGAGAGGAAACAGATGGCTACGGAGTGAAAACTAGCTCAGTTTTTGATGTGAAGAGTTTCAAGAACCTTTCACAACAGCAGTAACAGCAAACATTTCTTACACACTTACTACTTTTCAGATACTGGATGTGCATCATCTCGTTTAGTCTCCACATCAGTTCTATAGGGTAGATATTATGATTGTGCCCATTTTTAACATTAGGAAACAGACTGAACAACCTGATCAAAGTTTTTCAGTAAGTGGTGGTACCCAGATGTGAACCAGGCAGCCTGACTCCAGAGCCCTTGTACCTTATTACCTGGTGTGAGTCCAGAAAAAAGAAGGACCACTTCCTTCACTGAGGCACAGGAAAGACAGGAGGATGTTTGAGAGGCAAGGTACATTTGGAGGCCGAGGTGGGAGGACTGTTTGAGGCCAGGGTTTGATACCAGCCTAGGCATCATAACAAGACCTCATTTCTACACATTTTTTTTTAAGACACAGAATCCTGCTCTGTCACCCAGGCTGGAGTACAGTGGCACGATCTCCACTCACTACAACCTCCATCTCCCAGGTCCAAGCAATTCTCCTGCCTCAGCCTCCCAAGTAGCTGGGATTACAGGTACCCACCACTACACCCAGCTAATTTTTTGTATTTTTAGTAGAGATAGGGCTTTACCATGTTGGCCAGGCTAATCTTGAACTCCTGACCTCAAGTGATCTGCCCTCCTTAGCCTCCCAAAGTGCTGGGATTGCAAAAAAAAAAATTTTTTTTTTAATTAGCTGAGCATAACATGAGCCTATAGTCCCAGCTACTTGGCAGGCTGAGGCTGCAGGATCACTTGGGCCTAGGAGTTTGAGGCTGCAATAAGCTATGATTGCACCACTATACTCCAGTCTGGGTGACAGAGTGAGACCCCATCTCAAAAGAAAAGAAAAGAAAAAGCACATTTGGAGGCCGAGAGAAACACGCATCCATGTAGCAGGAGACAAGGCCATCTGCTAAGAATGAGGGGGGCGGGCAGGCAAGGAGAGAGGGCTCTGAGGGTAAGAGCCAGGTCTGGAGTAGCTGGAAGAAACAAGGGGTCAGCCAGGTGCCAAACAGTCCTGAAGACCCAGTGCACCCGTAGCAGGAGAGAAGAACAAGATATGCTAATCAATATTGTGAGCAAACCAGGAGACTGGGTAGCCCTGCTGAAAACCAGATTCTAGCAGGGCTCTGCCAAGTCTGCGGGAAGACCCAGCTGGGCAAACTTAGAGGATTTTTGGACTGAACTCTGTGCAAACATGCCCCCTTCCAAAGCTGTAGTTTTCCACATGGTGTTCCCAGCAGGGACGCAGACCACAGAACTAATACGATGATTACCTTTAAAGAGAGGGCCAGGCGGTCCCGGATATAGTTCTCTTCTGTTTTTGCCTTTTCGATTTCCTGTTCAAGTTCTAAACGCTGCTTGCCCGCCTGCTGCAGGATCTGCTCTCTCTCTTTTCGGAGTTCATTTTTTAAGGCTGCTGTTCGCTCCTTGTACTCTTCATCCAGTTTCCTGCAAGGAAGAAAAATGACAAGCTGCCCTCACATCTTTCAGAGGTCCCAGTATCGACCCACCAAAAATGGAAACACAGAAACACTGAGATGAAAAGCACCAGAATAAAATATCTAGTGTGTCCTGCTTTCCCTTAGGGCTTGGCCACACCTAAGTCACTCCAGCAGGTGTGGCCAACAGGCTGGCCAGCAGAGTTCCCTATGCTCTGTTCTGCCCCTGCAGCTGTAGGCACCACTGCCTTGGGCCAGGGTGGTGGGTGAGGAGGGGGCCTCACCTGAGGTTGTACTCATTCCGCCGCTCTATGGCTGCATGGTGATCATCTACCTCTGAGGCCATTAAAGACTTGAGCTTCTCAGCCTTGTCCAGATCAGATCGTAGCTTCTCTTTTTCTCTGACCACTTGATCAACCCGTTCCCTAGGATCAGAAATACACTGAGTTAATGGGAAACTGTTTCTAAGCAACAAGTAGACCCAGAAAAGCTCTCATCTGGCTTGCATCAATACAGAAGTAAAACCAAGACAACCAAAACACTCCCGAAACAAAAAGCACTTCGCCCTTCCCTTCAAAAGCCTACATGTCCATCTAAGTTCTCTGTAATTTTCCTACAGTTTACGGAAATGATAAACTGTAGGAAACAAACTGATTCCTGCAGCTGAATGACAGAAGGTAAGCAACATTTGCATACAGAATAGAAGGATGTCTATCCAAGGCATCTGAATGACCTGCTGGACAAGTCAGAAAGGGAATGGGGCAGGCAAACCTTCGCCTCAACTCACAACAAATGCCGGATTTCAGCCTTAAAGCTGGCCAGAGCTGCCTGGTGAATGCTGTTCTTAGTGACCAAAAGTTCATTTTCAAGAGCCAGTGTTAATTCTGTCAAGTTGATATTTCCATCAAGGCTGAAATCCAAGGCCTAGAAATCAGAACAAGGCATAAGTTCAAAAACAAATCACTCATTCCACCCTCTGAAAGCAGAAAACATGAAGATTATACAAACTCTGAGAGTTGACAAAGATCTAGAAGTAGACAATTCCATTTCTTTAGTGATTGCCTAGAAACAGCCATCAATCTAGAACACAGTTTTCTCTAAGAAAAGCATAACATTGTTATTTGCATTAAAACAAAAAAAAAAAACTATCTTGGCCGGGTGCAGTGGCTCATGCCCATAATCCCAGCATTTTGGGAGGCCGAGGTGGGCCTATCATTTGAGGTCAGGAGTTCAAGACCAGCCTGGCCAACATGGTAAAACCCTGTCTCTACAAAAAATACAAAAATTAGCTGGACATGGTGGTGAGTGCCTATAGTCCCAGCTACTCGGGAGGCTAAGGCAAGAGAATTGCTTGATCCTGGGAGGTAGAGGTTGCAGTGAGCTGAGATCATGCCATTGAGACTCCGTCTCAAAAACAAAAACAAAAAAACGCACCAAATCTAATGGCACTGGAAATAAACACAATAGTAAGAGTATTTCTCATGTCAATAATTTGGGGGTTAAACACACAGAAAGTACTTAACAGGCTCCCGGTTAAAAGGGCTAAAAAAAGTTACCTCTTATCTTTGAGACCGGGTGAACAGAAGAACCATTAAGGAGAAATCAAATCGAATCACAGTTTAAAAAAAAAAATTGAAAATTTTCAACCCTTCTCTGGTTTGTCATTTTTCTCCCGTCTTAGCTGCCACACCTTCAGGATCTCCTGGCTGTTCTCAATGCCCTCTTCCTGCCAGGTGTCGAGTATTCTCTCCACAGATGCATGGCCCATCCCATCATCCAGGCAGGAGAAGACCCGAAAGCCAATGGAACTCGTCATTGCCGATGGGGTTGTGGTACGTCGTCCACTCTCATCGAAAGACTGGAAGAAGGAAGAGACCTGAGTAAGCCTAGCTTGATTCTGGGCATTTCAACAAGATATTGGTCAGTCCTGACCACAATGGGTAGAAGGCATGTTTCTCTAATTTACAGTGCTAGGAAAGAAGTCATGCAGCCTCTCTGATCTCTGTTCCCAAGTGAGTCAAGCCTACAGAGATTATCAAAACCAACTGTTTTGGTAGAGAGTTCTCTGACATAAGATGAGCTATGTCCCTAATTAACACCAGATTTCTTCTGACCCAGAGCTGACATTAAAAGGCATACTTAGTGGTCTTCCCACTGTAATTTATGGTCATTTCTCAAACCCACCTTTCCTTCCTAATGGTTAAGTCTTTCTAATTCTTTTTTTGCTTCTCTCTCTTTCCTTAGTATTCTGCTTCAGACAACAGATTAATTTATCAGACATTACTCAAATGGGTTCTAACTTTTATTCACAAAGAAAGCACTTTTGCTTATTTTTTTACCTGCATGGAAAGGTGCCTTTTCAGTTGTCTGTATGGAGTAGATGCTGATGGTGTAAGGGATTTTCCATTTTTAAACAAACCATAGAAAAAATCTTCTACACTCATTGTACCATCAGGATCAAGATTATGGAATACTTCCTCGAGCCTCTGGAAGAGAGTCACCACATATTTTAAATACTTCACTCAAAATGACACAAGGCCCAAAGTTAACTTCTGGCCAATAGGAATCAGCACCATTGTTGGTTCCAGGACTACAGAAATATAATTATGCCCCTTTATTCTCATTTTACTGACTTCCCTTTCCAGTAATGATACACCCTCCTCCTTCGCACAAACTAAAGTCCATTTCCAACATCTTCATCATCTTATGCAATCTAACATAAGACGCTTTGTCTCTTTTACTCACGCTCCTACAATAGGCAATCTTTAATGTTGTTACACATTATTTTTACAAATTAAAAAACAGTTACCTAAATAATATAAAGATACAGCTTCCCAGTGTCATAAGTCACAACAGTAGAAAGTGGATGGACATCTGTTATATCTTTTTTTTTTTGGAGACAGAGTCTTGTTCTGTTGCCCAGGCTGGAGTACAGTGACATGATCTTAGCTCACTGCAGCCTCTGCCTCCTGGGTTCAAGTGATTCTCCTGCCTCAGCCTCCTGAGTAGCTGGAACTATAGGCACACACCACCACACCCAGCTAATTTAGTAGAGATGCAGTTTCACCATGTTGGCCAGGATGGTCTCGATCTCTTGACCTTGTGATCTGCCTGCCTTGGCCTCCCAAAGTGCTGGGATTATAGGTATGAGCCACCATGCCCAGCTCTGTTACACCTTTATATTGTGGTGACCCTAAGTGATATTTTGAATTTTTGAAATTGGTATGCTAGCACAGCAGAATTTGGTTTGGGATGGACTACAATGATATGATTACAATTCAGATTTGGGGTCTGAAATCCATACCTGGGGTATGGAACATACTTGCAACAATACTGCGTGTGTTGGCGTTTTGTTTTAATGTTTTAGCACAGGAGAAACAAAGATTGGGTGAGAAGGATTTTATGTGTGTGCTACAGAAGAGTTCCAAGAGATGCAAAGCCAAGGGAGTTCTGACTAGCTATTCTGCACCTTCTGATGGTAATCAAATAGCCCTTATCCTGTAATAGGGAAGGGGAGATTGGGCTACAGCCCCATCTAGAGGCTTACCTGGGAATGGGTTGTTCCCTAGTTCACAGAGGAATGGGAAGACAAATAGAGCAACGTGAATGACTGAAGCCACAGAACAAAGAGGAAAGGCAAGGCCCCGGGAAAGGCAAAGCCCTCCTACTAGCAGTCAGATTCCTCTTTATTCTGGGGGCTAAAATGTTTCTATAGAAACATGCCTCCAACATACAAAACGGAAATCTCTTGGAGAGCTTGTTAAAATGCAGACTCCAATATAGTAAGTCCAGTGGTGGGGACTCAGATTCAGCATTTCTAACAAGCTCCCAGTTGAGACCCATGCCACTGAGCAGCAAGGAGACAGAATAAGCAACAGATTGCTCTTGTTGCATTTGAGCCTACAACTGGAGCCCTTCTAACATAGGCCTAAATTCTCTGCAAAACATTCTCAAAGTTTTAGAATTCATTTTGTAAATCTGGACTCCTGCTAGGATTTATACAGTCTCATTACTGTTGATTTCATTCTTCATGTAAGAGCTTGAGGTAATTCTTTCATCTCAAATGCTTTTTTTTCTTCCCAATTCATATCCAATAGGAAACATAAGTTTCCATTCTTGCTTTCATATTACTTCCCCTGGAGGGAACTCTGAAACAAGAAAACCATTCTAAAGAGTGGAAATGTTTGTAAAAAGCAACAATTCCTAAAAGACAATCCTCTGATCAAATCAATGAAAAGATATTTGGGGTTGCCAAGATCCCTTAACTTTTCTGGTCCTGTTCTTATCAACCAAAATAATACTTTCCTAGAGGACAAGGCTTTCAGGACCACCATACCAGAAACTACAGTCAAGTCCAGGTGTGTTGACTGAAGTTAAGGTTAAGAGTTTGGCTCTAACCTTAGATCCGCACTGCTTGACCTTGTGACATCAGCCAAATCAGTGCATAGCTTGCAGACTGCCTAAAGACCTAGTACCTGCAGAGTCCTTCCAGTTAGTTTAGATGGTGGAGTGGGCAAGTGATGAATAAAAGAGTGTGGATTCAGAAGATGTGGGTGGGCTAGGCAGAAAACAATGCCTGTTAAATAAGCAACTGGGGCACACCCTACACTTCGAGCAGGAGCTGTCTCTGGAACTGTGAGGACATTCTTATTCCCCAGGATACATGGACTAGGTCTTTGGATGGTTGGTTTACTAAAGAGTAAGTGGGAAAATAATCATAAACCCAAACACTCAAAGAGGCCCGGAAGGTGATGTCAATGAATGAGGCAAGATGAGTTTAAGACATTAGAAAGTAGCTGGTTGGGCGTGCTGACTCATGCCTGTAATCCCTGCACTTTGGGAGGCCGAGGCAGAGGGATCACCCAAGGTCGGGAGTTCAAGACCAGCCTGACCAACATGGAGAAACTCCATCTCTACTAAAAATACAAAATTCGTGAGGCATGGTGGTGCATGCCTGTAATCTCAGCTACTCGGGAGGCTGAGGCAGGAGAATTGCTTGAACCCAGGAGGAGGAAGTTGTGGTGAGCCAGGGCAACAAGAGTGAAACTCCATCTCAAAAAAAAAAAAAAGTATTGAGTTCTGGGAAACTGGACAGAGGAGTGCATGTCCTCTCTAAAGAAGTGCACGTCCCCTCTAAGTCCTCTCTAAAGGACCTCGTGTCCTCTCTAAAGGAGCGCATGTCTCTCTAAAGGAGCGCGTGTCCTCTCTAAAGGCTGCATCTTATTGCCCACAAAATGGAGCCAAATCTTTCAATTTTTAGAAAAATCTCCTGATTTTTTCCTTAATGTAGCAAAACGTTCAATTTTAACAACACTGAGCATGACAAATAAAATAGGCTTGGGGCCAGCTTTGACATTGAGCATGCTAGTGTGCGTCTCTGCCCTGTCACCGTTCTTGATTTTGGAAAGGGTTGTGCTAGTTACAGGCGTAAGATAGTGACTCCAGCTCCCCTTCATGAACACAGAGAACAGCCATGATTTCACTCTCTCTATCAAATGAGAGGTGACTAAATCTAAAATGGCTTTCAGTTGTAAAATTTTAGGATTCCAAGTTAATGAGATCATCTTGAACTTCCAGCTCCTCTGTGGTTTAGAGCTTGTAATACTAAGTACTATAGTATTTCACTATTTTTCTTTAGCAGGAAAAACACTGAGTAAAAGCTATATTCAATAAGCAATCCTCTACTTGTCCTCAGGCCAGAGGAAAGTAACTAAATGTGCTACTTTTCCTGAGCTTTGGAAACTCCACCACAGAGGAAAATGCAGCTCTCCGCAAATGGGTACAGTTTATTCCAAGAACTGGTTTTAGATAAATAATCCAAGTTTGTGCCATATTTTTTGGCAAAAACAACTCAAGATTCCGCATACTGGGCTGATTTATATTCAGGAAAATAAATTTAATTTTATGACTCATAATCACCAATGAAAAATAAATTACCACTGAGCCATTAAAAAGGTAAACAAAGAGTATATAATGATCAAATATACAAGGAAGAAGGGGAAAACAAAAAAAAAATTCTGTAAGCTAGGCTACTCGTAAGCTTTTGATGATAAATCAAAAGCTATTATTTGTTTAGAAAAATAATATCACTTATCCCCTGAGCAAGCAGAAAGCATGGTTTAAAATATCATTACAATCAAAGATTCCCAAAGCTACAACTGTAGCCCTAATCTAACTCTCTCCAATCCTTATTTTCAGCTCACTGAAAGGAGTATCTTAGAATTATTTATATTCTTATGTTTCACGGCTATTCATGCACCCGGTTCTACCAGTTCCTCTCTTAATTTTTTAGAAAACCTTATAAAGCCCAGAGTTTCACCAAAGAAGAGTTTTTTGGGGGCCCCTTCAACACTCTTCTTAGTATTTTCAAAACAACAAATCTACCCTTTTCCATTTCCCCATGACCAGAATACTGCAGTGGCTGCTGCCTGCTCTCACCCAAGGTGCTCTTCATGCCAATATGTAAAAGCAGTTTAGCTCCTCGTCAGCAAGCAAGATTTTTCTATATATTGCTCAATCTGCTTAAGAACTCAGGGATGATACTCAATGTTCTTTCCAAAAACTTAAATTGATCATTCTGGCCTTCAAAACACTCCCCCAACTCAAATCTACTGAAATCCGTGCATAATTCTTCCTCCACACGTTTCCCACATTTTATTCTGTGAATGGCGCCTCTACAAATACATCTGACATCATACTACACAGAGCTAGTGCCTGACAGTTGCACATGGGAAAATATGCGTAGCACAGTGAGCTTACAAAATCTCGTGTCAGCTCTTGTCAGTTTTTTCTTTTGTTTTCTTTTTTTTTTCCTTTGAGACAGAGTCTCACTCTGTCACCCAGGCTGGAGTGCAGTGGCATGATCTCGGCTCACTGCAACCTCCGCCTCCCAGGTTCAAGCGATTTTCCTGCCTCAGCCTCCCAAGTAGCTGGGACTACAGGCACGCACCACCATGCCCAGCTAATTTTTGTATTTTTAGTAGAGACAGGGTTTCACCATGTTGGCCAGGATGGTCTCGATCTCCTAACCTCGTGATCTGCCCGCCTCAGCCTCCCAAAGTGCTGAGATACAGGCGTGAACCATCGCGCCCAGCCAAGTTTTTCTTTTCAACAGCACAACAAGAGCCCCTCAATGACAGAATCTTCATGAATGACTTCTTAGAAAAATAAGAAAATGAAGTCTAATAAGCCGCAGAGAGCCACGCTACTGCTGTTCCTAGCCTGTGGCCAGCTACGCTTTTACCGTCATCATTATTCCTGAGTAAATTATACTATGCGGTTTACCTCTCCGTCCACATTCTGTAAACCGTACTGCTCACAGATAGAGACCAGCTTCTTCCGGTTCAGGTGACCATCACGGGTGATCCCCAAATCTTCACACACTTCTTGCAATTTCTCTTCTATCCAGTCTTGGGGAGGTGAAGATCCGCTCTGTGAAGCATTCAAGTCATCTGGGTTCCAAAACCTTAACTGGCCTGAGACAGAGGCATATGTGGCATGATTTCCAAAGGAAATACAAAAAGAGAGCGTACCTATTCTCAAAGAAAACTGTGCTTTTTGAAAATAAATATTATAAGAAAAAGACAATACATGTCAATTCCATTTTGATTTGGTTCTGAAGCTTACATGAAACAGAATCATTGTTCCTAAGGCAGCAAGTACAGCAAATGGGCACTTTTTTGGTCCCTGACAAGTCATACCTGTGTAATAACTTCCTGTGCAATACCGTGAAGTTCTAGGCTTGTTTTATTTCAGCTGAGCACATCACAAGCTTAGGCTGTAGTGATCATAAGAGAAAGCTGGTTGAGGGCCATCATCAAGAACTCTATATGCCCTATCTCAACTATAGCTACCAGAACGTGTTACCTCCACTTTCCTTCCAGTCTAAGAACTACAGCATCTTTTGCTGAGAAGAAAATAATTTCATTATAAAATTCTCAAGACTAGACTATTCCCCAATCTTTACACATGAATATTCTGACATACAGAAACCAACAGTCCAGGTGAAAAAAAAAACAATAAATCAATGGTTGCAATAAGTTCCCAGTTATCTATACATTAAGGTAAATTCCATTTGAAAACTTAAGGATTAAACTACTTATTTAAAAATCGAAAGTGTTTATTTATTCCCTATTAAAAGTCCTCACTTCTAAATTTTGCACTTACACATTAGAGATTCTGTAAAGTCATTACTTAAACATGAGCTAATTACTGGCACAATTTTGTGTGCCTGGAAAAACCTCAGAGGATTGAAAGGCACATTTAGTGCTACTCCCACTCTTTACTAACAGGAATTAAGCCCATTACTGCTGTGTTGCTCCATGCTGGCGACCTAGAGAACAGGTTATAATTATACCTTAAGTACAAGTTAATCCACAAAGGGCTGTGAAGTGGGCTGAGGTTCTGTTAGCTGAACCACAGTGCCATCTGGTGGCCAGAGGATCAACGTGTTCTGATGCTGCTGTTTTTTGCTGCTTTTTTTTCTTTTTGACACGGAGTCTTGCTCTGTCACCCAGGCTGGAGTGCAATGGCACAATCTTGGCTCACTGCAACCTCCACCTCCTAGGTTCAAGCAATTCTCTGCCTCAGCCTCCCGAGTAGCTGGGATTACAGGTGCCTACCACCACACCCGGCTAATTTTTGTATTTTTAGTTAGAGATGAGGTGCCACCATCTTGGCCAGGCTGGTCTTGAACTCCTGACCTTGTGATCCACCCTCCTTGGCCTCCCAAAGTGGTGGAATTACAGGTGTGAGCTACCGGGCCTTGCCCTGATGCTTCTTAAATACATGTGAAACTTGTCACAGGATGCATTTTTAAAATTTATTATTTATTCTTATTTTTTGCGACAGTCTCTGTTATCTAAGTAGGAGTGTAGTGGCACAATCATGGCTCACTGCAGCCTCCAACTCTCAAGCTTAATGAATTCTCCCACCTCAGCCTCCTGATTAGCTGGGACAACAGGCACATGCTACCACACCTGGCTATTTTTAGTAGAGATGGGGTTTCGCCATGTTGCCCAGGGTGGTCTTGAACTCTTGGGCTCACGTGATTCTCTGTCTTGGCCTCTCAAAGTGCTGGGATTACAGGTGTGAGCCACTGTGTTTTGCCAAGGGATGCATTTTAATAAGTCACTATTTAGGACTGTTAGCAAATTAATTTCAAAGTCTATTTAAAAGAGAAATTAGCCCAGAAGTGAAATTATACATCTTAGTTGCCATCTCTTGCATAATATTAAATGCTAAGATTTTTAAACTAAGAGCTATCAATTGGGAATAATTTTTTTGTTGCTGTTGTTCTTAACATTAATTCCCAGCTAGCCTCCAGCATAGGAGATCAGAAAGACGGGGCGTGGAGAGTACCCGGCAGCCCTTCCCTTCCAGGCACCTCCTAACACACTCAGCTCTTACCTTCTGCTTCATACTCCTCACTCCGTTGTGTCTTCCAGTGCTAGAGAAGGCAAGAGAAGATTCGTGTGCTTTAGAACATATTCAGAAAGAACTGTCCTAGCTTTTCCTAGAGGAGATCACTCTCTGGCTCTGAAATCATCATCTAAGTGAGTCACATAATTTCAGGACTCTAGCGTATCTATCTAGATAAGTTCTCTTCAGTTAACCAGTCAATCAGGATGAGACTCCTAAGAAACACCACACAGCCTTCTGTAGCATTTCACCAAGGATCTGTCCTCATTTGCCAGGTCACTTATTCAACAGCAAAACCTATCACAACCAATTAAACCCAGCCAACGCAAGTATCCAGTATCCATCAACCAACAAATATTTGTACACAGGCATTTATGCATTTATTCTTCAATAAATGTGTACTGAGTGCTTCTTTTTGTGCTAGGTACTGTGCTAGGTCTTGGTAGTACAACCATGAACAGGACAAACATATTTCCTGTCTCAAGAAGCTTATATGCTAATGAAGACATGCAGACAAGAAAACAGGAAGTACAACAGGGTAGTAGTATTTTAAGTGCTATGACAAGAAAGTTCAGGATGCCATGTGGCTTCCCAAATGGGATACTTAAGACTTGGTAGATCGAGAAGAAGCAATGTCTAAACTGAGACCTGAAGGATAAACTGCAGAGAGCCAAATGAAAGAAGGGGACAGCTGTTATTTGCTGAAGCAAGGAAGCAAGAATGAGCTTGGTGTAGCTGTGGCATAGTGAGGAGACAGATGCAATTTAAAGTAAGTAGGCTAGAGAAAGTGTGAGTTAAGTAAAATGTACATTACCAGTAAATTACATTAAAGGCAGTTCAATTTACCTGAATTGGACTATTTTTGCCCTTCTCATGCTTCATTATTCCTGCCTCTTCTCCAAAGTCACAGCATACAGTTGCACTTACACATGTGTGTACTGCACAAAAGTGCCCTGCTAAGGGCACAAGTCAGGACCAAAATCCAGCCCTCCCTCCACTGGCCAGGCAGGTACGGGTCGTCTTTTGAGCAGCTGCAACAAGCAGGCCCACCATGGCTATGGCTTCTAGTAAATGGCTTTAGCCTCTCCAGCAAGCTGCCTAAAACTAATCACTGTTATCAGGGACTATAACCATTCAAGAAAACCCTGCTAGAAAAGGTGAATCCTCCTTTTAAAACTGGGCTGCTGTCATGGCAATGATCCAGCTTTATGAATGAAGGTGACTTTGATAATAAATAACCAGCACATTTTCTGGGTAGCTGAACTGTACAAGGCTAGCTGATTTCTTACAATCCAAAAATAAATTCGACAGGAAAGTCAGCCTAATTAATACCTGTCTCTAGAACTTGGATTCCTCATGGCAGATGGTGTGCCAGGTAAAATGTTTAGATGAAATGCTGTTTTTCAGTAGTTGGTTCAAGTTAATATGAGTTGAAGTTCTTCTTTCAGGCAACCTACACTCATCTACTTTATTCTCTACACTCACTAGTGGTAGTTCTCTCCCCTTAAGTGAAGGCCAACCACTGATCACGGTTTCACAGGTCCATATTTTACTTAGAAAGATATTTAAGATAGTACCAATTCAGAGAGTTCATCTAATTTGGCCATACCAAGCTGACAATGCTGAGATGGATTATTGTTAACAAACAGAAGACACCAAAAGGCCATAACTCAAAATGTTTAAGTTCACTATAATTCATTCAGATTACAATGGAAAGTCACTAATAAACGTGGTATCAATGAAAACTGAATTACGACACAGTGTGATTTTTGCTTGTGATAACAATTTCATCAGCTCACTCAGCCTACATTTTACATAAGGATGTCTCTCCAATCTAGTGGATGTATGAGGCATGGTGGGGACAGGGAGTGAGTGGTAAAGTCAACAGTCCTTCATAAATTGTCTTACATTCTCATTTCGGGTCAGAATTAAACTGCACAAATTTTAAATCAACAAAATCATCCTGCCTGTCTGCCCCTCCATATTTATTTCCCTATTCAACAGAGCATACAATTTAAATGCTCATACTACTTTGACATCCAAAATTATGAAAATTCACTATTTAGCATACCAGTTGGAAATACCCCAGAACTAAATCCACTAATTCCAACTATGACAAATAAAACAGAGATTTATGTTCTCAGAGCCATTGGTCAAAACCTACCAAATCACAAGCAGGAGATGATTTCTAATAGCAGAAATGAATGGGAGAAATGGTAGAATATTTTATCACTGGCCCCAAACCATAAAGATAGTTCCAGTTGGAATATATAGCTGTAAAAATGCCACACACACACCTTCAAAAATCCTTCTCATTACTAAACCATTGGTTCATTTACTTCTCATTCATTAGAAAATAGCGAGCACAAAATTCAGAGAAGCAAGATGCTCCAATATACTGTTTCCAATGTCTTATGAGTCCCTGGGACTGGGTGCCTATGTCTGGTTCACTCTCTGGGACAGTACTTTCCTGCTTCCTTCTTCCCTGGATTCTTATATTCCTAACAAATAAGGGATTGAATATAGAGTCCACCACTGCATAGACTCAGGAGCCAGAGTGCCTGGTGCTGAATTCTGGCTCCCTACCACTTTGGCCTTAGGCAAGTATCTTGACGACTTCTGCCTCAGGTTAGAGAACTATCAGTCAGGGGACTATCAAATGGGAACAAAGTAATACATATTTCATGGAGTTATGGTAAAGTGCTTAGAATTGTGCCTGGCAAATAATAAGTTCTATACAATTTTGTTATTTTTATTAGACATATGTTTATATGATTCATGTAGAATTTTCTTTTAATTCCCATGTTTAAACTCAAAGCATTCAATTGGGTAGGCCTGGGTAGGTATCCGTTATTCATACACATTTGTAAGAAAAATGCCAAGTCTCCGCAGCAGAGAAGCAAGGAACACAGACAATTCACATAAGAAGCAACATAATTTTTTTTTTTTTTTTGAGATGGGGTCTCGCTCTGTCACCCAGGCTGGAGTGCAGTGGCGCGGTCTTGGTTCACTGCAACCTCTGCCTCCTGGGTTCAAGAGATCCTCCTGCCTCAGCCTCCCAAGTAGCTGGGATTACAGGCGCACACCATCACACCCAGCTGAGGCAACATAATTTTTTTTTAAAGACATGGGGGAAGTTTCATCTCAACAGCAATCAGAGAAAGATTAAAACCAAGAAGTCATTTTGTTAAAAAAAAAAAAAAAAAGTCATTTTGTTCCTATTAAATCAGCACAGTATTTAAGATATAACTCCCACTACCATCAAGGTTATGATTTAAAATAGGACTGTTTATATGTTATGGGTGGCACTTTAAATGATCATTATTCTTTTAGTAACATAAATGGCTTTATGTATCAAAAGCAATAAAAATGTTCACACTTTTTGATTCAATAATTTCACTTGGTATTCAAAGACAATAAAATCAAGGAGAAACAAAGGCTCTATGTGTAAATATGTACATCATAACACTTTTTGTAACAAGAAAGTACTGAAAACAATTCAAATATTCAACAATAGAGCATAAAGTATAATGATACATTATAAGGTAGTCATTAAAAGTATAATTAAAAAACCATTTAGGAACATGGAAAAACATCTGTTAAATGAAACACCATTACAAAAACGCTGTCTATATCCTATGATTACCATCAGCAGAAATATTTATACAATTAGGCAAAGACCAGAAGGAAAGAGATGATAAAAACAGATGCATCTTGGTTCAAAGACCATGGGAAACAATTTCCTTTTATTTCCTTTACTGTCATAAATGTTGTTGATGCGACAGAAATAGGTACAACTTTCACTATTTATTTGCCCACTAAATTCTCACTAAATTTATTTCCTGTGACTAAGGGATGGGAGAAAGGGAAGTTCCTTCCTTTTGGTAAAGATTGCTCTGCAGCATCTGCAACATCTCCCTCTATTATGACAGATGAGAAGGTTTGGTGGGAAGCCCACGTGCTGCTTAGGCAGGCGGATGTTGGATGCCAAAGCCTCCCAAATTTAGCAGACTGTGGCAAGATCAGAGACACTCAACTGAGACCTGCCATGTGAACCGAGACCATCCCAAAGAGGCATTCCTGGGACAGTCCAAGCCAACAGTGCCAGATACAGCATGGCCTTCCAAAGCCCAGACAGCATCCTCATCTTTAATGATTT
Source organism: Sapajus apella (assembly GCF_009761245.1). Lineage (NCBI taxonomy): Eukaryota > Metazoa > Chordata > Mammalia > Primates > Cebidae > Sapajus > Sapajus apella. The sequence goes on from NW_022436995.1 coordinate 6,982,432, forward strand.
CACACAAAATCTTTTTTTTTTTTTTTTTTGGTTTTTTTTTTTTTT
>NW_022436995.1:6982876-6983202 GCF_009761245.1 Sapajus apella
CCTGGGTTCAGGCAATTCTCCTGCCTCAGCCTCCTGAGTAGCTGGGACTACAGGCACGCGCCACCATGCCCAGCTAATTTTTTGTAGTTTTTAGTAGAGACGGGGTTTCACCATGTTGACCAGGATGGTCTTGATCTCTTGACCTCGTGATCCACCCGCCTCGGCCTCCCAAAGTGCTGGGATTACAGGCTTGAGCCACCGCGCCCAGCCTCACACAAAATCTTAAGGCAAGTGGGGGTGGGGGGTGGGGGAAAAGGACAGTTTAAACATGGTTTTTCTTTGTTCTTAAGATGGAGTCTCGCTCTTTTCTGCATCCTCGACCTCCC
>NW_022436995.1:6983302-7048650 GCF_009761245.1 Sapajus apella
TTTTTTTTTTTTTTTGGTAGAGATGGGGTTTTGCCACATTGCCCAGGCTGGTCTTGAATTTTTGGGCTCAAGCGATCCACCCACCTCAGCCTCCCAAAGTGCTGGAATTATAAGTGTGAGCCACTACACCCAGCCAGTTTAAAGATGCTTTGAAGTCTTCTGGGAATAGTGGTATCCCAAGCATTCCTCCCAAGATCCTTTTTAAGAAACACAGATCCAGCCAGGACCACCCTGCTAAAAGGAGAAGCGGGTTTATGCTATTGGCTACATCTTCACTCCGAGACCACCTCATTTGGAGATGGGGCTTACCACGCTGATGTGAGGTATTCTGTGCTTTTTCCTACCTGGCCTCCAACAAGGGTCTGTTCCCTCAGTAAGAGGGAGAAAAGCACAAGCTGAGCATTTGTTATTAAATTGCTATTTCAGGGGGGTTGGTGGGGGAAGATTCCATTCATTCACAGCTCATTTATTTTCATTCTCACTGCCTGGAGCCAGTAGCTCCAATTAAAAAGCAGGGAGAGAAGGAGGGGAAGGCAGGTTAGAAGGCTGGGGAGATTAAATCATTCGGTTGCTGGTGGTGGTCCAGGGAGGCATCATTCTGGAAGTGGGTCCTTTAACTGCTGATGGCTTAGCCAGCACAGTGGAAGCCTGGCAGGTGGCCTGTAGACACAGATCTGCCATGAGCACTGGGAGGAATATTATCACAAAATCTTTGGAAAAGTAGTGGGGAAAGGGAGAGACAATTGCTGAGATGTGTTCAGAAGACTGAATTCATAAGATTTTTTATTTCTTCCCTTGAAATGTATGTAGCCTCTCATTAGAGAAAGAATGGATATTAACACACACACAAAAGCATTCTGTGGGACTTCAGTTTCTCCCTAATCTGGAGGCACAGTTGTAGACAGGTAAGTACAAGGGTTTGGCAGAGAGGCTGTCTGGGTTGTTTGGCTCTGCCAGTTTCTGTGACCTCTCAGTATGTTACAAAGTAGGGAGGACACTACAGTGTACCCAAAAGGGAAACCTTAGCTGTTGTTCTTATTTCAGTCTGAAAAATGATGTGGTTAGGGGTTTGAACTGCAGAGCCATACTCGAGTTCAATTTCAGCACTACCTCTTACTTGTGGTGTGACCCTGGCCAAGTTACTTAACCACTGTGTGCCACAGTTTCCTCATGAGTACATGAATGACAACACCTAGCTCTGACGGCCTGCTTCATATTTGAAAAGCACTTACGACAGTGCCGGTAAGTACTAAGCATTTGTTAAGTAAACAAATATGACAATTAATATTCTTACTACTTGGATGTATAAGACTAGGACAAGGGGAGAAGAAACAGTAGACAGACCAGTGCCAGCTTTAAAGAACAAGCCCAGAAGAGACTCTTTAAAAGCTACAGCCTTGATACGTTAACTGGCTTGATTTAATCATTTCACAATGCATCCACATATCAAAACATCATGTTGCACACTGTAAACATACATGACTTTTACAATCATACCTTAATAAGGCTAAGGAAATCCCCAGGAACCACAGCTTTGAGCATGATGATTGTGATGAAGCAATGAACTTCTAATTCAACTTAAGATCAAGGCTTCCCCTGGGTCCCTCCCTGCAGACAGTGTCCCCTGCAGACAGTGCCCGGTAGGCAGCTACAGAAAGACAGGGGCTACCTTGTCCTTATTACCATGTCAGTGTACTGGCAACAGCCCCATTAAGAGTAGGCAGAGGGGAGAAGGTCAGATGAGGTTGTCCAACCCCAAAATGATTGCTCAGAAGATAGTCCCCACTCCCCTCAGGCAGACAAAGGGAGTCCCCTCCGAATCCACTCTGTGGGACATGCATCTCAATGTCATGCTGGCAGTTGTAGCCAGCTCTTGGGTTGTCCTACAGCTGGACAAGGGTGCGCCACACATGTCGGCTGTACAGGCGGCACCGATTTCTGGAATGCCTTCTTTGGCGGAACACCTGCTTTGTTGGACTGCAGAGCAGATGGCCCCAGCCTCCTGGATCTCCAGCTTCCAGCCCTGAGGCCGGGCCAGCATCTGCAGCCTCCGGTCCTGGTGTGGCCCCTGCCCACAATAGCCCAGCCACCACCCCTACCAGCCATCTGCTCCAGCGAAGACCTTTGCACCCTGCAGAATGTACGGCTAATTAAAATCATTACGGGGGCAGACTCGGGCCATTCTTTCCCAGCAGAGGTTGCTGAGCTGATCTCAACAGCCTCAGAGCCTGAAGTAGAATTTTTTTTTTTTTTTTTTGGAAAGGAGAAAGCCCTGTAAACTCCAAGGGAGGAGGAAGGAAATGCACTAGAATAACATAGCTCCCCAAACAAACTGAGCTGTAGTATGCATTTAGAAGAGCAGCACACTCAGCTAAGCACATGAAGTCTCTGAAAAAAAACAGAAATCAGTTTAAGGAGAGTGCTCATGAAAGACACTTTAAGACTTTAAAAAAAAAAATACAGCATCCATGGCATATTTCACTAATAGTCCTCAGTATTTATAAAGCCTGCGCTCTGAGCTGGGTAGTGGAATCTGAGTGCACCCAGCAGGACTCGCTATTGTTTCTGCAGGGACACACTTCCTGGGACTATGGTTCATTTCCCACTATGCCACCTTTGAAGGCAAAGGCAATGGAAAGCCTGACAGCCCAGCTCCCAATCTCTCCATTCTGAACTCTGGGACAAGCTCCTGCAACCAGGGTTGTCACGACCAGAATGCAAATCAGTGCCTTTATCATTAAAGGCAATTAAGTGCTACAAGTGAATGCAAATAACAGGAATTAATATGATTTTTAAAGGCACACACATTTAGATAAGTCCTACTACACTGAAGGCTAAAAAGCCTTTGGTATTGCTGGTGGGAGAAAATGCTGAATTTAAGAGTTTGGGCCTCAAGCCTCCTCTCCTACCAAGGTTGGGGACTAGTTTTGGTCCACTGGATTTTAAAGTCCTTAAAGGAAACAGATTAAAAAAAATACCTCTCCTGTTTCTCAGAGTTGCTCAGTAAATACCGAATACTACTTTTCTGTTGGAAGGTATTTAAAGATATGTAGGACAGAACATGTTACTGTCATAATGAAAATTAATTCTTGATTTCTTGTCTTAGTTTCTACTTAGAAAATAAATATCGGAAATTGTTGATATGGAAGGAGGTAGGGGTGGGGTCTGGTCTCCAACAGAATTCCCACTGGGATCATGTCAAGAAGGCTTACCAGGACACCAAAGCCTAAAAGTATGTGTCAGAAAAAGAGACATTTTATAAGCTTTGAAGGAGCTTCTTTCTATCCCTTTCGAGTGATCTACAATTGCATCTTGAATGAATGTTTCATCTCTGGGAAGAGCCAGGTGATCTGATAAGACTTAAGGCATATAAAGGAAAAGACTGGAATTCCATTAAAAAAAAAAAAAAAAGAATAAGTCTATCCTGAAGACATCATAGCCTTTGGTAGAATAAATGGCATCAGCAATAAAACTTCTTGCTTTGTCAAAGACTGGAACAGAAAATTTAACAAGGGAGTAATAGGAAAGTAGATGCATTTCAGCTACAAAAGATCTTAGCAGAACTTTTCTCGGCTATTAAGTTTATTCCAGAATAAAATATTGACTCTGTACGATGTAAATGAATAATTCATAAGCTGCAAAGTTATGCATACATGAAAATGAACATAAGGGAAAAGATAAGTCAGTTTCACACTTCTTGAAGAAGTCTGATCTTATGTAGGGTAGTAAAATCAGTTTGTATTCTTCAAAGCTTTTTAACAACCACCTTCCCATCCTCCTGCCCTCAGAGTCCCAACACAAAGACTGGATTTGCTTGTAGTGTAGTCATCAGCATTAACTTTTCTCTCAGGTCCTCACTTAAACCACAGTGTGCAAGCCAATGGTTTTGGCTTACACTACTGTTGTCTACAGCTGGAGAAATGATTGTTTAAACACCCCTTGCTGTTGATAAGAATCTTACTAGACCCGATTTATTCCCTGTGGAGGAAAACAGTTAACAAGGTGTACCCTGTTTTCAACCAGGGCAGAAAGCAAAGTGGCCCTGCCCCAATTGTATTAATTGCACAACCTTTTCTACTGGGTCTGAGTAATCGAGAACAGAAGTGGGAATCAGTTTTAGTTTTGTCTGTTTTCCCTTCCACCTACCCTCAGAAGAAACATGAGCATAAAATTCAAGGTCAGTTCAGTAGTTATTAATATACAAGGGAAAATATGTCCTCTTCTAAATCTCACTTGCTTCTTAAGGAAGTAAAGCAGAAACCGTGACAACCAAACCTTTTCATTAATCACATCTTCAGTTGGAATCAAGATGTTCTTTGTTAGTCTGGATTAATTCAGAATAGAAACGGCCGACTAAACTGACGTGAGTGACAACGACCCCATAAAAAGAGAAAATAAGTCACCACTTTCTTTTCAGTATCACCCAAGATGAGAGGTCAGACTCCCAAGGGTTCCATTTGCCAGATAAACACATGAAATTGGAAGTCGTGTTAGACCTGTCACTTGTGAATTAGCACGTTCTGCTTCAGGATTTCCAAATGAAATTCTGAAGTGCATCTTTTAGTGCTGAAAATTTAGCTAGGTTATAGTAGCCTTTCCCTACAGAGTAGTTTTGTTGCCTTGTAAACGAAACTTGGTAGGAGAGACATGCTTAATAGCTAGGTTACATATTTGCTGTTCAGCAGGAATCAAAGTGCCTGATAAAAGCATGGGGTGGGGGAAGGAATGGAAACTACTAAGATGTTCACAATTTATGTTGGGGCTTTAACATATATGAACTAAAATAAAAGTAAAACATGATCAAAAGCAACTCGTAATAAGATTTATTTTCATACCTTCTACTCAGGGGAGGAGGCCAAGGTGGTGGAACATTTGCTACCCCCTAGTAACGACACGGGTCCTCCCACCATGCCACCACACCACAATGTGCACTCTGAACAGGAACCAGAAGAGCTCCAAGTCGCTTGTAAGTAAGGAAGCCTAAGGCTCCACAGTGCACTTACATTAAATATAAATTTAGTTGCTTCAAAGCAATCTCTAGAATAGCTTCCCTCTCACATGCCTGTATTTCTAGAGGTTTTCTTGAATGGGAAATGAAGGGTGGAGTTGTAAGTAGACTGCAGTGAATGATTTTCAGTAGTCCCTGAGGACGACCCATAATTTGGGCTTTGCTTATGGGCAAATAGGAAAAGGTCTTCTAAATAAGGATGGTGAGAAAACACTGTGAACCACTAACCCAAGAGCCTAGGAATGAATTCTGGCTGACCTGTGGAAACCTCCCCTACTGTGAAATCACCTCAGAGGCAAAAGAGGAGAAATTATTATTATTTTTAAAAGATTTCTTTAATTCAGATGAAGATGCTTACATAGAGAAATTATTATTTTATCTTTTCAGATGACTGTCTGCTCACTAACCCCTATAGGATGAGTTCCTAAAAAGAAGCCAGCCCCCTTGGGGACAGTTTTTAAAGGAGTTATGACAATATTCCATTCCACTGCCCACCCCTCCACAATCCTCAGAAAAATAAAATTATTCTCTGATGCAACCTAGAGCTGAAATCAGTCTTCTGTTGAGTAGCAACAGTCAGATTTTCCCTCTCTTTAACTTCCAAGGATGCGTCTGGGCCCTTTTATTGTCTTCATCATAAAAAGCAAAAGTCACTTCAGGAAATCGGGCATGTCTGAGAGCAAGGGAAACTGCAGTCCAAAGGTGAGCTGAGATTCCCTGCTTCCCCTCAGCTCCGATCCAGAAGTCAAAGGAAAACTGCAATCAAAACAAACGTGGCCTGGATCCAACTCCCCATGTTACTACTCCTTAGGAAATAGTCATGTCGGAGGAGACTCAGGCCCAGTCCCTCCTTCCACATTGCCCGGTGGCCCCTAGATTAAGCATGAGCCCAAGGAATAAATTTCCAACATCCCCAAAGAGAGGAGACAGAAGAGCTTCTGGCAACCAAAAGGGAGAAAAAAGCAGCCAGCAGCATAATAAAGAACTGTCAGATTCAGAACTAATTATAAGAAGAAGAAATCAATTCCACACACCCTTGAGAATTTTTTCCTCCCTACACTCCACAGCTGGAGACCACTCTAGAACAGAGAAGATCACTTGGGTCTCCTAAGAGACCTGCACAGCTTCTGTAGAAGGGAGGGGGGGTTCTAGAACAAGCTTATGCTGCCCATTGCATGAACTTCTGTAGGCCAACAGATTGGCCCTCAACTGCTGAGGCTAATATGGAAACTGGCCAGAAACAGGAATGCTGTCTTGACACAATAGTAAGTAACAAGACTGATGCATTGACAAGGCTGAGCCACAAGATTCCTGCATACACAGGAGTGAAGGCAGCGGGTGTGACCCATAACCACAGCTGCTGTGGAAAGCAGGGCTTTGCCCTTTTAACTGCCAACAGGAACATCAAAAATGTCTCATGTGAAGCTGCCATTATTGTTGTTATTATTTTGAGACAGGGTCTCACTCTGTCACCCAGGCCGGAGAGCAGTGGCTCAATCTCAGCTCACTGCAACCTTTGTTTCCCAGGTTCGAGCAATTCTCCTGCCTCAGCCTCCTGAGTAGCTGAGATTACAGGTGCGCACCACCATGCCCAGAATATTTATATATTTTTAGTAGGGACAGGGTTTCACCATGTTGGCCAGGATGATCTCGATCTCTCGACTTCGTGATCCGCCTGCCTAGGCCTTCCAAAGTGCTGGGATTACAGGTGTGAGCCACTGTACCTGGCCCTAATTTTTTTTAAAGTTTTGTAGAGACAAGGTCTCATTATGTTGCCCAGGCTGGTCTCAAACTCCTGGGCTCAAGTGATCCTCCTGCCTTGGCCTCCCAAAGTGCTGGGGTTATAGGCATGAGCCACCATGCCTGGAACTAAAACTTATTTTTTTAAAGAGATGAAGTGATTCGAAAACTGACAGGCTCAATTCAGCTTACAAAACATCTTATTTTTGGACAAGAAAGCAGTTGGATGAGCTTTGGTTTGAAAGCCTCTATTTGCAGTTCTATTGATGAAGGGTGGTGAACACTGCAGCTTCTGTGTATAGCATCAAGAGGTCATATTTAAGAGGTTTCCAGAGGAGTTAAGAAAAGTTGTAAGTACATCAAGGGTGAAATGATTCTCCCAAAATATCCTTTTACTGTGACATAAGCCACAAGATTTTGCCCAGGCTCAAGCATCAATTCTTATCTTTATTTATACATGAAACAAGTCTCACTTTATAAATAGTAAATCTTCCTGGGCACCATTAGATAACACATAACAAGGATATAAGAAATAAGTTGCCAGCAACAAAGTTAGCTCTGCCCAACAGCTTTCTGGGTATTTCTAGGCGAGGACTAGAAACTCATGTGAAAAAAGAAGTAACCAGTTACTTTCTTAGTACCAAATAATACCTTGGGGACTGAAATAGTTGGGGAAATGAGATATTAAACTTAAAAGTGTTTTCCAAATAACAAAAATTTATCCCCTAAAGTACCAAGACATTTGAACCATTTTTTTCATAAAGAAGTGTCTCAAGTGCATTCTACACCACTCAAGGTTATAGAACAGACTTCAAGATACCCTTCCTGACAATAAGAAAGCTATTATGAACACTGTCCTAACTGAAATATGTAAATAACCTGCATCCCTGAGATTACATATGTAAAATTTTTCTGCGTATGGAGTATATGTGTTTTACTGGGGAAAGACCTGTATCTAAATTCACAAAGAGACCCAAGAAAGGGGAAGGACTCCTGGAAACTGTCCTCAGCTTTTTCTGGTTTTGGCTTTTTCCATTTCAGCTGTCACTTTTCTTCCACGCTACTCTTATACCACTTTTGTGGGGTTTTTTCCTCTCTTCTCTCTTCTAGTTGCTTTTCTCCCTCTCTTCTCAATAACATTTCTGCCACTGCTGCTTCACTTGTGGTGAGGACAAGTATCATTTGCTTTTTAAAAAAACTGAGGCACACCTCTGATCAGCAGACTGGTCATGTGCCCTTGTAAATTTCCATACTTACTGCCAACACTTGGGCTTAACACTTGGAATCTTTTTAGTTACTTTTGGGTTTTGGGGTATTCTGGAAAGTTGAGGACAACACTGACGTCTGATTGCTGGGGCTATTACTGGGAGCAAGGTTCCTGTAGATTTCAGTAGCTGAACATGGAAGTTAGACTGCCATGAACACACAGGTACACACACACATACACACACACACACTTTCAGAAAGTTGAGGCGCTTTGTCTCTTTTCCAGCTTATGTTAGTATCTGAAATATCTGCAGTCCCAGACTGAGCTAGGATTTGCAAGAAATATTTACAGCTTGCTCAGCATGGCATTTTCAATCATGTTCTATAAATGGGATGCTGGTAAATGAGCCATAAAGAAAGAATAAAGAAAATGTTACTGAATCTCCTTTATTGGTAGATTATGGCAATCTGCAAAATGAAAAGATGGGACATGAGGGAGGCTGGCAACTCTGCATGCTGGAGAATGAGACAGGCTCAGGTGCAAGGAAACCAGCAGGAAGAACCGTGGCAACTGCCGGGCACAGAAAGCGCCCCTGGCTCAGTATCTTGAGGCAAAAACCAAGTGTTTGAGCTGCTTTACCACACTACGAAAGACAAGAGGCAGGCTCTCAAAATGCCTGAACACGTGGCTTTCATTTCCTGCCACAGATGCTGTCTTATAGTTTGGGGCAGGGGAGAGGGAGGAGCTGGTTGGCTTTTTAAATAACTAAAAATAGTCATGCTATAGAGGAGAGAGATATTCCTAAAGAAGAACTAGAAGTGGGAGACCTCAGATGATGTGGAAATACCTGAATTCTAAATGCACACATGACGCATGCACAGAACTGTCAACTCTCCAAAAGCTGAAACAGAGGTAAAAACAGAGGTTTAAAAAAAAAAAAAAAAAAGATAGAAACATTAACTGTATATGTCCAAAGGGCAAGTGATAAGATTAGCAAGGAGTTAGTAACTGAGAAAAGCCCACGTCGTGCCATCAACCCCCTCAGCTTTCCTGTCTCTGTGCTGCACTGACGTGGGGCTCCACACTCGTGATCCAGATGAATGTGCCCAACTCCTTACCTCACTGCAGTCACTGGCTGGGATGTGTGAAGGCTGCGCTTCTTCGTCCAGTGGCTCAATCACCGTCACTTCAGCAAACTCCTCCACGGACTCTTGGAACTCAGGCAAGGACCTCCGTCCGTAACGCTTCCCACCTTTAACATATTTGGGCTGAGCTTCTAGTGAGCAGTCTGAGCGAAGAGATAAGAGTTGAGGCCAGATGACATGAGAATCTCAGTTCTGAGCTGCCACTCACAGCCATCCAACCCAGCCTCTTGTACCAGCCTCAGAATAAGCCACCACTGTTTGCCAGTTGTGGTGGCTGTGGGTGTATGTGAGCCATCAGGTCAGATGGAGAGCACAGCTTCTAATTCTGAAAGATTTACGCCACCCTGAGTATATATCTGCACATGATGGGAGCAATCCAATGATGGCAGCAAGGGATTTGACATAATATACAGGATTAAAGTCAGGAAAAGGAAGGGGTCACATTTGTTCTTCTGTTTATTAAGCTGGGTTTTCCAGCAGGGTGGGGAGACTTCATATTAACTAAGAGACACCTTGGAGGAAGTCTTAGAAAATGGTAACACAACAGACACCAAATCAGCACTGTAAACTTAGTATCCACACCAATTAGTCTGAAACACCCTCCCTTACCTCAATGATTCCTTTGCTAACCATTCCACTCTCTGATCTATCAAACAGGCAGGATGACAGAACAAAGAAACTGACATAACAGATTCTAAGCGATTAACGACAGCTAGTTATTTATATGAAACCCCAAATCAAGATCTCATTGTAAAATTAAAAGCAGTAAAATAAAATAGCAAATGTGAAACCACAGTAAAAAAAAAAAAAGTGTATTATCTCTTTGCAAGCATCAGTGTTATATACAAAATAAAAAGGAATGTGCACGAGGAGAGAGTCATCTCTTGACCTTAAAGAAGGACTTCAGCATTCTGGCAACACAAGTCTCAGGTTCAACATTCACCACCTTCCCCATCACCGTCACCACCACTGTGGCCATCACCACCATCACCACCACCATCACCACCACCATCACCACCACCACCTCCACTACCTCCACCTCCACCGCCACAACCATAGGCTAAGCTTTTTCTACAATTGGTAGCTTTAAAGTGATAAATACTTCACTCTTTCAAATGTTACCTCAGATATAGATTTTCTAGGACCTGGTACAGCATTAGAATAAAATGTTTCATGAAAGCACAAAAGATGGCAATGTTTTGATTTCTGTTGCCTTATTGTCCACACACAGACATACTCTCTCGAGAACAAGTATGTATTCTGTTGCAAGGTATGTCTGAACTCAGACATGTAGATGTTTAAATGAGATACGTACACGTATAATAAAAATGACAACAGTTGATTAGATAAGAACTAAAAGAACGACTGTTCCTTTATCACCATTGTAACCATGTTGGGGTTTAGCCATTACTTTGCAGTTTCCCAGGGAGGACTGACGACCCTCTGTGACTAACCACCTCCCCACCATGTCCTTCCTCTGGGACAAGCTCAGATTTCGCTATATTCACAAATGTGGCCAGACACATGCTGAAAATGCTCAGCAAAGCTCAGAGTGAAGTATTTATACTAGCTATATAATTTCTAGTGATATTTATATCCAGCTTTTAAAAAGTCCCAGCCAAGTCATTTTATTAGGTCAAGTGATTCTCTTACAGCAAGTGTTTAAGCATACAAAATTTATACTGAAAACTGCATGTATATTTGAAGGTACCTTTTATCAGAAGACAGTGTGTCAGCTTGTGAGCATTCAGGAGCGTCCCAGACACCCGAGCTACTTGTTGGCAGCTGACACCCACAGATGCTAGTCAGATAAGAGGCAATGCAGAAACATCCTTAATTTATTACATATTATTAAATTTTGGGGGCAGACAACAAGATACACCATTAGTGACTATTGGTGTTTGGAAAAGATTAAAAGGAACACTTAGAACCTTGGATAATGGACCACAATATTTTCCCAGTGGAAGAACAAAGTCACTTCCTGGGGATGGAAGGGCAAAGGAGCTTTTATTGCATGCTGCACTCTTTCAGAGGTAAAAAAGCAGTGGGAGAAAGCCACTACCTTTTAAAAATCTAATGTGATCTGATCCCAAACCTACCAGTAGATGAAATGGTTCCCTAGTTGTTTACTACTAACTATCCTACGTAGTGTAGACTCAGTGGTGGATTAAAAAGAACTCTTTTTCTAAGCAACAAAAGGTAATCGATTGTGAGCCAGCAGGGACCTTGTGGAGTCATGGTTTATTTAGCTATATACTTTTGCATTGCCAGGCACTAAAACTTTTATTTCGTTATCTATTTTATTATAATTTGAGCAAACTTTAATATCCTTCATAGAATGTACAAACATGATAAAGTCAATTTCTAGAGACATCTATTAAATTGTGTAATCTTTTTGCAATAAAGACATGAGCACACGCAAAGAAAAATGGGTTAAAGTTGTCTCATCACTTTATTTTCCAAACCATGCATGTGACCAATAATGACATAAACTAATCACACCATTTAAAACTAGTCACCTCTTAGAATGACACATTCACACATCCCTCGCCCATTTAGAGCATCCGCCTCACTGCACTTACCGTGCATGATATGACAGGAACAGAGACGGCAAAGGTAAGGACGTCCAGAGAGAACATTCAAAGTCAACAGCCCTTGCTGGGTTAAGCACTGAAAACTCTATGATCCTCCTTCTCAATCTCAACCAGAAATTTAGAACTGAACCACAGAACCATGGGAATTTTAAGACACTCTTCCCCACTCAAGTTAAAGAATGCCTTGAACCTTTCTGACCATGCCTAATGGAAGAGATCCAAATCTGCAACCCTGGGACTAAGTTTATTTGCTTCATGAGCACATCCAGATGGAACCTTTATTTTTTTCAGGATGTCATTTTGGAATCATCTTATCTATGTCAGAAAAAATGGGTGGTCTTGGTTTATTAAGAAATGAAATTATTGACATCGCAGAGCTTCCTATAACACAGGTGAGAGTAACTGTTCCAATCACCAGCTCCAAGAAGGGACATGAAATGCCTGGTCAATATGGCAAAACCCCAACTCTACTAAAAATACAATAATTAGCCGGGCATGGAGGCTCGCGCCTGTGGTCCCAGCTGGTTGGGAGGCTGAGGCATGAGAACCGGTTGAACCTGGGAGGTGGAGGTTGCACTGAGCCAAGACTGCACCACTGAACTCCAGCCTGGGCGACATGGTGAGACTCTGTCTCAAAAACAGAAACAAAACAAAACAAAAAGAAATGCTATCAAAACAAAGTATAAAGGACCGCCATGCTTTCAGTGTTTGATTTCTTTGAAAGTGTATTTATGATTCTCCCTGGATTATCAAGCTTCTGAGTCATTTTTCCTTCTTTCCCATTTTCCATTTCTCCTATTTGGCATCACTACAAAAATTAAAATGGGCTTCAAAGGAAAGCAGACAAGCCCGGCCTGCCCAGAGGTGTCTCAGACCCCATCCCTGGAGAGCTTATTATGAGACACACCAATCAGAGGAAGGTGGCTTTTGAGGCAGTCCAACGTGACCTAGTATAATTGTCTAGGTTTTATTTCATAAGCCAAATGCTTGGTTATGAGCAGGTGACAATAGAGAAACCTTGCTTCAGTCCTCTGCTGGAGTAATGTGGAAGTGAGTGACAGTCTCTACAGAGCACGTGGAAAAAAAACATCTGATCAAGGAGTTAAAAACATGAATACTATTCTTTTTGGCCTTAGAAATTGCAGTCTGGATGCTCACACACTACATTTGTTACTCTACATTGCATCTGTTCCAAGAAGAGAAACTCCAGAGCTGTAATAATGTTCCCCTTCCAAAGCAGGATAAACCACCATGCACAAGTATGATGTTTGACCAGAAGTCATGCACTCATAATAAAAAGAAAATTAAAATATGCTGTCAGGGAAAATGACCACTCTGAGTAAATAAGCTGGTTGCAGGCAGGGGAAATGACCAACATTCACCTCATTCCTCTCCCGATTCTTTTCCCAGCTGCAGTATAGAGGGAAGAAACCCAGTCTCCAACTCCAGTTTTCAGGCAATACAGAGTACACTTTGTGCTCTCCCCTAAAACTGACCACTGCATCAGATTAGTGCATCTGCAACAGATGTGATAAAGATCACTGCTTAACATGCTCAGCTCTCCTAAAACCACCGCATGAATGGCCAAAGGCAAAGCAACGTCAGCTTCCCTTAGGAAGCCTAAACAATATACAGTCAATTAGGCAAAAGCCTAAACAATGTATAGTCAACTGAATACTTTCTTTGCAAAAACACAAACTCAGGACCTGGAATGAAGTGGCAGCCATAATTGCTTTATGGAATTAAAGGAGATTTTTCAAAGATGCTCCCCAGTGTTAGGCACATTCACTTAACGCATAAGCGTATTTACCAAACACCTGCCATGGGCAAAATGTTATGCTGGCCCTATTAAGAAATATGATGATATTTTAGCATTTTTTAAATCAAAATTCCCTGTTCCCAAAAATGACCTGAGGCTATTTCCAAGGATGAAGGAGAAAGCCCTGCCCTTGGGATGCTGGTATTCTCATTTTGGAATTCCTGGCATAGGACTTTGCTTTCTATGTCCCTTCCTGATCCATTTAGTGAGCCTGGGAAATCGTTCCCAGAGACACCACCCCCATCCAAAGCACCTCAGCACAGGAGTAATACCAGCAGAAACTTCATGTTACATGGCTGCTGAGCTCACAGGGGTGCTAAAAACCATGTGAACTTTTCTCAAGGAAAGGTAAAAAATGAAGCATGCACAAACCTCAAGGCAAGCACCCTCAAGAAGCTTTCTTAGGAAAAGGCAGTCATGCAGCAAATGAGCCCCACCTAGCTCCATTCTACATCCCACCTCCTCCTCGCCTATGCTGAATGCACCATCACACAGGGATTACACAGTGAAAACGCACACCCACACCTGACTCTAAACAAGAGAAGGGAAGAGAATCAAAGGGAAGACTAAGACCAAGAAAAACACAGAGACCAATGGAGACTGACACAGAGAGACAGATGCAGAAAGAGAATGAGACAGAGACTGAGACCAAGAAAGGGAGGGAAGTGGGTGGGGAAACGGGAGACAATAGGGACCTAGAAGCCTAGGGTGGTTGGGGAAAGGGAGCGAGAGAAGTAGATGTGGGAGGACTACCAGGTAGGGAAAGAGTGGAGCTGGAGACTGAGAGGAGGAGGGAGAGGTGAGCTGGGGTGGAGGAAAGAAGGGAGTGGGGAGGAGACGGAAAGCGAGAAGGGGACGGGAAGCGAGAACGGGATGGGAAGCGAGAAGGGGAGGCCAAGAAAGAATAAACAACATTAGAAAACCATCAGCAAAAGCTTTCTGACATAATCTGCCATTTCTTTTGCTTCCCAGTGCACTCCCTGCCTCCAGGGCCATCACTGGTAAGCAGCCTCATCACGCTTCTGTATGCACTAAGCTCTTTCCAAGGCAGCTGCTTGGGAGGGCATCAGCACCCACCTCCCCAACTACTCCTCTCTCGTGGAACCTCCACACAAGATGCAGCTGTTTGATTAGGTCTTTCAGGTCTTCCCTGTACGCAGTGACAGAATCTTAGGTGCAGTCTCCACCCCAGTTCTTACCCACCTAAATGATGCTTCTGGCTGGAACACAGGGGCTTCTGAACACAAAGGGTAATGGGGTAACTTCGATTAGCCTTGCCCAGGAGGAAGGCTTCAAGGAGAAAGTGATCCCCCACCACCACCCCCAGAATGTGTCGAAGCTGATGGATGAGTTGGCATGGCAAGCCCCAGGGCTGACTGGTTTGACTGGATGGTCTAAGTCCTAATGCAATTGAAGATCAGTCAATAGGAAAAAAATCTTTGAGTTGATAATGATTATATAATTGTTTCCCCAACCTTTTCACAGGAGGATCAACCAGCGGATCTCTGTTAGGATGCCTGCATCTATAGCCATTTTTGGGAAGAAGGATGAGATTCACTTTTTACGTAACTGACCTCTCCCCATTGTTCAAGGGGAACTCAAAACCCATTTCTTTCAAGTCATTCCTTGGCACCACTGTCATGGAACCCTTTCTCCTTTGCATTTAGTGCGATGCACACTGTCTATAGCTCCCAATTTAATCATAACTATGGTCACATTGTTCTAAAAGCATTTTACATGGCTGGATTTCCTACCCAGGTAGACTGTAACACTTTCCATGGAAAAGAGCTGTGCTTTGGAATCAAACAGTCCTGGACACCCAGTCCATATCAAGGTTGGGAACACTGAACCTCATGAAGACTTAGTTTCCTCCCACCTGGAGGGAGGGAAAATAATAGGAGCTTCATAGAGTAAGGTCAACATCAGTCTAGCAGCTCCTGCCCAGAGAGCTCCAGCCACACTCTGGTCCATCTACTGGGACTCCTGTGAAGCCAGTGGTGGCCCAAAGCCATTGGGCCAGGGAGAGGTGTCCAGCATCAAGTAACCATGGGAGCAAAGTTAGCAAGAGTCCCTCAGCCTCAGTTTTTGGTAACAGGTAAGATTAGTGGCAAATGTGTAATGATGTTATCCAGTTCGGCATCTCAGAAACTGGAGCTGCTCTGATCTTGTTCTTGCCCAATTTTCTCATTAGTCTCTTTTCCCTGTGTCAGCGAGCTGATGTGAGAGGGACACACTGATACTCTAGGACACCCTGTGGAAAACTGTCATCTTCATGTCCCCTGTTCGGAAACCTCCTTATACATCCACTGAAGTTGAAATAAAATATAGACATGGCCAGGCACAGTGGCTCATGCCCATAATCCCAGCACTTTGGGAGGCTGAGGCAGGTGGATCACCAGAGGTCAGGAGTTTGAGACCAGCCTGGCTAACATGGTAAAACCCTGTTTCTACTAAAAATACAAAATATTAGATGGACATGGTGGTGTGCGCCTGTAATCTCAGCTACTTGGGAGGCTGAGGCAGGAGAATCACTGGAACTCAGGAGGCAGAGGCTGAAGTGAGTGAGATCACACCATTGCACTTCAGCTTGGGCAACAAAAGTGAACTCTATCTCAAAAAATAAAATAAAATAAATAAAATGGACACAACTCCCAAGTAAACTGTTTCATTATCAAAATTCCCACCAACCCTATTTAATTTTAAATGATATGGGTATTTCTTGCACATATACATATTTTTAAGTTGCCTTTTACCCTTAGTAAATTTACCATATAAATAAGTATTCTTTTATAGCACAGTTTAGTAGCTGCTTAGTCATTGATTACATAGATATAGCAAGATTTGCTTACAAATACACTGTCCGATTTCTTCATTTGCTTTATACAGGCTGAGTATCCATTATCTGAAAGTCCTGAGAGCAGAAAGAAGTGTTTCAGATTTCAGACTTCCTAAGATTTTAGAAAATCTGGAGTATGCCAGTTGAACATCCCAAATCTCAAAATCTGAAATGTCCAGTGAGCATTTTTTTTGAGTATCACGTTGGTGCTTAAAAAGTTTTGGATTAGGCTGGGCACATTGGCTCATGCCTGTAATCCCAGCACTTTGGGAGGCCAAGGCGGGTGGATCACGAGGTCAAGAGGTCGAGACCATTCTGTCCAACATGGTGAAACCCCGTCTCTATTAAAAATACAAAAAAAAATTAGCCGGGTGTGGTGGTGCGTGCCTGTAGTCCCTGCTACTTGGGAGGCTGAGGCAGGAGAATTGCTTGAAAGCGGAAAAAGGAAGCTGCAGTGAGCCAGGATCACGCCACTGCACTCCAGCCTGGCGATAGAGTGCGACTCTGTCTCAAAAAGAAAAAAAAAAAAAGTTTTGGATTTTGTAGCATTTCATATTTTTGGATTAGGGGTGCCCAACCTATATATTTTTTCACTACTTTTTCAATGACTAACATTATACACACATTTTTATGCACATCTATAATTATTTACATAGCATAAAATCTGAGAGTGGCACCAATTAGCCAAAGGCATTATTATAGTTCTTGGTGACTATTATGTAACCCTAGGAAGGATTTTACACAACATCAGTGGGCATGGGTATTTCCAATTTCAGGATTATAAACACAATCCTAACACCCTCTTTTGTTGTTGTTGTTGTTGTTGGCACTGCTGGTGGTAGCGGTTTGCTTTGCTTTTGAGACTCTGTCTCAAAAACAAACGGAATGCTCAAAAATGCTCTATCACCCAGGCTGGAGTGCAATGGCACAATCTCAGCTCACTGCAACCTCTGCCTCCCGGTCCACGTGACTCTCCTGGCTCACCCTCCTGAGTAGCTAGAATTACAGGCACCTGCCACAATGCCCAGCTAATTTTTATATTTTGTATTTTTAGTACAGACAGGGTTTCACCATGTTGGTCAGGCTGGTCTCAAACTCCTAACTGTAGGTGATCCATGGTCTCGGCTGCTCAAAGTGCTGGGATTATAGGCGTGAGCCACCGTGCCCAGCCTGTTTTGCTTTTAACTCTTGGAGAAAACTTCTGGTACTTACTGCTGGCATTTCATTGACACCAACAGAACAGAGACTAAGTTCTTACTTATCTTAACCAAGAGAGGACAATAGAACAAGCCTCTTGGGCCATCTGTGTGTAGTATCTCCTAAAACAGGGACTTCAGCCAGACTTCAGTGCCTAAACCAAGGCCTCTGAACATAGTTATAAACATAAATCTTCAACCACTGAAATCAATACCTAGCCCAGTGACAGGCCATAAAACCTGACTCAAGGCACAATTGCTGAGTAAATGAAACAATATCTATTAACTGTATGTATCACTTCCTCAAAATATAAAGAAAATAATTACAGTTATGGCAGTCTTTGAAATTAGGGAGGTCTGTTACAATAAAACATCTCTACCAAAACAATGCCTGGCCCTATTTTTCTAATGAGTTGGCCTTTTCAAACCTGAATTTTCCCCACGAATAAACAAAGAAGAGACAGTGCCAATGAATCACATCAAGGAAGAAAGGGCTTCCTGCATTATGCTAACGTCTATTAAAGAACAGAAATCTAATGCAAGATGCATCAAATGAGGACAGAATCTCTGGAGAGAGGATCCGGCTGGCACGCTGATGCCATGTAGCTTGGAGCCTGTGCCAGCATTTCCATTACAAAAATCCTATAATCCAAAGCCACAGCAAATTGAATAAATAGCTAATAATTAAGTTGCTGCCCCTCTCCTATTCCAGAAAAATAATTTAAAAATTAAATTGTATACATAGATATGGGAGAATTATGCCACTGGCAATGCTAATGAGTTTAGAATTTATAAAAGACTCCCTACCTCCCAATCCATTTTTCTGCCTTGATCTGAATTTCAGTATCTTTCATTGTGGTGTTGTTATTATAGAAATTGCTTTTTAGGGGGAAAACTCCAAGAGTCTTACAATTATAAATATCTGAGTTTAAAAGATGCTGAAAATAGTCCATATCTTCTGATTCTAAAAATAAAGAAACTGTACCTCAGAGGAGTTATAAATGGCAGAGCCCAAGACTATGGAAATAATAATTTAATTTCATCTCCTCTCAAATCCTCTTAGAGCTTTGTTTTTATAGAATGTATATATAACTGCCTTTTATTAGGAGACTATGAAAACATGAAATATACTATGCATTTGTCCTTAGGAAGAACTTTATAGTTTCAATGAATGTTAAGTAAAATCTTACAGAAACACAAGGCTAACATTTTTCACAGATACGGATAATGTCATTTAGATAATGGGAAGCAATACAATCAAATCTTGGAGCTGGAAAGGATTTTATATATTTTCCAGCACAACCACTTTTACATACAAGGTAACCAAAGACCATTAAGGTCGTGATATATAAGATCACTCAATTAGAGGGACAGAGCCAGCGTTTCCTAACTCCTCACTCAAGGGTGGTTCTATTACATCACACTGACTTTTCCACATTACGGTCTGGTACAGTAACTGGTATTTTAATTTGCAAAAATATTTGGTGTTATAAAATATCAGTTCATGACCCTCTTGGTTTCTAAGGCTGTGCACTATGGCCCCCTTATTATTTTCAGTCTCCTTCTATAGCATAAAGGTAACCTTTTCTCTCAAGGACTACCACATCCACTGATTTCAAAAAAGCAAGACAGAAATAACTCAGACCTGGCCGCTTCTGGTATAAGATGAACTAACATGAGCAGCCAAATAATGGAGAGGACACAGGCATCCCTGTCCCTCACAATCAGGTGAAACATGCTTTTGTTCATTTCTCCTTGCTGCCTCTGGCCACTTGTCAGACCCTTTTAGCCAGGCTGCACTGACTGAGGACTGGCTCATCCATTTGAAAGCTAAAATCCTAAACCTAAAGCCTCCTTGAATCACATCCCTTGGTGATACAGTGTAAGCACCCTCCTCTGCCACTAGCTGTAAGACTTCAATTAAGCTATGTCCGTCTTTGGGTCTCTATTTGCTCATGGATGAAATGGCAGGGTTCTCTCCAGCCGTCAAATGCCATGGTCTATGATTTAATGGATAATTACTCCCATAAAGGGAGAGGGAGAGGTAAATAAAGGTGGCCTCTTGATGTACTGCATTTGAATCCTGACCCTACTTCCTCTGCCTCTGCCCAGCCAAATCAGTTTGCCTGCAGGGGAGTTGAGTCACTTTTATTTTTGAGATGGGGGTCTCACTCTATTGCCCAGGATGGAGTGCAGAGGTGCAATCTCAGCTCACTGCAACCTCTGTCTCCTGGGTTCAAGCGATTCTCCTGCCTCAGCCTTCCAAGTAGCTGGTATTACAGGTGTCCACCACCACACCTGGCTAATTTTTTTGTATTTTTAGTAGAGATGGGGTCTCGTCATGTTGGCCAGGCTGGTCTTGAACTCCTGGCCTCAAGTAATCTGCCCACCTTGGCCTCCCAAAGTGCTGGGATTAGAGGCGTGAGCCACCGCGCCCAGCTGAGAGTCACATTCTAGAGTGGGTGGAAGAATGTCTGAATGGAAAGAATTGCATAATCCCCACGAACAACTGGAGGGGCCTAGGAGAGACTGGCAAAAGACAGAAAAAGCAGAGATGCTCAGGAACAAAGCAGGGGCTGTGGGAGGAAAGGCTGACTCATGTCTCAAAGCACAGGCTGAATCCTAGATTTCATCCTGCCAGGACAAATGTTAGGGAAGTCATAAATGCTACAAGAAATGCTATCAATAAGTACTTTCCTGCTGCATTACACTGATGTGGGGCAGTTTTGTGACAAAGACTTACTGCCTACCCAAAGGATGGAGCACAGAGCAAAACTATAAAAATCCTTTCCATGTGTTGCCCCAAAAGACTTGTCCAAATTACGATCTTTGCCTACATAGTAGTGAGGCAGACACGTAACTATGAAATCACCATCTGGAGCCAGATGTATAAACTTCACTTCCTGGCTGTGGCTAAACTCAACCAGCCATTGTCTAGCTCAGGGGTGTTTAATCTTTTTGTTTCCCTGGGCCACAGTGGAAGAAGAATTGTCTTGGACCACACATAAAATACACTAACACTAATGACAGCTGATGAGCTAGAAAAAAAAAAAAGGTCCATGCATAAATGTCATAATGTTTTAAGAAAGTTTACAAATTTGTGTTGGGCTGCATTCAAAACTATCCTGGGCTGCATGAGGCCCATGGGCCATGGGTTGGACAAGCTTGATCTAGCTCAACCTACTGCTTGGATCCCAACAACATACGACTCTGGGCAGGGACCCTTCACATCCATAGTCACTACAAATCTGTATATTTATTATGATAATTTTCTGGCAGGTGACAGTGACAGTACAGGTTTTGAAGAAATGGCAGCAGGAGGATCATGTGGATTAGTGCCAGGATGGCCTGTTCCAAATCTACATAAAAGCACATTATCAGCACACAAAACCCTGAATGTATGCTTATGTTACCTATGTTCACGATACTAATATCCACCATGGCAGCGATGTCACCATAGCTCTATTTGGGGTCCCCAGATCTTGCAAAATTGTTATCAAGATGACAGATAACCTTTAAAAAGTGAAAACACCAATAAAATGAGACTGCATAAAAAGTCCATGTTCTTAACAGTAGTCACCTGTGGAACTTTAATGTTTGTCTGGAAAATTTCAAGAATGCAATGGCCTGCCTCTCAGGCTCACGGGGGGCTTCCAAAAACCTCTATCCAGTGTCAGAGTTAATAACAACATTGCTAGGGGTGTCACCATGAGTGAAAAAGGGGGAGACTCAATCCAGAATCTAAAACACTGCTAAAGGCAGCGTTCGTACACACAACACAAATCTGGAGCACTTCAGAGGGTAGAAAGAAGAACTAGATCACCCGGCAAGGGTGGGAAATGAGCTCCCATCTGTGCCTCACCTAAATAGGTCACACTGAATGACTCCTTGTAGTGGAAAAATGTTAATGATTTGTCCTCAGTTTCAAAACTGGACTATATTTTTGATGTGCTCATTTTTAAAGTAGGGTTTACTGAGGTATAATTTACATGGTAAATTTAATCCTTTTAGCGCACTAGTCTCTGGGTTGGAAAAACTCACACAATCCCATAGCCAACTAGCACCATCGAGATACAAAGGTTTCATCGGCCCCGAAATTCCTTCATGCCCCTTTGTAGTCAACTCCTACCCCTAGCCCAACAACCACTGATTTGATAAAACCAGACTGTGTTTAAGACTCCACTCTACACATCTACCCTATTTCACTGATTTGAAGACACCGTCCCCCAACACACACCAAAAATGAACACTGTGAAATGAGAATGTATTTCACAATTAATGTCATTTTATATTATAATCGGCAACAATTTTTGTTTTTAGAGTTACATGAAATAACAATGTGTCTTACAACCTATGGTGCTTTATTAAGTCTTTTATTTTGAAACACTCATTGAATACTTACGACATGCTAAGCATTCTTTTAGGCACTGCAAATACAAAAATGAACAGCATGGTCTTCAAAGAATTATCACTTGAGAGGAGGAGATATAATTATAATGCAATGTGATCATGTCTACAGCAGAGCATTATCTGCTCATTACAACTAAGTAAAATTATCTCTACATTGGCCACTCTTCTGCCTTTGGGAAAAAATTTCCCCAAATCATGTCCTTCCATGTACAAGGAAATAAGAATGAATGCAGTTACCATTCAGCTTCATTCTACTCATCCCAAGAATGAGTTATTGCCACACCATCTGACATACTGCCTACAAACAATACAATTATTTTCTCCATAATACTATGCTGCTGTAGTAGAGAAGGCTCATTTTAGTGTTCAACAGCTGCAAAGCTTTTATGATAATATTGAAGAGAAGTCACTGAAAATAACTGCTTAATCTGTGAAAGGCAGATGTCCCCAGTCTTTCATACACATGCTTCGAGGTCCCCAAACTCTTCCCTGGACAACTTTTAAAGGACAATGCAGAGAAGAAAAGTTAGTGCTCTTACCTGGTTCTTGAAAGTGTTCTTCATTTGATAGAGTCCTGGACAAAACGAGTATTAATGCTTCTTTAAACTGGTCAAAATGTACCTAGAAAAAAACAAAAAATAGATTTAAAGTAATTTCCATAGCTCTAAGAATGCAAACCTATATACAAAGTACTGATTTGATAGAACTGTTTTCTTTCCATCCTGACAGCCTTGAAGTAAGTCATAATACAATTTGTTGCTTTTTTTCTTCATTTCTCCAAAGACAGAAGGGAAAACAGGTTGATCATTTTGATCCCCAGTGTCATAAACATTCACATCAATACTCACTCCCTAAGAGAAAAGCTATGTAGCAAATTCATCTTTATAAACTCAGAAAAAGATACATTTTAAACTCTTAGTTCCTTTTATTTTTCTGAACAAGACTACCCATTGGAAGAGCCTTACCAAGCAAATGAGCCAACGGAACGGTGCCCCACAGATGCTTTCGTACCTTGAGATATTCTAGAAGGGAGTGATTTGTCTTTTGAGGATGACTTGAATACAGTCTTGCTTGGGGGCAGGTATATAATATTTATTTCCCAAGGCCCCTATGATTCCATAAACAAGCAAAAATCAATAGCAAATTTACAAAGGATAAAAGAACCTTAAGAAGTATTTTTCGGAATTCTTAAAAAATAGAGTTATCTTGAATGAAGTTGGAAAGTACCTGAGTTTTATTTAAGTAAATAGTCAGAACTAGGATATTACTTTGTTGATAAGGTAAAAGCATTTTCTTTATGGCCACGGATATTCTCTAACTTAAATGTATGTCATGGGGTTTCTTCTCATCACAATTCTAGTTTGACAATGTGGCACCTATTGACATAGAACCCCATGTAAACACAATTGGTAAATTTGTAATTCAGACTGCTATGGGGTAAGTCTCTTTGGATGTCATTACAAAACACTGCCCAGAGGTTTAATATAGGTGACAGATAAACTTCCAAATCCAATTTACAAAAGCAGCAAATTTGATTAGTTATTGAAACAATGAACAAAAAAATCATATCATGTCTTATCTGTGAAAATCAAAACAAAATCGAGGAATCCATTGAGATTTATATGTCATAAAATTGTATCTCCTTGCAATATACCACACTCTCCCAAAGTATATGTGATTTCTCTACCATGTTAGTTTTGATTGATTGGAATTACTTCCTGAAATCGTTGGATTATATTTCATATATTTAAGGTGTACAACTTGATGATTTATGTATACAATGTGAAATAATTACCATATTCAAGCTAATTAAAATATATATCACCTCACAGAACTACCTTTTTACAGACTTTAAAAATCTACATAATCTAAGGAGCCAGAGCAGAAGTCTGTCAAGGAAAACCAGGCATCTGCGAAAGATCCAGGGCGGTACAATCCATGACAGGGTAAAAGACTGTAGAAAGGCAGGCTACGTTAATTAGGTTTCACAGTCAAACAGCCTGGGGGAGGGAGGACAGCCAGTCCCGCTACTGTCCCAGAGTCAGAGATAGGCTCCAGCTGACATGGTCAAGGCCATCTTCCCAACAGCCAGTTCACAAACACCACACACTCAAGAACTATGCCACTCAGAGCCACTTCACAGGCATCTATGAATTTCCACAGAATCATTCATTCTTCTCAGGGCAGCCAGAGCAGGGTTAGGAGGATGCACACAGGCTCTACAGCCAGGTGAGTCCAGGCTGTAAGCCGAGCTCTTCCTTTGCTTCCTGATGTGAACTAGTGACATTACAAAGCCTCTCCAAGCTCTAGTTTGTTCATCTGGAAAACTGGGGATATCTAACGACAGATATTTATTATTCATTCAATAAATATTTATTGAGCAGTTGCTCTTTACCAGGCACTACATGTGGCCCTGATGACACAGTAGTAAATGAAGGTGACAAGCCCCTGTGCCATGATGCTCATAGTCTCAGGAAATGTCACAGAGAGTCCAGGCAGCTGCTAAGAGCACTGCATGTATTTTATGGTATTTATTAATACCACCTCCCTGTGTTAGGAAGATAAAATGAGAATTAGGTAAAGTATCAAGAATGTCCTGGGACTCTTGGATACCCAGCAAGTGGTAGTTAATTCTACCAAGGAATAGTAAAAGGGGTGACCGATTGTTCCCATCACTTTTATAAAGAATCAGGGCCATGGCTGGGCATGGTAGCTCATACCTGTGATCCCAACACTTTGAGAGGCTGGGGCAGGTGAATTACATGAGGCCAGGAGTTTGAGACCAGCCTGGCCAACATAGTGAAAAACCACCTCTACTAAAAATACAAAAATAAGCTGAGCATGGTGGCATGCACCTGTAATCTCAGCTACTTGGGAGGCTGAGTTAGGACAATTGCTTGAACTCAGGAGGTGTAGGTTGCAGTGAACCAAGATCGAGCCACTGCACTCCAGCCTGGGCAACAAGAGCAAAACTCCAAATCAAAAGAAAAAAAAAAAAAGAATCAGGGTCATATTTTCAAGCAAAGCGAATGGCCATGACAGTGACCAAGTCAGCCAAGTGTGAGTGGTGAGGGGTGGCAGCAGGGAGGTCCGAGGGCCTGCCTTCTCTCTGAGGATCTGTGGAGTTGCCCAGTATCAGAGAAACTGATTCAGTTTGCTGTATTTAGGGACTTGTAACTCTAGGTTTCTTCTCTCTCCTAAGGCTATTAATGGAGGGGACTGAATGAAACCTAAGTGTCTCGTTTCAAGAATTACTAGTTGAATGTAAAGAAGGTTCTCTTTCAAAGTAAGGTGTTTGTCTGGAGGATTTCAGATCCTCTGCACTTGACTCTGTGGGTCTCCCCTGGGTCTTCTGAAGGTATAAGTTTTGATGGAGATCATTGGAAATAACCTTCCTGAATTTGGTCCTGACATAGTTATATTCATAGTTCAAAGGTCACTCAGTAGTCCATCTACCTCAATTTTGCTTTCTCTGATAAATGACAAAGACAACTATAATCTGGAATTAATTCTAATAAACTTCCAAGACTTTATGTGAGGCCTAAGTATCCTTTGAATATGGTATGACAAACACACAAGCTTTTGAGACAGTGTAAGCTTCATTTATATGGAGTTTGTTTATTTCACAGCCTCACCTATCTGGAGTACAGCAGCCAACCAGGAAAGAAACACACGGGGTCAAATGCTGAGGGAGGTTTCATAAAGTCCAGGCACTCTTCCCATAGAAAATGCCACAGGACCAACTCAGGATTTCTACATTCCTACTCCACCTCATTATTACAAACCTCATGATCCTGCTTCCCAACTCTCTACAGATTGGAAGCAGCAAGTAAAAGACAGCGGCACTCCAAGCTAAATATACAAGGAGTAATTACTGACATATTTGCCAGGTGTGGTGACGTGCGCCTGTCATCCCAGATACTTGGGAGGCTGAAATAGGAGAACTGCTTGACGACAGCAGTTTGAGACCAGCCTGATAACACAGCAAGACTCCATCTCGAAAACAGAAAAATAAAAGAAGCAATTATTGACCTATCGAGATTGAGGAAAGACATTAACCCTCCTCCTTCAAACAAAAATAAAGTATAATGCTTTTTATACTTTACAAAGATATTTTTAAAAATCTATTAAAAACTACATAAACTATAAAAAAGACAACAGGTGCATTTAAAAACTGAATAGATTGGGGTTGTGTAGTGCTGGGGCAAGGATTCATTCAGTGAATCCTGAGGGAATTACTATTTTTCTTTTTTGTTTTTTGTTGTTGTTGTTGAGATGGAGTCTCGCTCTTGTCACCTAGGCTGGAGTGCAATGGTGCAATCTCAGCTCACTGCAACCTCCAACTCCTGGGTTCAGGCAATTCCCCTGCCTCATCCTCCTGAATTGCTGGGATTACAGGTGCCCGCCACCACACCTGGCTAATTTTTGTATTTTTAGTAGAGACAGGATTTTACCATGTTATGCAGGCTGGTCTCAAACTCCTGACCTCAGGTGATCCGCGTTCCTGGTCTCTCAAAGTGTAAGGATTACAGGTGTGAGCCACCACGCCCAGCTCTGAGGGTATTACTCTTAAGAACGGAAGAAAAACTGATGGGTCAGGAGATTTTAAATGATCAAGAACACTCTAATTGTGTTTAATACACTCTTGTACAGGATAAAACTAAAATTCTTAATCCTCGAGGGTATTACTGTCGGTTCATTCTTTCCTAGACATTGTGTCATTCGAATCTCACAATATTCACATGAGTCACGGCAGAGAACCTACCTCAACAGTGAAAGGAGAGAGGTAAAGAAGGCATGCCCCAGGCCTTCTGACCAGACTCATCAGAGCCCAGCAAGCCTGCCTGGCTCTGGCCCTCTTCCCTCTTGGTCTGACCTCTCAGTGAAATCCCTTGCTGCTGCTACGAGTCAAATTCTCAACTTCACATGAAGCCACCAGGTGTAAAGCACACATCAGGTATAAGGCAGAATCAGGAGATACATAACCTCTGCCCTCAAGGAGTTTATCAGCTACACCACAGCCTCCAGAAAGTGGAAGGGTGGAATGAGGAAAAAGAGAGGAAGGTTTATTAGTAACTACAAAATAGAAACTGGTACGTGCCTGAGAAAGACGAAAGTTGGTAGGGGCCTCTGATAAACAAGCATGTCCTACTTGGCCAATAGGTAGGAAAAGAGGGACAGTTTTGCAACGCTTGAATTCTCTAAGATCTTCACAGACAGAGATGAAAGGTTTCCAAAATGTACTTGTGATGCAGTAAATCAGCCTCATTTTAGATGAAAGGGGCTCTATAAAAGATTAAACATGACTATTAACTCAGAGGCTCTTCACAGCCCAATAATATCCACTTGGTTGAATTCCTCTTTTCCCAACAAAAAGTCTGAAAATTCACATACCACTCAGCAGCTGGTCCAAACCACTGGAGCAGCTTTAAGCCTTGCATTGATCTTTATTTCCCTTCTTGCAAGTGGAGACATTGGGCCCTTGGATTTAAATGGCAGTAAATGCCTCATTTTAAAGAGATAGTTCTCTTGTGGAGGAAGAGACTGCTATTTTCCATCAATGTTCATGAATAGTGATGTGGTGGAAATGCCCCTTAGGGCACAACCCAAAACCAAAATGCTGATGAGCGTCTCCACTGGTGGGCTATGTTGAGTGACTGGAATGTTTAAGTACCATTTTTCCCCTTTCCAAGGGAGCTTTACTATTGCATTTTGTTAAAAATTAGAAATCTCCACAAATATATAATACAATTAAGTCCCACAAAGTAACAAGGTTCTGAGTTGTGCATACACTGGTTGGTACCTCCTCATCTGAATAACAATTGCTGCCATTCATTTTACAAGCATTCCCATACCTTGTATGCCTCAAAGGGCAGTTTGCAGCAATGGGAAAATTACATGACTGACGAAAAACACACATGACATTTAAACTAGATTAAGTGGAAGACCAACCAAGTCTGATATTTTTGTCATGTGTCACCACCTCTTAGGAGAAATTTATCTCATCACTCTTCCTCTCCACATTTCATATGAGTGCTTTTTTAGAAACACAATTTGCTTTTTTTAAAAAAAGAACTTAAGTACCACACAAGAAACAAATTCAAACCACACACACACAAAAGCCCGGTAACAGGAAGTAGAATAAGGAAGCTAATGTTGCATAAACTCATCTCGTGCAATTGTGGAGATCAAAAGCAGTTTCCATACGTGTACAGGCACTGCTTGAAATAGACGCAAGGTGGGAGAACTCAAGCGAGTGCTGAACAAGGTGAGTGTATGAAACAAGACACAGGTCTATGTAACTAATACAAACTTATTAGGTTGGTATTTACTAATGTAAAGAGAAATTAATGAAAGAACATTCAAAACATTGTGTTAATTGACATGGCTGTAGAAATATGGACTTATCAGAAGGTTCATGCACAGGAAAATGCTTACGGCATTATGCAGAGAAATGACACAGACTAAAAAAGAGGCAGTTTTGTAATGAAAGATACATTTACATTTTATTTTAAATAAGGTATTCAGGTTATTGTAACTTAATATTCACTTACTGCAGACAATGCAGAGAGAGGCAAAGTGTATTTTAAAAGGTAGGTTTATAAAACCTAAAGCAACTATATGAAGCTGTACTCCAGACTGATCCAGGGAATCCTGTTTACAGATGGAAATGAATTCAAACAACCAACACACAAAACTTCTAGCAAATTTATTTTCCACTTTAACCATGTTTCTTGGTAAATGATTCCTAGGAAGACACTATTTATCCAAAAGTCATTCTGGGTACATAGAGGGTAGAGGAAAGGAGCATACAGCCAGACACAGCAAGTTAGCTGTGTCCTTGGCTCTATGATAAGCCTTTGATACACACAAATCTCAGTCCACCTTCATCACAGTCTTGTAAGGAAAGTATTCTCCCCATTACACTGATGAAAAAACTGAGGCTCAGAGTATTTAAGATAATATGTTCATATAGTTAAAAAGTGGCAAGAACTGAATGGCCAAGACAATCTTAAGCAAAAAGAACAAAGCTGGAGGCATCATACTACCCACTTCAAACTGTACTACAAAGTTATAGTAACTAAAACGGCATAGTCCTGGTAGAAAAACAGACACATAGACCAATGGAACAGAATAGAAAACTCAGAAATAAGACTGCACACCTACAGCCATCTGATCTTCAACAAACCTGACAAAAACAAGCAGTGGGGAAATGAGTCCCTATTTAATAAATGGTGCTGGGAGAACTGGCTAGTTATATGCAGAAAATTGAAACTAAATCTCTTCCTTACATGTTATACAAAAATTAACTCAAGATAGGTTAAAGATTTAAATGTAAAACCCCAAACTATAAAAACCCTAGAAGAAAATCTATGCAATACCATTCAGGACATAGGCATGGGCAAAAAATTTCATGACAAAAATGCCAAAAGCAATTGCAACTGAAGCAAAAATTGACAAGTGAGATCTAATTAAACTAAAGAGCTTCTGCACAGCAAAAGAAACTATTGTCAGAGTGAACAGACAACCTACAGAATGGGAGAAAATTTTTGCGATCTATCAATCTGACAAAGGTCTAATATCCAGAGTTTACAAGGAACTTAAACACATTTACAAGAAAATAAACAATCCCATAAAAAGTGGGCAAAGGACATGAACAGGCATTTCTCAAAAGAAGACATTCATGCAGCCAACAAACATGAAAAAAAGCTCAATATCACTGATCATTAGAGAAAAGCAAATCAAAATCACAATGAGATGCCATGGCAGTCAGAATGGCAATGAATAAATACTCCAGAAACAACAGATGCTGGTGAGGTTGTGGAGAAAAAGGAACACTTTATGCTGCTGGTGGGAGTGTAAATTAGTTCAATGATTGTGGAAGAAAATGTGGTGATTCCTCAAAGATCTAGAGGCAGAAATACCATTTGATCCAGCAATCCCTTTAACCACAGGAAAATAAATCATTCTATTATAAAGATATATGCATGCATATGTTCACTGCAGCATTACTCACAATAGCAAAGACATGGAATCAACCCAAATACCCATCAATGATAGAATGGATAAAGACAATGTGGTACATGTATACCATGGAATACTATGCAGCCATAAAAAGGAATGGAATCAGCTGGGTGCAGTGGCTCACACCTGTTAATTCCAGCACTTTGGGAGGCCGAGGTGGGCAGATCACAAGGTCAGGAGTTTGAGACCAGCCTGGCCAACACTGTGAAACCCTGTCTCTACTAAAGATACAAGAAATTAGCAGGGCGTGGTGGCGCATGCCTCTAATCCCAGCTTCTCAGGAGGCTGAGGCAGGAGAATTGCTTGAACCCGGGAGGCAGAGGTTGCAGTGAGTGAGCTGTGATTGTGCCACTGTACTCCAGCCTGGGTGACAAGGAGACTCCATCTCAAAAAATAAAAAAATAAAAAAGGAATGAAATCATGGCCTTTGCAGGACATGGATGGACCTGGAAGCCGTTATCCTCAGGAAACTAAAGCAGAACAGAAAACCAAACACCGCATGTTCGCAAAGTGGAAGGTGAACAGTGAAAACACATGGACTCATTGGCAGGGAGGCAGAGGATGGGCAGGGAACAGCATGCACTGGACTTGTGAGGTTGGGGGAGGGAGAGCATCAGGAAGAATATCTCATGAATGCTGGGCTTAATACCTAGGTGATGGGTTGATCTGTGCAGAAACCACCATGACACACATTTACCTATGTAACAAACCTGCACATCCTGCATATGTACCCCAGAGCTTAAAATAAAAGTTGAAGGGGGAAGAAAGCGGCAAGAAGTGGAACTTGAATCCAGGACTGATTTCAAAGCCTGGGCTCTAATTGTATACTATCTCGATGCAGTCGTGGTAGTGTTTGTGGCGCAGGGTGCAGGAATGGAGATTCACTTTTGTATATTTGGAGTTAGAGGAAACTGTGGAGATATACATTCAAATGCAGGGGCTGGGAAATCCAGAATACCATCCTGGCACTGACTCAAATGAGTCATCTGACCTTGCAAAAGCCAAGGTTTCTCTGTCAGACAGATGAACTCTGAAGTCTAAAATCTGAGAAAGACACTGAAGAACTTTAAGTCTCCCCTGTCCAGACAGGAAGGTACTCATAAAAGTATCCATGAAATAATGATGAAATCTAATGGGCATCCCTAACCATAGAAATGCATTATGGGCCGGGTGCAGTGGCTCACACCTGTAATCCCAGCACTTTGGGAGGCCAAGGCAGGCAGATCACGAGGTCAGGAGTTCAAGACCATCCTGGCCAACATGGTGAAACCCCGTCTCTACCAAAAAATACAAAAATTAGCTGGGCGTGGGGGCTCATGCCTATAATCCCAGCTACTTGGGAAGCTGAGGTAGGAGGATTGCTTGAACTGGAACCCGGGAGGCAGAGGTTGCAGTGAGCCGAGATCACACCACTGCACTCTAGCCTGGGCTACAGAGCGAGACTCTATCTAAAAAAAAAACAAAGAAAGAAAGAAAGAAAGCAATATGAAATCAGGTCGGTAGAGGAGAATGGCCATTTAGTGATTGTTCCTCCCTGCTGTTCTGAGTCCAGGCCTTCCCTACAGCTCTCCCCTCTTGATCCCTGTCACACTAAATATCATTGAGAGACTCAATGATTTACTGTACACAAAAACACACTTAATTCTGCAATGAGTTTGATGAGAAAACATTAATACAGAGTAAAGGCAACTTTAGCAGTCTCCTAATAAGGCCTTCTTTTCTAGGAATGGGAAACCACAGACCCTGAGGAGTTCAAACTTGAAGACTAGATCAAAGTCTCCATACGCAAAAAACCTCCTCCCAGCTATCTTTTCTCTCCCACACCACAGACCATTGTCCTCCGCGGGTTTAAGTCTCCCTAGGCTCCCTTCCACAAGTCAGAGACAACCAGTCTGACTTTTCCATGAGTTATATTATGACAACCCCATCAGCAGCACCACTATTACAAACTAATGGCAGTTAACACTGAAGGTAATTTTGCATACAGAGAACAAGTCCAAATCAGCACTATGGGAAAGTACTTCTCCATTTTTGACTTACATTTCAAATGATTAAAATGTGTAGAAGAGAAAGAAATCATAAAAAGCTTTTGAGTTGGAAACAAACCCACTACATCAAATAAAGAAGTTTAGAGAAGAACCTCAAACCCTTTCTGAAATGTCAGAAAATTGAGCTAAATTATTTAAATATTTGTACAGCTATCAAATTTTAATACAGGTATTGATCGACTTACGACCTATGTAACTTACGACCATTCGACTTTATGACCACAATCGCTAGCCACGACAGCTCCATGACAGTCTGGCAGCGCGAATGTTGCCCAGCTGGGCGCACGACAGTGTGGACCAGCTTCCGGCAGCACTACCATCTCTGCGTGCATATAGCCTACTCAACTTACGACCAAATCGTGTTACGACCGGTCTGTCGGAACCAATCGTGGTCGTAAGTCGAGCACTAGCTGTACTAAAAATTTCCACACACCTTTGATTACCAAAGTCCATGTACCCATGGGACTTTAGAAACCAATGGTGATTTCTGCTGCCTGGTGGCTTATTTTCATTTCAAAGCGTGCCAGGGACACAGGGTATTTCAGCATCCAAATTCATATTAAAGAATATAGCAATGAAACTCTTCAGAACTTCAGGGGGCTGTTTTGTCTCAAAGTTAGTATACTGCATAAGGAAAGAATGGTTTGTTTCGAGACGGAGTTTCGCTCTGTTGCCCAGGCTGGAGTGCAGTAGCATGATCTTGGCTCACTGCAACCTCCACCTCCCAGGTTCAAGCCATTCTCCTGTTTCAGCCTCCCGAGTAGCTGGGATTACAAGTGGCCACCACAATTTTTTGTATTTTCAGTAGAGATGGGATTTCACTGTGTTGCCCAGGCTGGTCTCTACCTCCTGAGCTCAGGCAATCCACCCACCTCAGCCTCCCAAAGTGCTGGGATTACAGGAGTGAGCCACTGTGCCTGGCCAAGAACACATTTTTAAAACTGGATATAACTAAATGTTTCAACAAAACCAAGGCAAATTATCTTCATGTCCTGATTTCTAATAAAAGAGATAGAGAGGTATGCAGAAACACTTCATTTAAGCATCTACAATTAGTATAATTGCTTGGATAAAATTTGGTCCATGGTTCCCTTAGATTTTTGTAGTATTTTCTCCCTGTGCTACTCATTTGCCATGTATGTTACCCGACTAGATTGTAAGTTTTTCAGCGTCTTGAAGAGCTCCTTGTAATGGGGCCTCACCTAGCCGACAGGTGCTTAACTGATGGCAAAGATATGACAGAAATTTTTTCACAACCTAGTGCTAAACACATATCAACAATATTCCTTTTCCTTCAAATCAGGAATCCACAAGCCTTGAGCATTTCAAACACCTGCACAGTAACCACCTTGCTCAAGTGAATATGGTTTCCAGCTATAAAGCAAGACACATGAATGGAAACATAATTTGGGGGGAAATGACCTATTGGTAAAACGCATAGAAATGGCAAGTTGATTTAAGTTACTGTCATTAACAATTGCTAAAAGAAACATTAGCCCTTAAAAAAACCAAGTTATTGAAGATGGGTTGTAAAATTTAAAAATAAATACACAATGTTCGTATTCCTGGTTGAGAGAGACAATGTGCTTCATCTTACTTCTTTTTCAAGAAAAAAAGGATTAATTCAGCCCAAGTCCAACAGCGGTAATGTGGAAGTTGTATTTGATTTAAAAATTATATTAAGATTTAAAAGACAAAATTAAAGCCAGAAGCATCCAGGAAGTTGATGGAAACTAATGCATCCAAAAGCCAATTTAATGGAAAAGTATAGTTTATAGTAAATTTAAATATAAATAACTTGGACCCTGATACAGTTTGGCCGTGTCACCACCCAAATGTCTTGAATTGTAGCTCCCATAATTCCCACGGGTTATGGGAGGGACTCGGTGGGAGATAACTGAATGGGGCTGGTGGGGGTTTCCCCCATACTGTTCTTGTGGTAGTGAGTAAGTCTCACGAGATCTGATGGTTTTATAAGAGGTTTCCCCTTTGGCTCGGCTCTCATTCTCTCTTGCCTGCCACCAAGTAAGGTGTGTAGCTCATCTTCTCATTCTCTCTCACCTTCTACCATGATTTTGAGGCCTCTCCAGCCACATGGAACTGGGAGTCCCTTAAACCTCTTTTTCTTTATAAATTACCCAGTCTCGGGTATGTCTTTATCAGCAGTATGAAAACGGACTAATACAGAAGAACCTATACCATAAGACGGCAGGGATGCCTGGCACGCAGGACACACAATGCATGTCTGCTGAATTAACAAATAGGTGAATATATTCAGATTCGTTATGCTACCCTTTTTTTTTTTTAAATTATTAAGCCAAGCTGCTAACCCTTACAAATTTTTGTATAAATATCTTCTAAAGAGCAGAAAGACGACTGGCAGTAGAAACCACTTATAATTTTACAACTATAATCCCTACTGTATGCATCATGAAAATGGTAACACTTGGAAGACTCCAGTGAATCCTATGGAATTTATTCCTTGTAATTTAAAATTACAGGCCACATAGAGTATCTTAACAACATATGGCCAAGTTTGTGTGATCATCTGAGGAGAATAAGTCAGCTTCATTAAAAATGCATATTTAACAGTAGTGCATTAATTCATGCCAACCCCCACTCTCAAGACCATCACCAGGGACCTCTCATATGAAATCAATATGCATCCATCTATTTAACTTTTATCACTGGCTCACAAAGCAAATATCACGCTATAGACCACGTAAGTATTCATCATGCAGGCAAATAGCAAGTGTCAAAAGCAGGAGGGTAGTGTCAAGTCGTTAACAAATCAATCTATAACTGTTCCCTGTTCGAGTCTACCAAATGAGGGCAAGTGCAACACCTGGAGAGCAAACTGAGGACCTGCCGCCAAGGCGCAATCAGTTTATGGCGCAGCAGACTCTAAGAACACTACTCAAGGAAACTTTAGTTCCATCATGCCTTTTCAGGCTTTAATGAGCATTAAAGCAGATCAGCCCTTTGATACTATCCCTTAGACACCAAAAGTCTTGAGATCCCCAAGGACCACACAGGGAGATGCCAGGTTTTTTGCTCCCCACAGTGTCTAAGACTGAGGCAGAACTGGAAAAATATGAGTGCATGACATGATAAGGAGCAAATGGTTCAATCTTCAAAGCTTCATTTTAAGATTATTAAAGCAAGATTTTCAGCATTTTATGGGGGCCACATGTATTTATAGACAGCTAATCCTGTCCCCACAAGAAGCCAAGAATGGCTCCGGTTTTTGCAAAGAATTCACATTTTTTTTCAAGTGTGAGCCCCATTTAACATCACACTCATGTGCCAAGTGACTGAGAATATCATCTTTCGCACATTAATTTCAGGATGATTGCTACTCCTGTCTGTCTCAGGTTACAGAAAGCCAATACATGGTATTATATCTGAAGTAACTTACCTATCTTGTCAGCTAAAAGACAGTGAAAGTGAAATGAAGAAAAGGAAGTTCAGTCACTGGAGTAAGCCTCATGACTGGTTCCTCAATTTATATGTGATAAAAACCAGAATGAAGCAACAGAGTGCAAAAAGTGTTGTCCATCTTTTTCTCCCATCATTCCAAAAACCAACAGCAAGAAACTTGACTCAGCCATATAAATGAAGCTATTGATTATAAATAGCAATTAATTATAAATAAGGCAAATAATAAAAGCTATTAGTTATGAGGATTGAAGGCAATCTCAGGTAATGGCAGATCAAATATTCACCACTGGCAAGAAGAAAATAAGACCCTCTCTCACTCCTTACTCACATCTGTGACTTATCTATGGTAATAACATGACTATTTGCTGTCAAACACAGAAGTTAACATTGGCGTGCGCACTCACATCCCTGCTGGAAGCAAATCGTGCTGGGTTTTAAATGAAACTGCACTGTATTTACTTACCCTTCTGTCTTATTTCCTGAGTAGAAGGTTTTATTAATACTTCACCCAGAAATGATCCACACAAGAAATAGCTTCATTGGGGGTAAAAGTCATAACAGTAGTTTTCTTATTGCATTTTCTTTCTCTTCAATGGAAATCTCACCCTCCTCCTTTCTGGCCCAGTGATAAATGTAGAGTCAATAAAATAAACCACAAAGAACAAGACAAAAGCTGGAAAACATCCTTTCATTACCTCTTCTTCCTTATCTAAGATGCTCACCGTGCCCTGTAATTCAAGAGCACAAATTAAAGCAGGCCCTCGTCACCTGAGCAAACTGTACTGTAATGTCACACCCACCACATTCTTCTTTTTATCATAACTGCTAGGATGCTAGAAACAAGTTGCAACATGTGCGGTCTGCCCTGCCCCCAGCACCCCAGCAGGAACTGCACCCCACTTCCCACAGCCCATGTTCTTCCCCAGACCTTACCCTGCCCAAGAGGTTGTCCTGAAGTAACGTCTGCTGCAGCACTGGGGCCACTTCCTCCAAGCTCAACATGTGGCAAAGGTCGGTGAGCTCTTCCTGCCCCAGGGACCCTGTGCCCGTCGTGTCAAAACTGTCAAACAGCTCCTTGAGTCGGGCCTCATGCTGGTCCTGCTCCACCTCATCCATCCCATAGCCCACAGCGCTCACCTGTGTAGGACAGAGACAAGGACAGGTTGTGGCAGCCTCTCCAGTCCTACTGTGGTTGTCCTTGGCACATTCCCCTTCTCTGCACCCCACCAGTGAATGCTCTGGAACACCCAGTTTCTGGTGCACCCCACAGCGAGACTTCCCAGTTTCTGCAGGACCAGCCCTGGCCGGTGATGCTCCCACATGCACTCACACCAGGAGCACGTACACAAGCTCGGATCGTGCTGGGAGCAACATTACCAGAATGAGGGGGTCATGTAGGGTAGAAGACACCCTCCTCTCTTGCCTGGTCCTGAGGGGGACAGCCAGACTGCCAAACTCAAGGCTGAAAGTAGTTCTCTATCAGGTCTTCTAGCCCAGGATTTTAAGAAGGTGAAAAGCCACTTTGACAGCAAAACTGTGCAAGTGAACTAATTGTTAGCACCAACAGACTACACGGTCTGAGCTTCCCTCTTGGGAGGCAAGCGTTAGACAACCTGTCCAGATGTTGCAATTGGTCCACGTGGCCAAGTGCATTCGTTCTACTTCATTCAGCTTAAATGGCCCCCATCAGAGCTAGACGGGAGGGCTACAGCAAGAGGCACTAGATGAACAGCACTAGATGAAACAGTCTGCTACAAAAGCACCTCCCTGTTTACATAAAACCAAATGCCTTTTACAGGAGCTCCTCAAAAAGCAGCTCAATTAACTTCACTGGTGCAATTACATAAGGTGTGACAGAAAGAATATTCCCTGAGGCTTGCTTTAGTCCCAGGGAGTTTTAGGTACTGCTTAGTTGCCTAGAGAAAAGGGAAGACGCTATTTCAACCTTTCAGACAGTGAGTTTTAAAGGAGCCATAGACTGATTTCTATGAGTCATACAGCATCTCAGGGAACCTCCACGCAATAGAGCATCTCACCTCTTTATGACTGGTTAACCTGTCTTCCGTCTCTCTCACCTACCTGTACTCCAGGCTTTCCATTTTATCACCTTTCTTAGGATCAGTAAAAACTTGGAGACATCAACAACTGAGTCATTTTTGTTAAAAATATACATCACAAAATTCCAGGTAGCTTGTATTTTACAAATGAAATCTGTTTTTTTTCCCTTGCATGATAATGTATTTTTAATGTGCTGGATTTTCTAAAGAAAGCCTGAAATCTGAACATCATCTGAAGGCGTCTTCAGATGCAATGGATGCCAAACACCACATATACCCTTGGGGCGGTGACCTCAGCCATCTGCAACAAGGCTCTCAGAACCAGTCCTTTGACTATAAAAAAAAAAAAGCAGCACCTCTCACTAATCAAGCATCTTTAATGCAAGCCAAATCAGAGAAAACTCTCTGAGAGGTGATCGTCTGTAAGGCAGATCATTACAACACGAAAAATGTAAGCTAAGATGTTGAACACAGCCAGAACTGAAAATAAAAGAATTTTCTTTCTTTTTTTTTTGAGACAGAGTCTCTGTCACTCAGGCTGTAGTGCAGTGGCGCAATCTCCGCCTCCTGGGTTCAAGCAATACTCCTGCCACATCTTCCCGAGTAGCTGGGACTACAGGCGTGCACCACCCATGCCCAACTAATTATTTTTTTTTTATTTTTAGTAGAGACAGGGTTTTGCCATGTTGGCCAGGATGGTCTTCATCTCCTGACCTCATGATCCACCCGCCTCGGCCTCCCAAAGTGCTGGGATTACAGGCATGAGCCACCTCACCCAGCCAATAAAAGAGCTTTCAAAAACAAATCAGTATTGCTCTAGGTTGCATTTGCTTTTTTTCCCAAAGACAGCTGTTCCAAAGATGACAAGCTAGAACAGAGCCATGATCGTGCCAGGAGTTTCAGCAGAACTGAGTGGACACAGAGGATAAATGCGCACAGCTCTACTGGACAGCTCAGTTTTTACTGGGGCCACTCGTTAAAGCGACATCTTGGTCCAGGTTCCTGGTTTTGGACAGGTCTCTTTTCCTAATTATCAGTTTTTCTGTTACTAAGGTGCTGCAAGCTCTGGCTGTCTTCCCAGGATTGGTCTGTTGGGTTAACTAATCACTATGTAAATGTTTTCAAAATAAGTTGAGAGTGCTATATAAACAACAAAGCCTCAGAAAAGAAACACCAAGTTGTTATGCAAAGCCACAGGAGTTAAGAATGTAGAAGAGGCCAACACTTGGCTAACGAGATTCACTTGGAGTTCACTAGTTAATTGTCAACTAAGATCTGCTGGGAATCCCCAAGATGCTCCGGGATTTTCAGGGCTGCAGTGGCTCTCAAGACTCAGTTCTGAGTTTAACAGTCCCTTGGGCTGCAATCTGACCGACTTCATAAAAGCAAGACTCTTCTTTTGCTTGATTTTGCATATATGTTTAAAAACTCAAAAGCGAAAGAATTTTAACACTTCCCTTTTTAAAAATTATTTTTAGGGGTGGGGATTTGTCCATCTTAAACCAATGAAAGAGAGGAATAAAACACTGATGTACTGAGAAGTCCTGATCTCATACTCAGTGTCAAATTTGATACACTATCAGGCCCCACGCTTCGGAAGGTCACTAGATTTTCACTAAATCAAACCTCTCATTTTATGGCAGCTTTCTTTTCTTTATCTCTTTATTTCATCTCCTTCCTTCTCAAAATGCTGTGCTTGACTAAAGAGGAGAAAAGTACCACCCCTGGGGAACAAATGCTCACATTGAAACATCCAGGAGATGTGACACATGGTGACGAGTTGTCAGTGCTCATTTGGCACAGAAGGCATTTTTACTGGTTGATATTATTTCCCACATGTTCATCAGTCATTTCATGTACAAGAATTTCTTTTTCTCCCCACTTGGCAGAAATTTCTTCAACGGTTAAGATCCATGCTCCTATTTCTTTTATATCTTCCCCCAAATGCAGAGTATAGTTTGTTCTTCACACCAGGGATTTGGTAAATATCATGCATTGACTTCCTGTATAGATCATTCCTTGAGAGGAAACATACCCTAAATGAAGTCTCCAGAAATGGGCATATGAACATTTTGGAATGCCTATTTCTTCTACATACACACCGCCACTTCCCCCATTCCACCCTTTTTCAAAGGCATTTTCGGCCTTAGACATAAGCAGGAAGTAGAAAGCCAACACCAACTGCCGATCTGTACTGTGTAGAGCTGTCTGAAGTTTAATTCAATAGGCTAGTAATTAGGTAAACGGTTCACAAACTTCGGCTGCATTGTCTTGCTTTGAGATGAAACTTGGGAGGAGAATCCATACTAAAACCTTTCTCAAGTCCCCTCGATTACAGCATGAGAATAACAATATCTATCCGGAAGGTCGTTCTGAGGGTTAAATGTGGCAAGCAAGCAAGAGTGGCTAATCCCAGAGAAAGCTGGTACAAGAGAGAATTTAAAATAACCAAGAGAACATTTGCAGCTACAAAGGAGTGGTAAACCGAAGAGGAGGTAACAAGTGAATCATCTACAGATCTACCTCCAAAGAAGCAAAGCAAGAGACGTGAAACGCTATAGAACAGACAGTGAGAATGGGCAGGGAGTGTACTATGTATATAAGCATCATTATATTACTACATGAGAAAGGCAGCAGGTCATGTTCAGAGCCTCCTCTATTTTTAAAAGCAGGCTATTGATAAATCTAATGTCAAATAAAAGCAGAAAGCTGAAATGTAATTGGGAATTACTTCTGAACATTTACTGAGTCTGGCCTAAACTAAGTACCTTATGTATATTATCTCATTTAATCCTCCCAATTCTTAGAAGTAGATGTTCTCATATTCCCATGCAATATGTAGAAATTGGGGCTTGGCAAAATTAAGCCACTGTCCAAAAATACAGCACTAATATCCTTGGACAAAATGGGGTGGAGCCAAGATTTGAACTCTAGTGCAACACTCAATATA
Organism: Sapajus apella; assembly: GCF_009761245.1. Lineage (NCBI taxonomy): Eukaryota > Metazoa > Chordata > Mammalia > Primates > Cebidae > Sapajus > Sapajus apella. The sequence goes on from NW_022436995.1 coordinate 7,023,779, forward strand.
TTATCCCTCAATCCTACACATGCACAGAGAACACATGAATGAGACCTGTGAAATGATGTCACTAGCAAACCATTTATCTCTACCTTTATGTGTTAGCCAGTTGAACAGTACTAAGCAGCAGAAATCACCACAGAACACTCCATGCCCACAAACTTTTCCACATTGGAATTGAGAGGCAGAGTTCCTTCTCCCTACCTTCCTTGATCCATTTATTGAATAATTATAGCCTACATGGCACTAGGGATATACAAATAGAATACACATTCCCTTTTTTTTCTAAAGCAGCTTTGAGATTTAGGGCAAGAAAGAAAGAAATTCTTATATAAAAATGATCATGAAGCATCCCATATCTTCAATAATGGGCATTGCCCAGGAATTGATAATTCTTATTTCCCCAGAATAAATACTTAAGTATGTATAATCTGTGCAATCCAATGCTTTTCAGAGTCAAACCCTAACTGGTACCCACCAGAGGCAGGAATCTTACTCAGAGATTAACAAAGTGGTGTTCTGAGTGAGAAATTATCCTTCAAATTGCAGAGAAGAGCTCCAGTGTTATGAAGCCTGCCATAACAAACCTGGGTCTCTCCTCACCAGCTACCTTTCCAATCAAACTGTTAGAAGGGTTTATGATTTTTTGGAATAAAAGAACCAGTATAGGTTATATTTTGGAGTTCTAACTGGGGATGGTGAAATAAGAAGCAGATGCACAGAACCATTAATCAAAACATTTACCACTCAATAATCACCCATAATGAGAATTATTCCGAGCATTTTCCTTCCAAATAACTCAAAACAAGCCTGCCAAAACACTGCCGACTCTGACAGTGGTGTTCATTACCCCAGCTGATGAAATCACAGTGCCAAATAGGACCGCAAGCGAAATAGGTGGAGGTGTGGCTACAATCATGAGTAGATATGTGACTTTATGAACTTCTCAGTATTCAACCGAGGTACAGAAAGGAGCTTGTAAGAATGACACCCCAGCCAAAGGGGATGTCTGTTCTGGGCCAGAGGGAGTGAAAAGGGGACAAAGTCTGGCAAGTGAAAACCAAATAATAAATATGCACGATGCCAGAGCCCCTAGCCCAGGCCTTTTATTTCCCCTCCAGATGGTCCAGCAGCTGAAGAGCTCTGTGGAATGCCTGCATGCCCCTCTCTGCTCAGCTGCTTTCCTTGAGAGGGCATCATAACAGATGCTTTTGGACCTGTGTGCAGACATAGCTGTTGGGGGTCCACAGACCAGGCAGTGACCACCAGCGACTCATTTATTTACTACTGTACAGCTGACATGATGAACACCGACAAACCCCACCTGGGCAAAGCTCTTCATTTATGCCTTTAGCTTTCACCCTTTGGCAAATGGGAGCTTAATAATGCCAATGATCAAATTAAACAGTTTCTTTTTCTTCTCTCTTTTCTGCAAATACTTTAATCTGCTGTAAAGATTTCCAGGTTCACCATATTGGACTAATTTCGGTATAAAAGGAAAGAGTGATAAGAATAAATTCAAGTTTAGTAAAAGCTGAATAGAAAAAGCAGTTGCAGCCATTTATGAGTTTATATAGGAGAACACTTCTGCCAAAAACTAGTGCTGCTTAGCAGCAAACTGATCACTGTCAGAATGCTTCCTCTCTGCTCAGTGTCTCACTTATAACTGGATACCAAAAGCACACCAACATCACTGTGAATGAAATTATGGTATAAAACACAAAAGCTTAAATCCACAGAAAAAAAGTCACATTAAATAAATTTGAAAAAATAACAACCTTTGCCAACTACACTGTAGTGTTTAACTAAGGGAATCCTATTAGCGTTTATTCGAAATGTTTTATTATTTACTATCCTGAAGGATGAAATAAACACATGTTTTTGTTCAATCTAATAACTGGTAGATTACCTAATTAAGTAGTTAACTCAGGTTAGCTGCAGGAAGAAAACCATGAGCCTGGCACAATGTGCATTCAATAACCTGTAATCAACTACTAAGTAGATTACAGAAAGAGAAAACAGAGCTTCACGTTTGTTACTTTAAAAAAAGAGGGGGAGAAAGCTTATAACAACTTCCACTTCTTGGGCCATATTGACTCACATTAATTTAGGATGCCTGAGGCTATGAGTACGGTACCCTGAGGTATAAGTGAAGATGACCTTCTCTTCTCACACCTATGAACAATATTTTCCCAACTTTGTTTTTAAAGTGAGCATTAGGATACGAATAGATGATTTGTAACTTTTCCATCCAAAAGGTTGAATAAATGGTTAACTGCTGACTTAAACTGCAGTAAGGAAGTGTCCTAATTTCAAACAAGGATGCTCACTTTCAGAATCTCATAATCTTTTCAAAATTATATTTTATTCATAAATAGGATAAAAAATATTTTTTTTGCAAGCTTCACTACGTCTCTCCATAAGCCCCGGCCTAACAGATGCCAGTTCAATAGCCAGAATTCAAACCAGATAATTTATTGGTTTACAAATGAATTGGCTTCTATAAAAATAAACCTTCTAAAAAGGCTTTATGCTTTTTAAATCCTTTTAAAATGCTCTGGCTAAACTTGCCAACCGTTCATCAATGTAAGACTGATAAAATGTATTTTCATTATCAACACAAAATAGAAGCATCAAGATTGGTAAAATGTTAGTTTAGAAAGTCATTTGCAGTGACATTTAAAACAATTTATTTGAACACTTGACTCATGATAAGAATACTGCCTATTAAATTAAGATTGGCTGCTCAGAATTCACTGGAGCCCTATTCTCTCCCTCTGTGACAGTTAACATATTTTGGTATTAAGGGTCATTACACATCTAAAATGAAAAAGAAATATGAAGAAAGAACCCCATGTCATTCTAAGCAAGTGCCTATTAAAATGACTGTTCCTTGACATTTTAATGCGAAGACTGTGAGTATGATGGCTTCCTCTCAGTTGTCCCCTGTGAAGCCTTTTCCTATGTTGGCAATGACTTTGCTGATGCCCAGCGCTGTGGAACATTCATCCTACCTTTTACTCACTCTGCAGAATGCCTCCCTGTAAAGAATCACCAGAGAACAGGGAAAATAAACAAATCTGCAAACAAATTCCCGGGCAGTTCACATCACCTCCCAAAGGACACTGACAACAGCCGAAGAGACCACCACACACAAACTCGTCTTTCAGCCAGCCTGCAATGTTTCTCTTATACACACTCCGGAAATCCTCACAGCTCCTCCACCTCCAGACCAAGAGCTACCAATATTCCAGGTCAGCCCCTGTAGAATATCCTCACCACAAAAGAAGACTCAAAGTAAAATCAAATTGGCAGAAAAAAAAGCAATTTTCCTTGTTAGATCATCAAGCCTCCGGTGTCTAAGGGGACCCAACTGAGAAACGTTCGTGGTTTCAGGAGCTTCCCTCCTGCGTCAGGATGGACTTTATCAGGATTCTCATCCTACAGAGCTACCATGTCAATCACAGAAAACAACTGCGCAATCTATTTGGAGTAATAAATTCAGGAGTTGAGCAGTATGGCAAACCCCTCTTAAGAAGTCCTCAACACTAGGAGAGGATCTGCCCTAATTAGGTGCAGAAAGCAGATCTCATAATATCCAAGTTGCCTGGAAACATGATATGTGGTAGGACAGTCTCCAGCTCCCATTCTGTTGATGCCTTCAACCCGGGTAGACAGGGCTGCGGTCAGCGAAAATACCTCTTTCGACTCTACCTCTTTTAACTTCGCAGCAAGAGCTATAAGCAGTGACTGTTCCCATCACCTAGTGTCCTTCTGTCAGGGGCCGCTTCCGTAGCTGCAGAAGCGTGGCTGCCGGAAGTTTCCTTCCCCGACACTCCACACCTCCATGCCACACCTTTTAGGCAATAACCAAATGTCATTCTGTTCTTTCCCCTTTCCTAGGCATAACACTGGGAAAGCTGTCTACGCGCATCGACCCACACACCTTCCAAAATCTCCACTTTCCGGGCTCCAGGCAGCTCTCCGCTACTCAGACAGCCCAGGCTAACACCTTGGGTTTCCCCACGCAGCTTCCTCTTCAGCGTCTCAATCACAAGGCTGTGCGGGCGGCACATGCCAACGGAACCACCTCCCTTTCCGCTCCCTCTGGGACTCAAGTCCGGTCTCGGACTGCGCACAGTAGCGGCTTTTAGCTCCAGGCAGGCGCCGGGGGCATTGAAAGTGCCCTAACCCGGCGGTGCTGCCGGGCGGGGAAGCGGAGGCGCGGTCGGAGAACAGGGGCGCCTCCCAAGTCCCTGGCCACCTGCGATGCGTCCCCAACCCGCCTGCCCATCGCCACCACCAGACACCTCAGACACCCCATTGTGTGGGCAGACAGCGCTCCCCGGCCCCGCCGCCCTCGCCTACCTTCTGTCGGCCTCTCCGGAGCGCCCGCACAGCCGGCCGCCCGCCTCCGGCGCTCTGCAAAGCGAAGGAGAACGCTTTGTTAGGGCTGGAGAAGCCGGACAATACTTCGCAGCCGGCGCCGCGGTTCCAGGAGGGCGTCCTTCAAAAGGACGCGAATGGGGACCCGCGCGAGCGTCATTTCCATATGTAAGGGGCCAGCTCTTACAAAAGCGCGGCTCTCGGGGGCCTCGGGCTGCAGCGCGCCTCCTCCCCGCCCCCGGCGGCCCGCCCCCAGTCAGCGCAGCCCGAGCCTCGGGACCGGCCCCTCCTCCCACCTCCGAAGCCGCCCCCTCCCCGCCCAGTCCTCCGCCCGGCCGCTTCCTCCCGGCCCGCAGGGATTGCGCCGGCCCCGGCCCGGGCCCCCGAATAGGAAGCCCCCGCATGATCTGGTGCCCAGTTCGCCCCGGGCGCGCAGGGCCTCGCCGACGGCGCGGGGGCAGCGCGAGGCCTCCGCACACCCCCAGGCCGTGAGTCCGGGTCCCAGGATTGTGCCACTTACCGCGTCCTGGGGCTCAGGCGCCCGGCGCCGCCGCAGGAACCATGGCCGCTAGCGCACTCTGGGCTTGGCGGCGGCGGCGGCGGCGGCGGCGGCGGCGGCGGGACGGCCGCGCCCAGCGCGCTCAGCTCCCGGTTCGGCCGCGGCCACCCGGAGCTCTGGTAGCCTGGGAGGAAGGGCCGGGCCCGTGCGGGGAGGAGGAGTCAGGGCGACGCCGGCCCGGGCGCGGCTCCTCCTCTGCGGCCCGCGCGGCTCCGGCTGCAGAGGGAGGAGTTGGCGGCGCAGCCTGGGCCCTAGCTGCCGCGCCCTCCCCCTCGGAGCGCCCGCCTCCGCGATCTGAAGTTTTGAAGCGCCGGGGCTCCGGGTGCGGGTGGAGGAGGCTGGCGCCCCAAGATCGCCGCCGAGCTGGGGCTGGCGCTGCCACCCTCTCCTTCCCAACACGCCTGCACTCACCAGCATTGCGGACACTCGGGTCGCAACGACTCCGCGCAGAGGAGGGGCCCTGCCTACAGCCAGCGGGACTTTAAGGGGGAAATCCCGGTGCTTCTTTTGCTCCCGGGCGGCCCTGATTTCCCAGCCCTCGGGTGTCCATTGGCCGTCATTGGAAAGGGTGTTCAGGAGGCGGAAGGGCTCTAGAAGTGACTCCAGACCCTGTAGAGCAAGCGCGACCCTCCTGCCGGGTCTACACTGGCTTCCGCACCTGCCCACCACGTCCTCAGGGGCTCCCGCCCCTGTGCAGCCTTCTCCGGGTGAAGCCAACCCTCGACCACAAGCCACACAGGAAGGAAAGTCCTTGGAGTTGGTGATTCTTAGGCCAACAGTTGCTCGATATTTACCACCTCCTACACCTACCCCGGAATCTCAGGTTCTTAATCCCCGTCCCTGCACTTCTGATCTCGGGGGCCTCCCGAGATTTGCAGTGAACGGGATCCCAAGTCCAGGCCATGGTTCTCTTTGAGCTGTAGGGTTAAATGTGTTGCCCTTGAAGGATCCGCCTGATGGATTACAACCCACAGGTCTGGTTATTTTAGCAAGAAACTGGTGATAGCTCCCTTACTACTGAGAGAAGAAGTGAAAAGCAATAGACAACAGGAAACCAGCATTCTTTGAGAGTCCAGTGTGCTAGAAACTCGTCAGAAATTATCTTACCTAATTCTCACATCACCCTTAGGAGGCAGACATTATTTTGCAGATGAGGAAAATGGATCTTCCAGAAGTCAAAGAGCTTCCTCAGGATCACACAGCAAGAACTCTACAGAACTGAGATTCAAAAACAGATCACGTATGTGGCAAAATTGCATATAACTGAATATACACTCATGCAAATGACAGCATTTGAAACTCTCATCAAATTTGAATAAGGCATTTGGACTACACTGATGTCCATTTCCTGATTGTAATACTGTTCTACAGTTATGCAAAATGTTTCCATTGAGAAAAATTGAGTGAAGCGTCTAGGGGATCTCTCTATTATTTCTTAAAACTTCATGTGAATTTACAGTTATCGCAAAAATTATTTAAAAAATTAAACAGATCTGTCATTCAGAAGCCGAGGCTCTCTTCCTTCAACACAGTATATGAGTGTGCCTGCAGAATAAGAGAGATTCATGCTCCTCTCTCCTTTTTAAACACTCTTGAATAAGCACACACACACACATATACTGTACACATGGTTGTTCAGTCAGTCCAGTAATAATTATATAACACACACACACACACACACAGTTCATTAAGAGGTTGGCTAACCTGTTACCAGAATACTTACATAGGGGTCATCTTGTAAGAAAGACAAGAATGCTCACTGGGCACTAAAACAGCCAACAGTCTTGGAAGGTAAGAATGAAGAAGCGTCTTTCTCGTTTCATCTAATCTTTGCCATGGAAGCCTCATCCTACTGGTTACCTCTCCAAGCATCGTTTTTTAACCTGAAAGAATCCTTAATGATGAGACTGCTCATTAGTTTAAGGCAGTGATTCTTGGGGCTCAGCGGATATTGATCTTCCTCTTCACTCCCTGTAGAGGAAGATCAGAATTACTGGGGGTTGTGTAATTTTAAAAACACAAGATGCGCGTTCTTGACAGGAGTAAATGGGGTGGAGTTAGCACTGGGGCTGGGAACTGGGATCACCTCCAGCCTTGCTATAAAGGAGGGAATGCGTAGAGCATGGTTACTGCGTGGTGTGGGTTAGCAAAAGCAAGCCTACCAAGAAAGATCATTTCTTTAACATAATGTGCCTGCAATTTAGTTTGTGCTGAGCAAATGGTTAGACCAAGTCCACTCTGGAGTCGTGAGGAAAAAAGCAGAGACTTCCTTTAGAACTCATCACTTGATCTTTTTTCTATTAAACAAAAAATAACAGCAGAAGTAGCAGCCAGGCTGCAATTCTACATTATAAGCAATATAAGAGAAAAAAAAACTGTAAATGTTTATTCAGAGTTATTACTCTTTATAAACAAAAGTTAACTCTTAATCTGTTGCAGTTTATCTGCCTCTGGTTTTAACTCTCACTTTACAAAGAGCCTTGTTCAAGGTCCCAGGATCCTTGAAGTATTTGTACATGAAGTGTGTGAATGGTTTTCTGCCATATTTTCCAATAATGAACTGGCTACCTCAGATGGTTAAAGCTCTAAAAAGTTAACTAAAGAATAACCCAGGGGGCAGGGCACGGTGGCTCACGCCTGTAATCCCAGCACTTTGGGAGGCCAAGGCAGGAGATGGAGACCATCCCAACCAACATAGTGAAACCCTGTCTCTACTAATAACACAAAAAAAATTAGCTGAACATGCTGGCGCACGCCTGTAGTCCCAGCTACTTGGGAGGCTGAGGCAGGAGAATTTCTTGAACCCAGGAGGTGGGGATTGCAGTGAGCTGAGATCACACCACTGCACTACAGCCTGGGCAACAGTGCGAGACTCCATCTCAAAAAAATTAAAAAAAGTAAGAATATTCCAGGGAAGAGAAACTTACTCTGTTTCCTTCCTTCCTTCCTTCCTTCCTTCCTTCCTTTTTTCCTTCCTTCCCTCCCTCTCTCCCTCCTTTCTTCTTTCCTTCCTTCCTTCCTTTGTCTCACTCTGTTGCCCAGGCTGGAGTGCAGTGGTGCAATCTTGGCTCACTGCAACCTCCACCTTCTGGGTTCAAGTGATTCTCTTGACTCATCCTCCCAAGTAGCTGGGATTACAGGCATGCACCACTACACCTGGCTAATTTTTGAATTTTTAGTAGAGACAAGGTTTCACCATGTTGGTCAGGCTAGTCTTGAACTCCCAATCTCAAGTGATACTGCCTCGGCCTCCCAAAGTGCTGGGATTACAGGTAAGCCACCACGCCTGGCCTACTCTTTGTTTCTTCTTGAAGTAATTTTGAAATTATCAGTTTAAAGTCAGGACAACAAACGAGAGAGACAGTGAGAGAGAGGCTTTGTAAATTCGAGAGAGAGAGAGAGAGAGAGAGGGAGAGAGAGAGGGGGGCTTTGTAAACTTCCTGGGAAGTGAAAAGTTATTATTTTTTTTCTTAGTCAAAAAAAGGCTCTAACCAAACATGATCTACCCTCTCCCAAGTCACAGTTGGGTATAAACTATTTTTCATTCACAGAATAGTCATAGTCAAACAGCCTGTCACTCATGTAGCAATTCCTGGCTCCTTCTAAACTTCTTTAATTGATATCTTTCTTATTTATGTGACCATTTGAACTCAGCAGGAGAGTTTTTAGGCAAGTTGCAGAGCTGTGTCAAGGACAGCCAAATTGTTAAAGTAGATGATCAGTTATAGTCTGGTCCAGGAACTCACTGGATGAAAGAAAGGGACATCAGTGATCTCCCCAAGGCTCTAAGGAAGATGAATGAGGAAAAGAAAAAGGGAGAAATTTGGGTTCCAGATATGGAAGTCAAGGGCTAAGAGTTCCAGCAGCAAAATGTTGGTGGTTAAGAACCCAGGAAGAAAAAAGAAAAGTATAGAAAAGAGAAGGGAAGGTGACAGAAGGCAAACTGATTTACACTTTTGCCCCTGAGGGACACCTATTAGAAATTTTGATTCTCTCTTCATTTTCCTTATGAAGAAAATGAAAGAAGAGGAAACCAGGATTCCACACAATTTATTTTTTCTAAGTAAGCATTGAGTGTCTACCTTATGCCTAATACTGTTCTGAAAGTCATAAGATATTCAGAATAAACATCAGGTTGGGCATGGTGGCTCATACTTGTAATCCCAACACTTCTGGAGGCTGAGGTGGGTGGATGGCTTGAGCCCAGGAGTTCAAGACCAGCCTGGGCAACACAGTGAGACCCCCTACTCTACTCACCTTTTGTTATTAGCCAGGCTGGGTAGCACGTGCCTCTGGTCCCAACTTCTCAGGAGGCTGACATAGGAGGATCAGTTGAGCCCAGGAGGTCAAGGCTGCAGTGAACGACGATTATGCCACTGTACTTTAGCCTGGTGACAGAGTGAGACCCTGTTTCAAACAAAACAAAATGAAGCAAAAATCAACCCCGGTTATTGCCCTTGAGGAATGTATAATTTTCCCTTGGGAAGGCAAAGATATGCATTCATGAGAAAGTAAGGGAATGATGTTAGGTGGCATTGGAATCTAATAACATTCTCCAGTTGGGGGACATACACACACTATAGCATGGCAGAGAAGCGGGCAATGATTTCCCTAAAACTTGGCTTCTATTCGATCATTCTGACCATTGCTTTTCACATCAGGTCCTAGAACTTTTTCCTGACATCCAAGGTCCTTCCTGATCAATGCAAATGTATGTATCAGTGTCTGCAGGGAACCTACCCTCCCTCCGCTCTGCTCATGTGAACCTTCAGATCTTCCCTCTGCTGCTCTTTTTGCCCAGATCATCAGTCCTCATGTGTATTGGATGCCTTGTCTCTGTCCACTGTTCATTATTTAGCCCAGCAATTGAAGCATAGTGGGAAGTGGTTATTGCACATGGGTCTTTTGGATCCCATGGGCTGAGCACTTAGGTAATTTCCATATACTTGGCATTCATGTGGAGAAGAGATGTTGCATATGTATACATGGGGTGGGTGGATTGGGGATTGAGCTTTACTTTTGAAACTATCTCTTTTCATGTGGCTGCATGTTGGCAACGTTCTACTGTTCTCAAGACTATAAGTGCCAAAAGACTGCCACTGTTGCTTCATTTGAAGGAGGAGGGAAATGAAATTTTAGTTTAAGAAACATTGGTGTTCCCTTCCACATACACTTTTTTTTTTTTTTTGAGATGGAGTGTCACTCTGTTGCCCAGGCTGCCACCACCATGAGGACAGTGGTGGCATAATCTCAGCTACTCCACTGCAACCTCTACCTCTCATGTTCAAGCAATTCTCCTGCCTCAGCCTACTGAGTAGCTGGGATGACAAGCATGTGCCACCATGCCCGGCTAATTTTTGTATTTTTAGTAGAGACAGGGTTTCACCATGTTGGCTAGACTGGCCTCGAACTCCTAACCTCAGGTGATCTGCCTGCCTCAGCCTCCCAAAGTGCTGGGATTACAGGAGTGAGCCACCATGCCTGGCCCCCTCCCTCAAACACTCTTAAACACTTACCCAATATGACATGAAATCTTTACTTTTTTGGTAGAAGAGTTTTGAATGGAAAATGAAACATTTTTCCCCCAAGCAAGACTACTTTGAATTCTGTAGAATTTGATGTGCACACAAAAGAAATGGCAACGCAGAAACATACATTTTAAAACATTTCTGTCCAGTAGAAATATGACACACATGTAGTTCCAAATTTTCTAGTAGCCACATTTAAAAGAGTGAAAACATGTAAAATTAATTTTTAGATTTTATTTAACCCAATATACCCCAAAACATGATCATTTCAACATGTGATCAACATAAAAAGTAGTAATGGGCTATTTTGCATTTGTTTTTGTTCTAAGCCTTTGAAGCCTGGTGTGTGCTTGGCACTTGCAGCACATCTCAGTTCAGACCAGCCACACGGGGCTAATGGCTGCCATCAATGCAGTGTCAGACCAAGAAGAGGATTCGGAGTCTGTCCACCCCAATTCCATTACTGTTAAAAGAAAGCTGTGTTCAGGAAGGTTGGGTGCTTTGCTCAGGATCACACAGGCCTGACCCTCCACCTCAGCACTCGCCTCCTGAGAGGGCTTATGGCTGACTCAGACAGCTGCCATGGAATGAAGCCCAGTGTTTACAAACATTTTTAAACAATCACCATCCTCTATGTCCACTGGCCCCTCAAAAGTATGGTTAAACATAAAATTTCTGAAGAAAATAGCCCAATTTTTTTCCTTTTTTGCTTTGAGATGGAGTCTCATTCTGTTGCCCAAGCTGGAGTGCAATGGTGTGATCTCAGCTCACTGCAACCTCCACCCTGCCAGGTTCAATTGATTCTCCTGCCTCAGTCTCCGGAGCAGCTGGGACTACAGGTTCTGGTCAGCACACCCAGCTAATTTTTGTATTTTTAGTAGAGACAGGGTTTCACCATGTTGGCCAGGCTGGTCTCGAACTCCTGACCTCAGGTGATCTACCCACCTTGGCCTCCCAAAGTGCTGGGATTATAGGCGTGAGCTACTGTGCTGGGCCCCAATATATACTATTTTAATACTTAGAAATGACAACCCAGTAGGCCATTTGTTAAAGTGCACCCCACCCATTTTTGACTTAGTTGTATTGGCATCTGCAGAGTACCCAGCAGAGAGAGGGTTGTAGACCAAAAAGATAGTAGCGGCTGGGCCTTGCCTGTCCTCCAGGGATGCATGGGAGGGGTGCCTCTCCATCTTTTATCCTCCATCCCACCCGCCTCAGTTCCTGCCAGCATCCCAAGGACCCATGCTGTCTGCCATGATTAATCTCAAAGGCCTTAAAATAACAGAGTGACCTTTTATTCCCCACTCTACACACTTTGTAGTGCCTTATATTCTGAATCAAGCCAAAGCCAAAATCCAAGGAAAGTGACCATTTCAAAAACAGAAAATGAGCCCACTAGGAAGAAAGTGTTGCTTTCAATAATGAGAACAGTTGGGAATAAATAGAATAATGAGGGCATTTTTGCACCTGGACCAGTGAGAAAGCAATCAGATAGGGCATTACAAAAAGCAACATAAGGATCTTTGATTTGCATTTTGTTGTCAATTGTGAGAAAATGGATATAATTCTCTAAAGATGTAGTTTGGACCTTTTTGTACTAAAATACTGAGGTCAAAGTGATGATAAATCTTATGGCAGTGGGCTCTGTGAGTCGTATTTTACTCTACATTAAGTATCTTAGAGGCTGAAGTGCTGGGGCTATGCCGATACCCGAAAGCCATACTCAGACTTTAATAAAAATGTATTTTGTCACTTGATTTTTGATGTTCCCTTCTCACACATCATGCAGCCTATCTCTGGGTCCCTCAATGTGTGAACAAATAAGATAGAAGGAAACAAGGTCAGCAGAGAGAAAAGTAGTTTATTTATGTGTTTGTGTATGTGTATTATGTTTATTTATGTGTATCTGTTCACAGGTCAAGATCAAGAATGAGCTAAACTTTGTGTGTGTGTGTGTGTGTGTGTGTGTGTGTGTGTGTGTGTGTGTGTGTGTAAGATAGGTAGGCAAGTGTGCTGGAAAGCTTCTGTTTGTCCCCTCAGATCCTCTCCTTTCCCTTCTCCACCTGCTGTATGCCCTAAGATGCTAACCTAGATGTACTACATTAACAGGCTCCCTCAAGCCCTAGTTCCCATTATGTTCAGCTGATGGGGAAGTGCTGACAAAAGATTAGAGGGAAGATGGAGCATGAGGTTGGGGTGTTTATTCACCCTGCTTACTCCCTGTAGGGTCTCTGCAGGCTGTCTGCAACCCATAAGGTCACAGCTTCTGTCTCACAGCCTCTCCACATACACACATTTCTGTCACCAGCTTGCAAAGCCGCACTCTCCATTTGCCAGTAAGGCTTAGAGTTGGCAATGGCATCTTCTGATCCTAGCTTCCAGGTGGGCACTTATCCTTGTTTCTCTGAGCCCAGTCCACACCTTTGTAAGTAGTCCCTTTATAACTAACCTTTCTTCAAATATCTACTTTGAGTTTATCCACTATTTCCTTCTGAGACTTTGATTGATAAAGTAGGTGTGCATATGTTCCTTGCTGTAGAAAGAATTTCTATTTTCTTTATTAGCAAGATACTCCTTGAACTTTTCCATTGCCCAGAATCATCATAGGTCAGTTTCCCAGAAGCAGGTCCTAGGATGAGGATTTGCATGTGAGTTATACGAAAGATGTGTTACAGGAGAGACCTGCAAGGGAGTGTGTGGGCAGGCAAGAACAACACAGGAAAAGAAGGAGGGGAAAAAGCCAAGTGCAGGTGTTATTCAGGCAGAGTCCCAGTCTCAGCCTATTGCTAACTGGAGCTCTGGAGCATATATTACACCTCAGAGTTTTCCCAGACTTGAGTCAGGGGAGCTGGGCTTTCAATCTTCTGTACCAGTAAGTCCTTGGCTGTGGGCACCTCAGGGTCACAGTAAGTGCCCAGGCACTTCCAGTTATCTGTGCAAACAGGTGAAACTCCAGTAGTTCAAGGGCAGCTCTCTGAAGACAGTTGCAAAAGCTAATAATTAGAAAACAAACACACTGAAGCTGGGGCATGAGCACACAGAACCAGCAAAAGGTATTCAAGGGCATCTGGGCAGAGCATCATCAGTTTATACTTCACAGATATCTCCTGGAATTTGAAAGTATTTAGGGAGGGTAGATACACTGAGTATCAGTTGACTATCAATTAATTACCAATTAACAACAGAATTATTGGTAGACAGAAAAGAGTTATCTCTGATGCTAAAAGAAAACACCCTTTGAAATCAAATGGTATTTGCTTCCAATGGACTCAGTTAATATACTTTTAGTAAAAATCAAATCAGGGTCCATAGGCTTCTTAAAAGGCAAAGGCATCTTGTTTGGAATCTTAGCTACCAGATGCAAGTATGTTCCATGGTATGTGTGCATGTGGTTGGTGGTGGTGGTTGCGGAGGGGGGGCATCAACACTTGCCATTTTCCTCTGAAGCTTCTAACACTTGGAAATTTGTCATAGAAGCTTTTCTCATCTGCAGTTCAAACACTTTTCAGCAGGAATTTAGCTGAAGTTAAAATCACCATCTGGCATCTCATATTGAACCAGGTTCTTTGTGTGCCAAGAGCTTCTTCTTTTGGCAATGACATTGACTGTGATCTTTCGAAAATGTTTCTTGGGTTGGCATTCTTGACTGAACAGAACAAGCAGCCTGTCTTGGAATTTAGGAAGAGATGTGCTGAGCAAGTTTTTGCCCCAGAAATAAAAGTGCGAGGTGAAAAGTTGAAGATTTGAGGTTTTGAAACTCCAGAATTCATGTTTTATTCTTGTTGACCTAAAACCAGCTAAGGAAAATAAATTTCTGCAGAATGATTAGTAGAAGCAAAATGTTGCAGGAGAAATATTCCATTTGAATCAATAAATGCTATTTAATCACTTTCCAGGCACAAAGTGATATCCTGCCTGCTGTAGGGACACCAGGATGGCTAAGATACAGTCTTTGCTCCTAAGTGCGTCAGCATCCACTGGCTGGAGGCAGGGGATGACTGTGCCTGATTAGGTGGATACAAGGCAAACTATACTAAGAAGCATAGCTGACGTTGTCAGCATCCTCCCAGGTACTCTGGGGTTTCTTTTACCATTTCTGTGTGTTCCTCCATCTGCTCTGACGTGCTTTCATTGCCATTGGCCTGCACCTGTGACTCTTTTGGTGGCTGCCCTTGGGCTGCTGTGTACAAATGCATGCAGAGAGCAGGAAGTGCTTGGGAACTGACTCCCTAGCCAGTGGTTGCTCAGTGTGGGAGAAAGCAAGCCCAGCTCCCTGTCTTAGAGAAGGACATCCATTAATGGCCAGAGTTTCCCTATGGAATTGAGCTGGGCTACTTGCCTTGGGACTTTCACCAAATTTCTCACCCTTGCTTGGTCGCTTTCTCTTCCCTGTCTTACTTCCCTCATTCACTTGCCAGACTCTTTGGGGAGCATTTCCTTAACAAAACCCTTCCCTACAAATCCTCGGCTCATGAACTGCTTCTGGGAACCCAATAAGGGGCATAATAAGAATCTGAACAAAATGCTATGGGAGCACAGAAAAGAGGGATTAATTCTGCCTGGAGAACAAGGAAGTTTCCATAAAAGGACAGAGCATTTGAGCAAGGCATTGAAAGGTAATTTGGAATTTGCCAGACAGATGGAATTAAGAAATGTCATGATAAATCTGGGGAAAACACACCTATGAAGGAATAATCAAGGTAATGATGGCGAATGACAGGAGATGAGGTTGCTAGAGTTGGTTGGGATAAACTGAAGAAGAGTCTCCAATGCCATTAAAGAGTTTGACTTTTAAAGACGAAAAAAATTGGTAATAGTGAGCCATTGTAGGTTTTTGAGCAGGGGAGAAATACAATAAATTTCTTTTGGGAAAACAAATGAAAAATAATATAAAAGATGGGTTGGAGAATAAGAGACAAATATTGGAAGCCAGTCTGAGGGTCATTGCAATATTCTAAGAGAGGATGATGAAGGCCTGACTTAGAGTCCTTGACATGAGGATGAAAAGGAAATGACAGATCTAGAGACTGAACAATTGGACTTGGTGGCTAACTGGATATATATGGCAATAATGTGAGAAGTCAAAAGTGGCTGAGGTGTTGGGCTGATTCACAGTGGATAATGGTGCCATTGACCAAGAAAGAGGAGCCAGGAGGAGAAAATCAGGGTGAAAATCGTCATGAGTTCATTTCTGGAAAAAGAAAAAAATCCCAATAACTTAAATACATTTGAATGGAATCCAAGTAATCTGAGAATAAAGAACAAACAAATAAAAGTCAGAATATTTGGATACTCATGAAGTTCTTGTTCAATTTTAGAACAAAAGCCTGGGTGTGGTGGCTTATGGCTATAATCCTAGCACTGTGGGAGGGTGAGGCAGGAGGATTGCTTTATCCAGGAGTTTGAGACCGTCCTGAGCAACATAGCAAGACCCCATCCCTACAGAAAATAATAATAATAATAATTAGCCTGGTGTGGTGGTGCACACCTGTGGTCCCTGCTACCTGGGAGGCTGAGGTGGGAGAATTTTGTGAGTCCAGGAGGCTGAGGGTGCAGTGAGCAGAATTATGCCACTGCACTCCAGCCCAGGTGACAGAGTGAGATGGTGTCTCTTGAAAAAATAAAATAAATAAAAAACCTAGAACAAAAAGATACTTTAAAAAATTAGCTTTCTAGACAGGAATCAAAATGACAAAATTAACAGCAGAAACCTGGACATCCATTATGAATAGGAATACCTAAAATTCTGAATGCAATGCTTCAGTTTCATCATGATTGTATTCTGCTTATTGAAACTAGAGTGAGGAGTCTGTATGGTCTAAAGATTGAATCTGAAATGTTAAGTCTGTATGGCTATTTGAAGCAATCTCTGAAAGCAGAGTTCTATGACAATAGTGCTAAAAGCAAGAAGTAAAAAATAGTGCTTTTAGTGTTCACAGACTATTATCTGTGTAACATAACCAGTTTTTTTTGTAGAGGAGCTTTGGAGTAATAGTCCCATCAATAGACAGTGGTCAGTTCCTAGCTTTTAATTATTGCTGTTCTTTTGCTTATGGCTAATGGCCCTGTATTGATTTTTTTTTTTTCTTTTTGAGACAGTTGATTTTTTTGTTTTTTTTTTTGTTTGTTTGTTTTGTTTTGAGACAGTCTGTCACCCAGGCTGGAGTACAGTGGTGCAATCTCGGCTCACTGCAACCTCTGCCTCCCAGGTTCAAGTGATTCTTCTGCCTCAGCCTCCTGAGTAGCTGGGATTACAGGCAT
Source organism: Sapajus apella (assembly GCF_009761245.1). Lineage (NCBI taxonomy): Eukaryota > Metazoa > Chordata > Mammalia > Primates > Cebidae > Sapajus > Sapajus apella. Next base: position 7,040,504 of record NW_022436995.1, read on the forward strand.
GCACCACCATGCCTGGCTAATTTTTGTATTTTTAGTAGAGACAGGGTTTAACCATGTCAGCCAGGCTGATGTCGAACTCCTGACCTCAAGTGATCTGGGACCTTGACCTCCCAAAGTGTTGAGATTATAGGCATGAGCCACCGCACCCAGCCTGCATTGGTTTTTACAAAAAATCAATATGCCCATGTGGGAATTGGCATCCCTGCATTGCCTTGACATTTTAAGCAGCATACTATTAGAAGAAAAAGCACAAGTCCAAATTGTTACAAAAATGTTTTAGTTTGAGGAAAAGTCTACTTTATACAAGACACATTGTTTCAAAAGCCAAATGAATAAGGGCAGCAGAGAGGACTTGTTACTCTGTAACAATGTTGCATTTAAATTATCTTTGAGAATCCTTTATACTTAGAGCCTCTACCACTTCCTCCTATCCTGGGCAAGAGGTAGATTTAGGAAGTAAAATTATGCATGTAAATAACGGAGGAAGAGAAGGGAGGAAAAACAGAAAGCAAGAGAAAGAGGTCATTGGTTGTGTGTGTTTGTTTGATCTCTTCCTTCCTGCTGCCCTTCTTTCTTTCATCCTTCCCTCCATCTCTCCTCTCTTCTTCCACTTCCAGGAATTACAGAATACGTACTGTGTGCCAGGGACGAGAAGCTAGGGCTACCACACTAAACGAGTAAAACATACACGATCTCTACCCTAATGGAATATAAGTCTATCATACTTGATTTTATATTCTATGTGTAAATAATATATATCACTTTTTCTTCACCCTTGTTCTTTCTCCTTCCTATTGTATATTAAAGCATATTGGGTTCACCCATTTGTTGGGCAAATGTGCTAATCATAACCCAATTAGGCTGCCTTCATTTGAAACCCAACTCTCCCATTTAATGCTTGTGTACATTTGGTCAAGGACTTAACTTGCTGACTTTTCATGTCTTCATTTACAAAACATACATAATAATAACACATGCCTCATAGGATGTTGTGAATATTAGAGTCAAATCATTTAGAACTTAGAATGGATTCTCTGACACAGTGAGTTAGTTGATTTTAGCCACTGCTGTTTTATGTTATGCACAGGAATAAAAAGATGAAACAGATTCTATTTTCAAGGAGCTTACAGTCTTGCAGGTGGCGACAGACAGGTACAGATAAAGGCAATAAAGTATGGTAAATGTGGTGGGTGACATGATGAAGAATGGAGACTATAGTGTGGGGGGTGCACAGAGAAGGGAGTGGTGAATTCTTTTGGTCAACTCTTTTGAGACGGATGTAATATCAACCCAAAGTAGTTTCTTATTTCCCTGATGCTTCGGTAAATGATCCTTCCCTATTAAATGCCTGTTTTGACTGCTTTATTTGCCCATAGTTGTTCCACTGTAAATTAATTACATAAGCACAAATGAAGGCTTTTCATTAACGAACATTGTGGTCCCTCTTTATTTACACTCTGAAAAAAAGGACCATTTCATAATTGGTGAAATAAGGTTACATTTACCTGATTCTTATGTTTAGTGCCATATTTCTTATAGAAAACAGAGTTGCTCATACAAAGGGAGTATAGGCCTTTTCTTACCCCAGAAGGTAGCCAAGGTAGTCTTATTCCTTTTGCCAATGACTAGTTAAGTCATGGACATATGATTTCACTGCAGCTAATGGGACCCAAAAGGAAGTAAGCTGGGGGTCTGAGAAGGATTTTCTCAAAAATGCAAGAGTAGTTTTGTGATGAGTCATGTGATGAATTGTGATGAATTTTGGGATGAGGCCCTGAAATGCGTGCTGGGCACAGTGCCTGAATCAGACTGTGGAAATACGAATTTATTTTATTTTTACTTTTTATTTATTTACTTTAGAGACAGGGTCTTACTCTGTTGCCCAGGCTGGAGTGCAGTGGTACTATCACAGCTCACTGCAGCCTTGAACTCCGGGGCTCCAGCCATCCTCCCACCTCGGCCTCCCAAAGTGCTGGGATTATGGGCATGAGCCACCACTCCCGGCCTAATGTTTAAATTAAAAACAAAACAATATGAGACTGATGGAGGAAACATTACTATTCTCCTCTGGATGTTTCTGGTGTACCCATGATGTCTGGCACTGCTGCAGCCGTCTTATAACCATGAAGGGAGATATGGGCAGCATCTTATGGATGGTAAAGTAGGAAGATGGAAGTAAAGTCCATTCCTGAAGGCATCTTTGAGATGCCACATTTACCACCTTGGGCCTTGATCCACCTCCAGACTCTTTGTTGTGTGAAAAAATAACCCCTCAATTATTTAAGCCACTTTTAGATGGGTTTTCTGCTTTCAGTCAAATCTTTTCTACAGCAGCCTATATTACTGTCTTCAAATGTTTGGGGCACTTGCCTGCAGGAAGATTGTACATACTCTCCCTTTTAAGCCCAGACCTGGCCATGTGACTTGTTCTGACCAATAAAACATGAGCAGTGTGATGGGGCATTTCCAGGCAAAAGCTTCAAAAGTCAACATGTGGTTTGGCATGCATGCTTCCTTTCCCCTGCCCCTGTGATCAAGGAAGCATGCCGAGGTGGATCCTCCATCAGCCTTGTTTCTCAATGACAATGCTAAGTGGGACCTTCTTGTTCCTCCCACAATGAACATGTGGAATGGACAGGAAATAAACTTGATCATTGTTGCTGCTGAAATGTGTCGCTCTTGTTATCACAGATAAATACAGTCCACATTGACCAGTAGACATCCTAAAAGCTGTAGTACTAAGAACAGTTAAGTGAAGACTAGAGCTTGAGGTGCAGGACCTTAACCTTGAGTTGCCAGGGAACTGATTGGGAGCAGTATATGTCAACAACTAAACAGATATTGGAAAGGACAGACTCATCTCTACCCACCCCATACATTTTCTGGTTAGTGAAATGAGCCTTGGAACAGTAAGTAATTTAATCCAAATAATGCTTTGAAAATGTCTTCACACTTCAATGCATTATTCAGAGTAAGTTAATCACAGCTTATTAAATGTCTCTTTAGTATCTCTGACAATCACCTCATCACTTTGCCCACCAACTTTTTTTTTTTTTTGTAATGAGCTTGCTGTGCATTACCTTAACAACCCACTCAACACACATCTACCCAGAGGCTTTTGGTAATGGCTTAGTAATCACATAGCTGAAATTCTGTTGCACAAATATAAAATGAGGGTGATGTGTCGGTGGTTGGGCCAGAATAATGATGACGAAATATGATGGTTAATACTTATATAGCACTTGTTCTATAGCAGGTTTTATTCTAAACACCTTGCATGTAGTAATTCACTTAATCCTTACATATAATGAGGCTAGCTTTATGATGATCCGATTTAAAACATATTTTAGAGATACAATCAATAGGACTTGCTGGTAGATCATTTCATTTTCCCTAAATATTATCTCTCTTGAGCTACATTTCCAAAGCTTTTCTGAAACAATTTTAGACCCAAGCCATAGGTTGATGCTACTAACAGTTCTGTTCTCTGACAGTGGCAAAGAGTTAAGTAAATGAATCCTGTAAAAGTCTTTGTAATCAGCTGGGCCCACATAACCATCGACGGAATGTTACTGGGCTGCTGGAGGCTGATGGAGTAGACCCTCCAAGGTGTAGAAGTCTTGGGCATGCAAAGAGTCATGCACAAGCATGAAATAAATTTCTCTAGGAGTCTGTAGTTCTCTCTTTTATGGATGAGGAAACAGAGGCACAGAGATATTAAATACTTTGCCCCAGGTAATGCAACTAAAATGTAGCGACACTCGGATTCCATTCCAGGCAATGTGGCTCCAGAGTTGAGTTCTAACTCTGATGATTAACTAGGAGGGGGAGAGGGTTGTTCTTGGGGCAGCAGTTCTTGGAGAAGCTGTTCTCCATGGGGCCAGAAGTTACAGTCCCATTGAGCTCCACCTGTCTTAAATCCTAGCTGAGTGTAGCCTCACAATTTGCAAAACACTTCTATGAACTGTTTTCTTCAGCCATAGGCTGATGCTACTAGTAGTTCTGTTCTCTGAGAGTGGCAAAGAGTTGAGTAAATGAATCATGCAAAAGTTGAGCTGGGCCCTGATAACCATCAACTGACTGTTACTGGGGCTGCTGGAGGCTTATGGAGTAGACTCTCCAAGGTGCAGAAGTCTTGGGCATGCAAAGAGTCATGCACAAGTATGAAATGAATTTCTCTAGGCATCTGTAGGAGGGTATGAATTGTAGGGCCTGGGAACAGTTAGCTAAGAGTTACTTCTGGGCTCCACAGACACAGCAGTGACTGAGATGCATTTGGTGTTCTGGAATAAATGGCAGGGTAAGCCATTAGGACCAAATGTGATTTAGGAAGGGTGGGCTGGGCACAGTGGCTCACGCCTGTAATCCCAGCACTCTGGGAGGCTGAGGTGAGCGGATCATGAGGTGAAGAGATAGAGACCATCCTGGCCAACATAGTGAAACCCCGTCTCTATTGAAAATACAGAAATTAGTTGGACATGGAGGCACATGCCTGTAGTCCCAGCTACTTGGGAGGCCGAGGCAGGAGAATCGCTTGAACCCAGGAGGTGGAGGTTGCAGCAAGCCAAAATCGCACCATTGTACTCCAGCCTGGCAACAGAGTACAAAAAAAAAAAAGGAAAGAAAGAGAAAAAAGTGGGGGGCATTTTTCTGAGGCACAAGATGGGTATGTGGTATACATATGGGTAGCGAGGTGAGGGCAAGAAGCTTGTATCTAAAATTGTTTCAGAAAAGCTTTGGAAATGTAGCTCAAGAGACATAATATTTAGGGAAAATGAAACGATCTACTAGCAAGTCCTGTAGGTTGTATCTCTTAAATATATTTTAAATCTGAACACATCTCACCATCCCCATAGTGGGCACTGTCTGTGCCTTACTTAGGGTCACCATAGTGTCTCCCCTAGACTCCTTCATTAATTTCTTAACTGGTCTTCCTGCTTCCATTCTTGTCCCTTCCACGATAGAAAAAGCCAAACTGCTTTTTCTCTACTTACACTCAACACAGAACACTTCTGGTCACAAAAATATTTGATTCTTTTCCCCACCAACAACCAATTCTCCAACACCAGCTAGGTGTCCTACAATTCAATTCAACTCTGCTATTGAGTTAGCACAGACGCCCACATTAATGGCACAAATCCACAAGACTGCCCCCCACTTCAGACACCAATTGCAAGTCGTAGGTTGCCAGCTTCCCCACAACTTCTGCCCAACTTGACTGCAAACCAGAGGCTCCCAAGATCACCTTCATGAGTTCAATAATTTGCAAGAGCAGCTGACAGAACCCAGGAAAACAGCTTACTTACTATTGCCTATTTATTACAAAGGACATTTTAAAGGATAAAATGAGCAGCCAGGTGGAGACTTACATAGGCGAAGTTCAGAAGCATCCTGAGTGCGGGAGCTTCTGTCCCTGTGGAGCTGAGGTGAGTTACTTTCTCAGCAAGTGGATGGGTTCACCCACCTGGAAACTTGCCCAACCTCCTAGATCAGGGATTTTTTTTTTTTTTTTTTTTTTTTTTTGAGACGGAGTTTCACTCATGTTACCCAGGCTGGAGTGCAATGGCGCGATCTCGGCTCACCGCAACCTCCGCCTCCTGGGTTCAGGCAATTCTGCTGCCTCAGCCTCCTGAGTAGCTGGGATTACAGGCACGTGCCACCATGCCCAGCTAATTTTTTGTACTTTTAGTAGAGACGGGGTTTCACCCTGTTGACCAGGATGGTCTCGATCTCTTGACCTCGTGATCCACCCGCCTCGGCCTCCCAAAGTGCTGGGATTACAGGCTTGAGCCACCGGCTAGATCAGGGATTTTTATGGAGACCATCACGAAGGCATGGTGGATGATTAACTCCATCTCCATCCCTTCTCCTTTTCCTAGAATCTGAAGGGTAGGGCTGACAGTTGCAAGCATCTAATCATGGCTTAGCCTTTCTAGTGACCAGCCCCCATGCAGGGGCCCACCAAGAGTCACTTCACTAGAACAAAAGACTGTCCTGTCACCCAGGAAATTCCAAGGGATTAGGAACTCTGTTTCAGGAAATTACAAGGGTTTTAGAAGCTCTGTGCCAGGAACTGAAAGCAGAAAATATGTGTGTGTGTGTGAACATATATTATTATTTATTCTTTTTTGTAGAGCCGAGGTATTGCTCCGTGGCTCAGGCTGGACTTCTGGGCTCAAATGATCCTCTCTCTTAGCCTCATGAATAGCTGGCACTATAAGCATGTGCCACCATGTCTGGATCAAATATACATTTTTATTACATACACTGCCTCTTCCATTTGCCTCATGGTAGACAGAGTGATCTTTCAAAAATACAGTCAGTTCCTGCAGCTTCTTCTCCTTAGAATAAACCCGCAATTCTTTGCTACATAATCTGGCCCTGCCTAATTCCTGGATCTCGTCTCTCACTAGCCCCACTCCTGCCTTTTCCCTGCACTGTAGTCCCAAGCTCCTTCCTGCCTCAGGGTCTCTGCATTCGCTGGTCCTTTGCGTGGAATACTCCCCCTGTGCACCCCCCACTAGCACCGTTGGCTCTTTGCAAGGCTAGCTCCTTCCCCTCCTCTGATCTTGATCCAAATATCACCTTTCCATTTTCCTGACCACCTTGTCCCCTTTCTCCCCCAACTCTGTCTCAGCCACCATCCATCCCATTGCCAGATTTTGTTTTCTTCATAGCACTCATCACTATCCAAATTGTCTTGTTTGTTCATTTGCTTGTCTATGAGTTTGGTTCAGTTTTCCCTATAAGACTAAATGGCTTTTGTTTGCCTGATTCATGGCTGTACCCAGCACCTAGATCAGTTCCTAAATGCATACAGGCTCCATAAATTAAGAAATAAGTAATTCGGTGGGGTGCTAGGGGAGGGATAGCATTAGGAGAAATACCTAATGCAGATGACAGGGTGATGGGTGCAGCAAACCACCATGGCATGTGAATACCTATGTAACAAACCTGCATGTTCTGCACATGTACCCTAGAACTTAAAGTAAAAAAAAAATTTTTTAAGGAAGTAAGTAATTTAGGCTGGTGGTGGTTCATTCCTGTAATTCCAGCACTTTGGGAAGCCGAGGTGCGTGGATCACCTGAGGTCAGGAGTTCGAGACTAACCTGGCCAAGATGGTGAAATGCTGCTTCTACTAAAAAAATATAAAAATTAACCAGGTGTGGTGGCATATGCTTGTAATCCCAGCTACTCAGGAGGCTACAGCACGAGAATCACTTGAACCCAGGAGATGGAGGTTGCAGTGAGCTGCAATCGCACCACTGAACTCCAGCCTGGGTGACAGAGCAACACTCTGGAAAAAAAACAAAAAGGCTGGGCTCGGTGGCTGACATCTGTAATCCCATCACTTTGGGAGGCTGAGGTGGGCGGATCACGAGGTCAGGAGATCGAGACCCTCCTTCCTGGGTAACATGGTGAAACCCCATCTCTACTAAAAATACAAAAAATTAGCTGTGTGTGGTGGCATGTGCCTGTAGTCCCAGCTGCTCAGGAGGCTGAGGCAGGGGAATCACTTGAATCTGCAAGGCAGAGGTTGCTGTGAGCCATGACTGCATTCCAGCCTGGGCAACAGAGTGAGACTCTGTCTCAAAAAAAAAAAAGTAATTTACATTTAATTTCCATCAGCAATATATTTCAACAGGTTACTTATATGTCCCAGTAGAAAAGCGATAAAGGAGAAAAAATAATTTTATTTACATTTAATTGAATATTGATGCATTCTTTGGATGGTGCCAACAGAATCGTGATATTTGAACATAATTTTGTGAGGTTAATCTATCCTTGGAAAACCTGAAATTACATATGGTTCAGAATAAATTAGTTTTTCATAGAAAATTTAAAACCCAGGAGCCACTATTGATGGGTTCCTATGTTAAAATATTATGAGAATATAAAATTTAAATATTATGAAAATGTAAAATGTAAGCTACAATATTTCTATAATAAAGAACTCATAGTAAGGGTAGAGAATACAATGTCAAAATCTAGCAATGTATGTATATAGAATTATATATATATATACACACACACACACACACACACACACACATATTTAGTATATATGCCATGGTATATATACATACATGGTATATATTGTATATATACCATGGTATACAAACATACTTGATGTATACCATGTATT
>NW_022436995.1:7049050-7445601 GCF_009761245.1 Sapajus apella
ATCAAGTATATATAGATTGATATAGTATATATATATTAAGTATATATATTATATATATCAAGTATATATATACTTGTATATTAAAATATATATAAATACTTATATATTATAAATATATATACTTATATATTATGAATATTATATATATCAAGTGTATATATATTATATATGCCAAGTATATACATTATAAATATATAATTGTATACATACATACTTACAGATTTTTTGAAACATTTAAAGGTATGAAGTGTTTATTTGGAGTTCAACAATATGTTAACATTATATGTGAACATTAGTTGCTTTTGCTGATTTGTCTTATTTCTGTGTTTAATTCAGCACTTTTATGTTTTAGAATTCTTAATAGAGGGTTCTCTGGGATATACTCATTTTCTAGTTCACATATGACTAAATATGGTCATATGTGCTGATTGTGTAAAGAAGTAAATATTAATTCTGACTGGTTTTGAAATAAGAACCCTTGGGGCAACTCTTCTTTTTCCTTCCATTTTTAGATACCTCTGTTGGAGGCTTTAACACTTGGTGGAAGTGTTTTTAAAGGAGCTTATGAAGATTTGGAAAAGATTTTATTTTTAATATCCCAGATTGCATCCTCTGCATTGGGTTGGTTTTGTTACATGTGCTCCATCTGTCTTGGAGAGATGGAAAATTCAGTAAAGGAAAAATGGAAAGGGCAAAATTGTTTCCCTTGTGCTATAAAATGTCTGAAAATTATTTTATATGTAAGCTCTAGTGCACGGATTCCTGTTCCTTCCCTTCTAATGTCCACAACACTACTCAGGTGCCTGTCAATCTGCCAAATGAGGTGCATTGGCTCCAGGCGCTTGTACCTTTCAAAGCAGGAAAAGGGCATATTGCTTAGTTGTTTCCTGGTTGGAAAGTTCACAGGATGGACAGCCTTTTACTCAGCCACTGCTTTGAAAGATTTCAGTAAGGGTTCTTATCACTTCAGGTGAATTTAATGAAATGTACATATTGCTTCTTTTATTATGAATTTCCTCAAAGGAGAATATAATCAATTTATTTTCAGGCTACAGTTGAACTGGGATTTACGATATCTTTCTTCAATGTTTCAAGCTAAGTACTGGATTTTTAAAAATCTGCAAAAAAAGAATATCTCCCTATCCCAGCTATACTTCACGGTGAAGAAAATTGAAATTTTTTCCTCACTAGGCATTACATGTAATTTCAACCTCCTATTATGTTCTTTTGTTTTTTATAAGTGACTGGAGAACAAAAACTACTAATGTTTTTTGCTCCTCTGAAAATCAGCTGGTTACATCTAATTGGAGCATTTCATGGATCGGGTGTCTGGGAAATCTAAGTGCTTTTTTCCACTCTAACATTGTTTACCATTATATTTATGTATTTATTGAGTGTCTTGTAGCCATGAAATGTGAACTTTTGGAGACTAAAGATCATCTATGATGCATGTAGCACTGAATAAGATATGAATTCTTCAGTATTATCTCAAAAGGAACTTGAATCTGGAGCTATAAAAGTGACACTTCTTTGGTGTCTGTTGAATTGAAAATGATTATTTGAACAGAATCAACCTTTAACAAGCCTAACTCACAGCCCCCGACTTTATGAAGCTATCACATTGAGGTGATGTTACTATCCTGGTTTGTTAATTTTAGAGGACTGTTATGTTCAATTTTTTTTTTTTTTTTTTTTTTTGAAACTGAGTTTCACTCTGTTGCCCAGGCTGGAGTGCAGTGGCACAATCTCAGCTCACTACAACCTCCACCTCCCAGGTTTAAGCCATTCTCCTGCCTCAGCCTCCCAAGTAGCTGGGATTACAGGTACCCACCACCACACCTAACTAATTTTTGTATTTTTTAGTAGAGACAGGGTTTCATCATGTTGACCAGGCTGGTCTCGAACTCCTGACCTCAAGTGATCCACATGCCTTGGCCTCCCAAAGTACTGAGATTACAGGTATGAGCATCATGCCTGGCCTAGAATTATTATAAATAGAGTATTTTCAATCAAAAGTAGATTGTTGCAGGAGGTTGATATTTAAAGATGGCATTACAGTTTGTAGGTTTTACAAATCATGGCTCCAGCTCATAAATATACACACTAGTGCCTATTCCACATAATATCAAATTTTCTCCTGTCCTATGACTCATCTTAGAGCCCTACTCACTTGTCATCAATATCACCTATCCTGTTACAAGACCTGGTCATCACCTATAATTGCTTCTCCTCTGAAATCCTGAACTTTGAAATTCCACTCTGTCCTCAACCACATACCCTTTCTCTCCCCTAGAGCTTCATCCTACCAAGCTTCAGTCTGGTTTTTTTTGTTGTTGTTGTTGTTGTTGTTTTTTTTTTTTTTTTTTTTTTTTTTTTTTTGAGATAGAGCCTCTCTCTGTCACCCAGGCTGGAGTACAGTGGTGTAATCTCGGCTCACTGCAACCTCCGCCTACTGGGTCAAAGCGATTCTCATGCCTCAGCCTCCTGAATAGCTAGGATTACAGGTGCATGCCACCATGCTCAGCTAATTTTTGTATTTTTAGTAGAGACTGGGTTTTTTCCATATTGGTCAGGCTAGTCTCGAACTTCTGACCTTGGCCTCCCAAAGTGCTGGGATTACAGGTGTGAGCCATTGCACCTGGCCAAGCTTCAGTCTTAACAAAGCATCTGACCTTCAACATTCCCATTGAATGACCTCCAGAGCTCTTAACTTGAAGGACATTTCTTTGATTTGCTGGTACAGCCCATCAACAAATCCTCAATCTTGGATCTACCTACCCACCTGTTTTCTTTGGCTCTTTATATAAATGAAAAAAAAATTAAATAAACATTCAGTCAGGTGCTAATATAGATTTTTAACTTCAAATCTCAACTGAACAGTCAGGATCAGAAAGGTTTTGATCATTCTTAGTTGGCTTTCTGTACAATTTGCCTGATCTGAAATATGTGGGACTATGAACCACTAACACTTAGGACAGAGCTAACTAGCTTCCTGAAAAGTATTTTCTTGACTGGGCGCCATGGCTCATGCCTGTAATCCCAGCACTTTAGGAGGCTGAGGCTGGTGGATCACAGGATCAAAAGATCCATATCATCCTGGCCAACATGGTGAAACCCTGTCTCTACTAAAAATGCAAAAATTAGCTGGGTGTGGTGGTGGGCGCCTGTGATCCCAGCTATTCAGGAGGCTGAGGCAGGAGAATTGCTTGAACCCAGAGGCAGACATTGCAGTGAGCTGAGATTGCGCCACTGCACTCCAGCCTGGTGACAGAGAGAGACTTCATCTCAAAAAAAAAAAAAAGTATTTTCTCCCTGGATTTCATATGAACCAGACTGTTCACATTTTTTGGTGTGTGTTTTCCTCCTCTTGCAGTTTTCAGGAAGTAAATAGGTTCCTTTCTGGGAGAAGAAGTGAAGAGTTTAAGAGAATTACAACTGGGCGCGGTGGCTCACACCTCTAATCCCAGCACTTTGTGAGGCTGAGGCGGGCAGATGGATTGAGCCCAGGAGTTTGAGACCAGTGAAATCCTGTCTCTACAGAAAATTAAAATAGCCAGACATGGTGGCCTGCTTTGGTAATCCTAGCTCTCTGGGAGGCTGAGGTGGGAGGATCACTAGAGCCTGGGGAGGTAGAGGCTACAGTGAGCCCTGATGGTACCACTAGGTGACAGAATGAGACCCTGTCTCCAAAAAGATGAAGAAAAAGGACAAAGAGGAAGAGAGTAGCAGAGGAGGAAGAGGAGAGGGAGAAGAAGACAGAGGAGGAGAGAGGAGGAGAGAATCACAAAAGATTTACTGCATACCCAAGATATGCCAAGCACAGTTGTAGTGATTGTGCTGGTGATTCAGCAGTGAACAAAACACACAGCGCTGTCCTCATAGTCTATATTTTAGTAACAAGAGACAGATAATAGGCAAATCAGTGAAATACGTGCTATGCTAGAAGGTGATAGGTAAGTCTGTGGAGTCCTGGAATGGTGGAGAGGGCTGTGGGGCTGCTGTGGAAAGTGTATGAGGTGCTAGCTTGAGCCAGCCTGCCTGGGTCCAAATTCCAGGTCCAACACTTATTACATGTGTGACTCTGGGCAGGTTACCTAGCCTCCCTATCTATGAAATGATGCTATCATAACACCAACATCTTAGGGTTGTTCTAAGGATTAAATAACTGAATAACATACAAAGCATTTCCCTGGGCAGGTGCCATATAACTGCCAGCTACCTTATTCTAAGCAGCGGTTTCACCATGGCCAGCACATCCATAACTGGTATCCTAGAGGCAGAGGTGGGTTCACTGTGAAGGTGGCACCCCTCACATGCCGGGCTCCTTCCAGGTCTCTGAGAGGGGCCCTCACAGTGTGCACATGCGGTGCTTTGGTCAAGTTTGCAAAAGTAAGATATTTTAACCACAACTGATTAAGATGCCATCTGTTTCCTTATGTTAGTGGCCTTGAGGTGGCCATGGACATTTGGGGATCCAGCTAAGAGGAAGTTGAGTTGGGGATGCACTTAGTTTGGATTTAGTGGGGAATGTCCATGTGGTTTGTTCACTTCTCTGTTGATTTTGGCTACTGCTGATCATGCTGGTGTCGAAGCAGCCCCAGGACTCCAGTGTCCACTGTGCTGCAGGGCAGGATATGGTGATGGTAATGTGTCCCAGAGAGCCTGGCAGCAGAGGCATGTGGGTAGAGAGGAAAACCAGGCTCGAAATGTGCAGAGCAAGAAGTTAGTCTTTGGAAAATTCCTCTAATTCTCTGGCATATAAAATTGTAAGCGGGCCAGGCATGGTGGCTCAATTCTGTAATCCCAGTGCTCTGGGAGGCCAAGGCAGGTGGATTGCTTGAGGCCAGGAATTCAAGACCTGCCTGAGCAACACAGCAAGACTCTGTCTCTACAAAAACATTAAAAAACTAGCCAAGCATGCACCTACAGCTTTAGCTATTCAGGAGGCTGATGTGGGAGGACTGCTTGCGCCTGACAGTTTGAGGATTCAGTGAGCCATTGTTGTGCCACTGCACTACAGGCTAGGTGGCGTAGTGAGACGCTACAGCCAAAATGAATAAATAAATAAAAACAAAAATAAAATTGTAATAGGAGGATTTGGTTATCAGGGCACAGTCAGAACAGAAGTCTTTCCCTCTCAGGAACATATTAGAGAATGAAGCATTTATGATTATAAATGCATGGTTATGGGAAGCTGGGCATAGTGGCTCACACCTGCAACCCCAGCATTTTGGGAGGCCGAGGCAGGCAGATCACAAGGTTAAGAGATCGAGGCCATCCTGGCCAATATGGTGAAACCCCGTCTCTACTAAAAATTCAAAAATTCGCCGGGCATGGTGGCAGGCACCTGTAGTCCCAGCTACTTGGGAGGCTGAGGCAGCAGAATCACTTAAACCTGGGAGGCGGAGGTTGCAGTGAGTCGAAATCATGCCACTGCACTCCAGTCTGGGCAACAGAGCGAGACTCCGTTTCATAAATAAATAAATAAATAAATAAGTGCATGGTTATGGGCTACATGTGCTGCTCCTCCATCCCCACTTCACACACTGAAGCCCTAATCCCCAGTGTGATGGTATTTGGAGACAAGGCCTTTGGGAAGTGACTCTATTTAGATGAGTCCATGAGAGTTGGGTCTTCATATGAAACAAAATGAAAGAACCTGCTCTCTCTCCCCTCCATGTAAAGATATAAGGAAGAAGGTACCTGTCTACAAGCCAGGAAGGGAGCCCTCACCAGAACGCCACCCTGATCTTGAACTTTCCGCCTTTACAACTGTGAGAAATAAACATCTGTTGTTTAAGCCACCCAGTGTATGGTATTTTGCTATAGCAGCCTGAGTTGAGACACACATACAGTTTTTTTTCTTTCTTAATGGGAATCACATGAGATAGAATTATAGCATTTCTATAAGCAGCAAGAATGTCTGTGTGTGAAGTTGCAAGCTGGGACTACAGGCATGTGCTACCATGTGTGGCTAAATTTTTAATTTTTTTTTTTTTTTTTTTTTTTTTTTTTTTTGTAGAGACAGCATCTTGCTGTGTTGCCCAGGTCAGTCTTGAGCTCTTGGGCTCAAGATCCCGCCTTGGCCTCCCAAAGTGCCAGGATTACAGGTGTCAGCTGCCACACCAGCCTAACATCATTTTTAAGTAGTGATGAACATAAATGGTATTCAAAAATATCTGCATCAATTGAAATGCAAGGTGAAAATATGGTGTGAAAAATCTGTGATTTCTATTGAAGTCAAAGTCATACATATTGCTGACATTACTATAGTCACTTTCTTAACATTAGTAATTGAAGATGATGATAAACTTTAGTAGCAGGAAAGTGAAAATAAAGATGCAATGCTTTTCCTACATAAGTGTACAGACACCTGAGCTCTGGCCAGGTGAAGAACATCTATTTCACTGCTTTTCTTTTCTTTTTTCTTTTTTTTTTTTTTGAGATGAAGTCTCACTCTGTTGCCCTGGCTAGAGTGCAGTACAATGGCATGATTTTGGCTCACTACAACCTCCGCCTCCTGGGTTCAAGCGATTCTCCTGCCCCAGCCTCCTGAGTAGCTGGAATTACAGGTGCATGCCTGGCTAATTTTTGTATTTTTAGTAGAGATGGGGTTCACCATGTTGGTCAGACTGGTCTCGAACTCCCGACCTCATGACCTGCCCACCTCAGCCTCCGAAAGCGTTGGGATTACAGGCATTAGCTACCGTGCATGGCCCAAACACCTGTTTTAAAGTGATTGCTGGCACTCACCTCCTCTTTTCCATTCCTCCTGCCACTGACCTAATTAGAGTCCCATCTCCACGTGGACACCCCACAGCCGCCTGAACTAAGTCCTCCCCTTTCTTCCAAGCCTGCTGTTACTCCAGTGTTTCCTACATATCTGAGAGGAGCTGCCCCCACCCACTCACCTACGCCAGAAGCTGAGCATCAGGCCTCCCTCTCCACATCCCCTTTGGACAGAGCCCCGACTCCTCAACAGAGCTCAGATTCACCACCCTCCCCACCTACCTCCAGTGCCTGCTTTCTTCGTTAGTTGACTACAACAGCCTCCACATTGCTATCCTCGCCCGGCCTGAGCAATCATTCTTGCAAAGGCACAGACCTATCTGGAACCCAGATTGGATCAGGGTGCACAGCTGTTTTCATCCTCCTGGCTGTCTTCAGGATGAAATTCAGCCTCCTCAGCAGGGCGTGGCTTTCTGTTCACCTTTTCAACCCAGCTCCTCCAAGTCTGTGTGCCAGCCACCCCTCCTTTTTTGAGTTGTCCAAACTGCAGGATGATCGAGGGGTTAAAAGCGGGGCTCAAGAGCCAGCATGCCTCAGTTCAAATCCCTGCTCACTGATCAGATGGCCTTGGTGACATTCCTCAGCTCCTCTGTGCCTTAGGGACCTCAGATTCGGAATGGAAATGATGAGGGCACTGGGCACACAGAGCTGTGGGGATTCAGCGATATACCATATGAGAACCGCACAGAGCAAGGCTGTGATGTACAGAAAAACTCAGCACAGGGGCCTTGCTACGATTTCCTGTTTCCCTGGAGAAATAGCCTTTCTCCTGGTCCTTGCTTACCTAATGATTCTTTTAAGATGCAGGCATCTCCCCATCGTGAGAACCTTCTCTGTCCTGGGCTGGGCTGAGCTGGGCTGGCTGCTCTGGGCTTCACTGCCCACTGACCAACTCACCACAAGCTTGTCACTTACCTGTGTCCTGCATCGAATGGGCAGTCCTCCAGGCAGCAAATGTGGCACCCTCATTCATAACACAGGAGCCACCTAGAGCCAGAAATTTACTTCTTACGGTTTTGGGGACTGGGAAGTCTAAGATCAAGGTGTTGGCAGATGTGGCATCTGGTGAGGGCCTGCTTTTTTTGAGCACTGGCTGTAGTGCAGTGGCGGGATCTCAGTTCACTGCAACCTCCACCTCCCTGGTTCAAGCCATTCTCCTGCCTCAGTCTCCTGAGTAGCTGGAATTACAGGTGCCTGCCACCACAGCCAGCTAATTTTTGCATTTTTAGTAGAGACAAGGTTTCACCATGTTGGCCAGGCTGGTCTCAAACTCCTGGCCTTGTGATTGGCCCGCCTCTGCCACCCAAAGTGTTGGGATTACAGGCGTGAGCCACCGTGCCCGGCCTGAGGGCCCACTTTCTCATAGATGGAGCTTTCTCTCTGTGTTCTCACATGGTGGAAGGGGTAAACAAACTTCCTCCTGCCTCTTTTATAAAGGCATTAACCCTATTCATAGGCTTTCGGCATATCAATTTTGGAGAGACACAAACACTCAGACCATAGCAGAGGCTGAATGGAAAGAGTGAATACAAATCAAAAGACAAAAGGCTAATGAAAATAAAGAACAGCCACTTTTCTTCCCCTCTGGGGACAATTTGCTTTTCAGAGTATTGTAAATACGTGCACTTATCTTACTATTTCTCTGAGTGGTCCTGTCTGTACTGAGTCCTATCCTAGCCAGTTCCTGGGCCTGATAGCATCCGGCTTCTGAAAAAGGAACAAAAGTCATGGGGGAGCTTTGCTGGGCAGAGGAAGGAAGCTCTCAGCTTGCTCCTCAAAAAGAGGTCTGCAGGGAGACAGTAGCCATTTCAAACTCCTTTAGCTAAAGGTGTTACAGCAGTGGGAGCAAGAACTTAAACATACATATATATGTAAATTCTGTCTCACTCTTTATATATAGAGAGAGACAGCATCACCCAGGCTGGAGTGCAGTGGTGTGATCTCAGTTCACTGCAACCTCTGCCTCCCAAGTAGCTGGGATTACAGGCATGCACCACCACACCCGGCTAATTTTTATATTTTTAGTAGAGACAGGGTTTTTCACTATATTGGCCAGGCTGGTCTTAAACTCCGGACCTGAGTTTAAGGGAAGCTGTGGTGGGCAGATCACGAGGTCAGGAGTTCAAGATCAGCCTGGCCAACATGGTGAAATCCCGTTTCTACTGAAAATACAAAAATTACCTGGGCATGGTGGTGTGCGCCTGTAGTCCCTGCTACTGGAGAAGCTGAAGCAAAGTTGCTTGAACCAGGACCTGGGAGGTGGAGGTTGCAGTGAGCCGAGATCACACCACTGCACTCCAGCCTGGGCTACAGAGCGAGGCTCTGTCTCTAAATAAATAAATAAATAAAATCCCTGGGCTGGAAGTCCATGCTGGGATGGGGGAGCAGTCTGCCCCGGGGCTGAGCAGGAAGTGCTCAGGAGCCTGCCTGAGAGCGGCATCCCTCCCGACCCTTCTCTTCCAAGCCACCCTCACTCTTCCAACTTGTCAAGGCACATCAAGGCCAAGGGAAACACAGCACCTGTAGGCTAGGGCTTTGGAAAGCAGAGGCAACAGCTGTGTGAGGGGAAAGCTCTGGGCAGGGGGGCAGCCCTGGCTGAGTCTAAAAATAAAACCCGGCCTGACAGCCTGACAAAGGGCCACTTGTCAGGCGCAGCAAGGGGGGCTGTCCTGACCGCCCTCGCGAGGCTGTTCTGGGGCCACGTGGGGAGTCCCTCCCTTTCTGCCTCTGGCGTGTCATTCTCCAACAGCCTCTTCAGCTGGACCCGCCTATCCTCAGTAAACAAGCCGCCTCAGTTGGGTGTTTAAAGACGATCAGCTGTGGTACCTTTGTGTGCAGACTCCACTGTCTGCAGTGAAAGTGAACCGGGTCCAGCCCATCTTGCTCTTCAGAGACGGGCGGTCTGCGCCATGCTAGAACAGCAGCTCCAGATAGGCGGGGATGAAACACATCCGTCTTTGGGAGGGAAGGAGGAGTGCCGCTGCGTTTCCCCATTTTATAAAAAGGAGCCCTTGGAACCGATTTGCTCTCACGGTGTTGTCAGCTGCAGGCCAAAGTGGGCTCCTCACAAAGGCCGTCCTTTTACCTCTGCGCCGCAACAGAGCTCGTTTTTCTGTGCCTGCGGGGTGGGAATATCCCGCCTGTGCTCCCGGGCCTTCAACTCAGGCCTTTCAGGAGGAAGTTTCTCAGCTTTAAAATGACCATATTCCTCGATGGATTGAAAATGAAAATTGCCAATAAAAAAGTAGGCCCGGCGTGGTGACTCACGCCTGTAATCCCAGCACTTTGGGAGGCCGAGGCGGGCAGATCACAGGGTCAGGTGATCGAGACCATCCTGGCCAACATAGTGAGACCCCCGTCTCTACTAAAAATACAAAATATTACCTGGGCGTGGTCGTGTGTGCCTGTAGTCCCAGCTTCTAGGGAGGCTGAGGCAGGAGAATAGCTTGAACCCGGGAGGCGGAGGTTGCGAGATGGCGCCGCTGCACTCCAGCCTGGGCGACAGCGAGACTCCGTCTCAAGAAAAAAAAAATCAGGGAAATTAGAAAATTAAGCGCTAATGGGGAGCAGAAATCATCTGCTAGAAGGATTTTCTCTAGTATTTAGTTTTAAAGCTTTTTAAAATGTGTATCTTTTTGGTGTAAATGATTTTAAAGCAGAACTAGCCGGCATCTCAGTCTCTAGATTCAAACTTTCGGGCTCCAAGGTGTCACAGCTGTTTGTGCTCCTCATCAGCTCACTGCTGCCCCCGCGTGTCTGATCGAAAAATCACAACACAGTGCTTGTTTTCAATTTTATACTTTGCAAATAAAGTCTCACCACCAGCACCCCTCTCACCGCCCCCAACTTTTAGCTCCCATGACAAAAAATGGTATAGAATAAAAGCTATGTTTTAGCTTGTTAGAGACAGCTGCATAACCCAGGTGAATTTTCAACAAGTCTTTCATTCCAGAAGATATCATTAGATAAGATAAGAAGATATCATTAGATCATCATTAGATTACTTATTTTTTTTTTTTGGTAGTTCATTGAGCCTTTGCTGAAGGGATAAATTGAATTCTTATAGGGAGTGGTTATGATTATATTAGTGATGTAAGTCTTACTAATGATAACATCTTCTTGAGAAGCCACATGAGTTACTTATTGACCTGCATTAGATTTTATTTGATAACTTTCAGTAAAAACCCTATATTTAGGAAGATTGAAAGTTTGCTTTCAATCACAAAGAGTCTGTAATGTGAGAGAATTTCTGACCCATGCCTCAAACATTCACTAAAGGGCAGCCTCTGTGTTCACCTGGCACCTTTGTCTGTAGCGAGCAGTCTGAGTCTCTGTTTTGTTATAAAACTAGGCTGCCTCTGTGATTTCTAATGAGCACCAATTCTTCCTATTTCTTGCTCATCTATGTAGTTTATCTGAGTCACTTTTTGCTTTGTAAAAACTGGGACTACACAGAATATCATGCTGCTCTAGATGGAATTTGAAAAGTGCCTTCCATCCTGAATAGATCAAAGGGTCTTCTGCTTTATGCAGAAAGGACACAGTCTCCTCTTCAACATTGCCTGTATGAAAGAAATGGCCATTTGTTCCCAATGCTCACACCAGAATCTTCCTATACTTTAGTGACACTTCCTAAAGTCTCCACTAAAGCCTGAGTGCCGTTTATGGATCTTAATGATCTTTCGCTGTTCAGTCCAGAAATACCTCTGGAAGACAGGGATGAGGCTTTACCTCTTACCAAAGCAACCAAACAAGTCTGGTTAAAGTTAGTGCCCACATTGGACCCATGAGGGCAGATTCTCTTAGAGTCAGCCCCAAGTCTACTCCCAAAGGAAAGCTGTGAAGGGCATGGTCTGAATGGGCAGCCAAAATTAACGTAAGGAGAGCACGTGGTAGAATGTTCATTATGACTTGAAATTCTTTCAGTCACCTGTGTGAGGTTCCTGTGAACTAGGTTAAGACCAGCTTTAACTGTCTGGAACGTAAGGCAGAGATTATGGAACACAAAATGGGATACAAGTCCAGTATTTCTTGGCTATTGAAATTGCTCTGACCAAGGGTTTCCTGTGTTTCTAGTAACATTCCAGGTTCAGCATGTCTACAGACATTTAACCCTATCAATGTCTGGAAAGGCAGCTGACAACCTTGGCAGCAGGGTCTGCAGAATTTCGACACAGGAGGAGCTCTAAGGTGACTGATTGGATAACAGGGCTGGAGAGAATGCCTTGAGGTGGCATTTGCATTCAAGCACACTGCTTTCTTTTTGTTGTTTGTTTTTGAGATGGAGTCTCGCTCTGTTGCCAGGCTGTAGTGCAGTGGCACGATCTTGGCTCACTGCAATCTCTGCCTCCTGGGTTCAATTCTCCTGCCTCAGCCTCCCGAGTAGCTGGGATTACAGGCATATACCACCACATCCAGCTGATTTTTGTATTTTTAGTAGAAACGGGGTTTCGTCATATTTGCCAGGACAGTCTCAATCTCTTGACCTCATGATCCACCCGCCTTGGCCTCCCAAAGTGCTGGGATTACAGGTGTGAGCCACTGCATCCAGCGTCAAGCCACTGTTTTCAATTGTGTATCTATTACGGGTGGCTCTGAGGGTCACTGTTGGAGCTGCCCATTGGAACTGTCATTGAAGAGAATTCAGTTGGTCATGGCTTCAGTTTTTCAAATGATAGGCTCATTCTAAGTATAGAAACATGGTGTGAAGAGCTTATTCAGCCTAGGTTGAAGTCTGTTCAACAGACCAGGGGATCTGTGGTTGCATGACTGTGAGGAGCTGCCCGCAATGCCTGCGAGTCCTCAGGTTTGTCAGTTCAGCCTGGAGGGGTCCACTTCTCTAAGTGATCTCAGGAGGGAAGAAGCAGAAGTCCTGGAGCCCATGCCTGCCTTAACTTTGTATCTTTACCTTTGCCACTGACCGTTCTCCTGACCACCATCCAGTTGGGGCCATGCTACTAAATTGCTGTATGTGTGTCAGTAGAGTAGTGGAGGTGAGTGAGGAGTTAGTGGGAGTTATGGAAGCTATAGAATAAATATAGCACATCTTCTTGAATTCTTGATTTTACTCAAAGCTTAGTAACATGTATCCTTTTATTAAAAGAAATGACAATATATCATAGAGTGTGAATTTGTTGGGATTAAATTTGGCTATAAGTAACAGAAAAATCCAAAGTAACAGTGGCTTAAGAAAATGGACATTTCTTTTCATACTGACAAGTTTGAGAGGGCTGGTATGGCCATCCACAGGGGCCAAGACACAGCTCTTCTGTCTCATTGTTTTGACTTGAGCAGCTTCCATGCTCAAAGACATCTCCTGGCACAAGACAGCTACCAGAAAAGGAGTCTTTAAATTTGTGTTCCAGAGAGAAGGAAGGAGGAAAGGATATACCTTTAGAAAGACTTCTGAGAAGTCACATATATCACTTCCTTTCTGTCACATGGCTACAACTCTTTGCAAGAGTGAGTTGGAGAAGCCTCTGCCTCTTTATTGGAGGCAGGTGTTTGCCACCTGAAATTTGATAGTCCTATGGCTATAAAAGAAGGGAAATAAATGGGGTCATTTAAACAAAGTGTCAGGTGAGGCTGAGGCAGCTGATCCATGGCCCGTATTTGAGTGTAAAGGGACATGAGCTAGCCTGACCGGGCTTCTGCCCGTTTCTCCAGTCTTGTCTCCGTTCTCTCCCGTCAGTCCCTGTGCTTCAGTCACACTAGCTTTCTTGCTGGGTCTTGGTTACTTCCAGCTTGTCCCCTACCGAGGAGTCCTTAAACTTGCTATTACTTCTGGCTGGAACCCCACTTTTAAGTCTTGTCATTAAGATCTCAGATAAAGGCTGGGTGTGGTGGCTCACCCCTGCAATCCCAGCACCTTGGGAAGCTGAGGGGGGCAGATCACGAAGTCAAGAGATCGAGACCATCCTGGCCAACATGGTGAAATCCTGTCTCTACTAAAAATACAAAAATTAGTTGGGCATGGTGGTATGTGTACTTATAGTCCCCACTACTCAGGAGGCTGAGGCAGGAGAATCGCTTGAACCTGGGAGGCGGAGGTTGCAGCGAGCCGAAATTGTGCCACTGCACTCCAGCCTGGCAACAGAGTGAGACTCCATCTCAAACAAACAAACAAAAAATGAACAAAAAACAAACAAACAAAAAACCCCAGTTAAAGTAGTTTCTCTATTATCTGATTTGGTTTTGATAGTACTAATCTGAATTTATACTATGTATTTATTTGCATGATTGCCTTTTGTCTTCAAAATGTCAGTATAATGAGAGCAGGAAAATTATTTGTCTTGGTCAACTTTGAAGCCCCAACACTTAGAAGAGTACTTAGCACATGTGCTCAATATATGTTTGTAGAATAAAGCGGCAATAATAAACAGTCTCCCTAACGATACTATTGGTTCCTGAGGTTGGAGGGATGACTTATCTTTTCCCTTTCCTCTACAGGGCTTTATATGATGGAGTATGTACAGCTGGCATTTGATGAATGCTTGTCGAGTGGGATTGCACAAGAGGATTTCCTGTCTAATCTCTAGATGGGTCACAGGTGGGGTGGGGTGGAATCACACCTTTACATGTGACATGACGACTATGCATAGAACTGGCCTCTGGGTGAAGGAGCTGAGAACAGGACGGCAGACCCCAGATCAGACAGGCTCAGTGCACCTTCCAGCCCTTTCACTTGCCCTGGGTTCTTTCCCATCTTCCTGCAGTTCACAGTTGTATAGGTGCAAACTGAAGAATTCCAGAGAGGCCTATGGAGAGTGTATGTGATGAGGAGATTGAAGTTCTGTAGACTGGCTATGGTACAGATTCAAGTTTGAATTATTTACAAAATATGTATTGAGCACCTGCTGTGTGCCAGACATTATGCTAGGTGCTGGAGATACACACAGCCTGTATGTGCGAAATTTTGTTCCAAACTTAACAAGTAACACCAAACACAAAAAGGATTCCTAATTTAGATAGTGCAAGACTATTGAATTGCATATGAAACACTGTAGCCCTTCTGCAGAAAAATTGTTTAAGTGGTCACCTCACAAAGCTACCCAACACTCACCTCCGGATTAATGAGCTGGTATTTGGTAAGTAATTTGTGATTGCTGGGTTGGGAGGACTCCTTTGGGAGTTCCTATCTTCTTTGTCACTTAGCAGGCAGGAGAAAGAAGAGCACTATCCATCCCTGCTCTCACACATCCCTTTGTCTTTTGCTCTGCAAGGAAGGGTGTGAGTCTCCCGCTGGTATCAATTTTTAATTGCTTTTGGTAGGCGGTGAAGTAGAACAGGGTAACTGCATGGACTGCTAGGTACATTTGTGTATCTATTAGTGTTTATTGGTAATTGAACTTCTATGTTGGTCTATAAGCCATAGTGTTGATGATTGTCTTTGCAAATGAATGCATGCAAATATGCCCAGGAGCCTGACAAAGAGAGTATCAAATATATTCATTAATAAATAATATCAATACTGTGAATTTGTAGGCTGAAATTTTTTTCAGCTTCAAAGAAGAGCTTTCCTATCTATGATCTCATCTCACATGACATATGATTATTTTAAACTCCTCTCTAGGGACAGGTTGTTCCTTGCATGCTAAGCCAGGCCATGTGAAGATAATGAAGTCCCCCCTCGGGCTACCGGACACCATTTCTACCATTAGGCCAGCCTGCCCAAGTCTCCTGGGGTCTTTGCCTGCTTGTTTAAAAACTAAAGGCCAAGATGAAAAAGTACACTAATTTCAAACTGTGCTGGGAGCACACATACTCGGGCATGGGCAGGGGAACTGAGGAAAGGAAGCTGCCTTCAGGACCATCTTCAGAGATTCTCTAAACAATGAGAAACAGATTAATTCAAACTGATGGCCGGGATTCAGAAAGCCCAGAATTACAGAATTACCCATCCTCTTTCAGGATGGAAAGCCAGTTCCTGTTTACTTTATCTACAGCTATGACCTTTTTCCTGTCTTCCCAATTTCTTCATGTGTGTTTTCATTAACAGGAAGATATTTTTTACATATTCTTGGTTATCTTTATAATAGCTTTTCCTGTTGAACTTCAATGGGCTAAAAATTCAGTGTCATTATTTATCCTAAGGCTGAAGAACTGTAACACCTTGGAAATGGCCTTACTCAGAATTTATTAGAGGGTCATTAAAAAAAAATAAGGAGAAATCAAGGAAATAAAATAAACCCCTGATTGGGAGGCTCTCTCTGCCTCTGCCTCTGTGATCGTAAGAGCAGTTGCAGTGTCTCCACACTACAAACATTCAGGCTTGTGTCCACTGTAAAGATTGCTTCAGAGTTTTCTACCCGGATATCTGTATATCCAGATATGATATGACTGGACACTGTAGGTGGTGGTAACCTTTTCCACCCTGATTACTCATGAAGCAGAAATAATTAGTGCCTACCTAAACAGTGAGTAACTATTTGAATTTTGCTATTTTCAAGGGTAAGTGGCAGAACGAGTAACCCAGTTTATATCTACCAGTTGCCCCTTGGGGTGCTGTGAGAGGTTTAGTTTCTCGCCAGGTACTGGTGCCATTTGATAGTCTCGCCTTGCCTGCTCTTTTGTGTACATGTAGCCCATGCTGTGCCTTGCACGCAGTGGGCATTCAATAAATGCTGAATGAATGCAGCTTATCATCCGTCACTTGGTCTGTTTGGGTCTCAGTTTCCTCTATGTACAATGAGATTATTAGCAAGTGAGTGCTTATGTATCTTCCAGCTTTGACGTTCGATGGGCTCTCTGGATAGCCATTTTAAATTACGTCCTATCTCCAGGGCTGTTTCTAAGCAACACAGGAGTAATTCCCTGGAATCCTTGCCTGAACTCTTCAGCCCACACAGGTGTTTCTCACTGGGCCTTGTTATTATCTGGTGGTTCCCCTCAGGCTTTTATTTAGCTTTCCATATAGGTAGGTCCTACCCTTGCAGTTAGAGTGGAGGCTTCCAAAGCCAGATACTATATAAAATATATAAATAAAGACATGTCACCTGAAGGCTTAATCTTAACGTTTTCTAGAGGGAATAGTGGGCTTCAGGGAAATAGAAGAATCAAGATAAATATCAAGTTTGTGTTAGGAAAACTTGGTGTGTGATGACTCTCTTCTTCAAGACAGGGAATTCTGCAAGGGGAACAGGTTTGGAGGAGGAAGCGGAACAGATGACTTTAGTGAAGTGCCACATTCTATACGTTTTTCTGGGAGACTCTCAAAGATTATTAGAAAAGAAAAGATTTTGAGATATGAAATCTTGGCCAAGTGAACATATTATTACTGTGTTTAGCCCAGAGCTTCCTGAATGATTAAAGATAGTGTTGACCTAAAGAAAGAAACTCAGGCAAAATTAATATAGGCACAAAGTTTATTTGGGCCAGCGTTGAGGAGTCCAGCCTGAGAAACACTAGGAAGTGCAAAGGACCAATAAGGAGACGGGCAGTTACAAAAGTTGTTTGCTGGGAATTCTCATTGGTTCACAGAAGTAACATTGATTGGCCATATACATTGTTGAACTGTAGAGTATGAGTTATGTCTCCAGCATGTGGCATTGTTAGGTGAATCTATGGCTACTTGGCCTCACTCAGTGTAGGGCCCACATAACAAAAGGAGATTACTTAGGTCGAGGGAGGAGTGAGAGGTGACTGCTGTCACATTTCAATGCCTCACAGGGGCTGATAATTTAAAGGGGCTCACTTCCTCAGATAAAAAAGTTTCCTTTCTTTCCTAGTAGTTTTATTTTTATCCTTCTTATTCTATTTTATTGAGACAGAGTCTGGCTCTGTTGCCCAGGCTGGAGTGCAGCGGTGCGATCTCAGCTCACTGCAACCTCCACCTCCTGGGTTCAAGTAATTCTCCCACCCCAGCCTCCCGAGTAGTTGGGATTACAGGCACGTGCCACAGTGCCCAGTTAATTTTTTTATTTTTAGTAGAGACAGAGTTTTGCCATGTTGGCCAGGCTGGTCTCAAATTCGTGACCTTAAGTGACCTGCCTGTCTCAGCTTTCTGAAGTGCTGGGATTACAGGCCTGAGCCACCGAGCCTGGTCTCTTTCCTAATAGGTTCTGGGAATCCTACTGTATACAACGTAAGAAGAGAAGCAGAGCTAGGATGGAACCGTGAGAACAGCTAACTTTTAAGGAATGGCTGGAGGAATTTGGAAAGGAACACCCAGAGAGGTAGGAGGGAGTTGTAACGGCTGGGGTTTAATCCCAGCTCAGTTCTTCCATAGACATTAGGAAAACTAAGTCTCATGTCTTACTGTGGAACAGCAAGGACTGTGTGGGCCATTATCTGGGAATGTGGAGAGCTCTTTGGAAGAAACAGTGTACTCGATGTATTCAAGCACTTCCAGTTTCAACTGAAAGGGACCCATGACATTATTATTTTTTCTTCTCAAAGAAACCACCCGTTTAGCTAAAAGGAAACCCATATTAACACTCAGTTCCGAGTACATGAGAATAATCCAACAGCTACTCCTGAAACGATAATGAATCATCTTAAATTAGATGTAATGTAGAAGACAATACAAAACTTTAACACACAAAAAGAGATATTCTGAGTTGCGTTAGTTACATCATTCTTCCCCTATCATCTGGGACTAGACTTAAACTTTCCTTTAATAGTTTATTTTAATCTCAACTATATTAGATTAAGAAAAAATTTCTGGCTGGGCACATGCCTGTAATCCCAGCACTTTGGGAGGCCAAGGCAGGCAGATCACGAGGTCAGGAGCTCAAGACCATCATGGCCAGCATGGTGAAATCACATCTCTACCAAAAATACAAAAATTAGCTGGGTGTGGTGGTGTGCACCTGTAGTCCCAGCTACTTGGGAGGCTGTGGCAAGAGAATCACTTGAACCTGGGAAGCGGAGTTGTAGGAAGCTGAGATCCTGCCACTGCACTCCAGCCTGGAGACAGAGCAAGATTCCGTCTCAAAAAAAAAAAAAAAAAAAAAAATTCTACTGTGCATGGAAAGCTGAGAAAGGGTGAAAAATGTACATGGTGCTTATGCTGGTGGGATTGTATAATGGTGTAGTCACTCTGGAAAACAATTTCGCATTTCCTCAAAAAATTAAACATAGAGTTACCTATACGACCGAGCAATTTCGCTCCTAGCTATACAAGCAAGAGAAAGAAAAACATGTCCACACAAAAACTTGTATACAAATATTTATAGCATCATTATTTGCAATAGATAAAAGGTAGAAACAACCCAAATGTCCATCAACTGATGAGTGGATAAACACAATGTCGTATATCCATACAAAGGAATATTATTCAGCCACAAAAAAGAATGACGTTCATTGAGATAGCATATGGATGAACCTTGAAAACACTATACTGAGTTAAAGAAGCCAGACACAAAATGCAACAATTGTTTGATTTATTTATATGAAATGTCCAGAATAGGCAAATGCATAGAGCCAGAAAGTAGATTAGTGATTGCCTAGGGCAGGTGAAAGGCAGAATGGTGAATGCTAATGGATATAGGATTTCTTTGAGGGATGACAAAAACGTTCTAAAATTATGGTAAATAGTAGTGATAGATGCACCGTTCTGTGGATATACTAAAATTACTGAGTTGTACAAGTTGTATACTTTAAAAGGGTGAATTTATAGTGTGTGAATTATATGTCTCAATACAGCTTTATTTAAAAATAAAAGAAAACATAAGGGGGATTAATTTTTTCTTTTCAAGATATCTAGTTCTTCAACACCCAACTGCCTTATTACCAACAGTTTATGTTCACAGCTGTGCAGCAGCTGAGAGGTGGTCAGTCTTATTCCCAATTCCCTGCTTTTCCAGAATAATTTTAGATGGTCAGATGAATCTATCTCCAATCAAAATGCATTTTTCTGCTAGTGCAAATAACATTCAACTGTTGGTTTCTAATGTATTGGTACCATCAGCTTTAACATTTGTGTAACATGACATAGAGCATATTCATTTATACAGTTTATCAGTACATTTTTAGGTCACTTTTCTAAAAGTCAGGTTTATTGAGATATAAATCATATTCAGTCAAATTCATCTGTGAGTTACATCAGTTTTGGTGGATATTTATAGTAACCACCACCATACTTGAGATGTAGACTATTTCCATCCCTCTAAAATGTCTCTTCACACCCTTTGTAGTCAACTTCCCCTCCCCACCTCCAGCCCTTGCCATCCCCTGATCTAATCTCTGCCCTTAGGGCACTTTTCATTTCCTGTTCTGTGTTCTCATGGTTCATCCTGAGATGAATCTCTACCAGCTGGGATCCTGGTTTGTAACCCTACAGTGCCCAATGTGCTACCTGGCACCTAAAAGGTGCTCAGTAAATGGGTGCTGAATAAATGAATGAATATTTTGTTTTTCAGATTCTACCAAATCATATTGGAGACTTTGTTTTCTGATTTCCAGGATGTACCCTTTGAAAGGGGCTATTTATACTGGGAAAGGCCTTCTTGTAGACTCTTACATAACCTTCCAAAAAATGGGTCATAGTGGATTCCAACTTCAGAGATTTTGCTGAGCATTTCAAATGTATCCTCAGACTTGGGGCTTACAACTTTGTCTGACTAGCAAGTAGATGGAAATATCCTCTCTCAACTTGAGCAAGTAGATGGAAATAGACTCTGGGACCATATGGAGCTGTTTTCTCCTCCTGCCTCTGCCCCCATCTTTGATCCCTCCATCTCCACATGACATGGCCCCAGAGTCACATCCAGAGCTTCTCTGAACAGGTTCTGTGAGATTCCAGACCAAGTTTATGAAGAACTCTAGGGGCAGAATCAACAACTGCTTGACGCCTTCTTATCACGCAGGGTGTGGCTCTGTGAAAACCCACCTGCAGATGGCTCATCAGTCAGGCTTGGATCTCATTGTTCCTTCTTGAGCTAATTCCTCTTCTATCTTGATGTATGTGAATCAGAAACTAAACATTCCAGCCAGGTGTGGTGACACGCACCTGTAATCCCAGCACTTTGGGAGGCTAAGTGGGAGAATTGCTTGAGGCCAGGAGTTTGATAGCATCCTGGGCAACATAGTGAGATCCCATCTCTACACACACACACACACACACACACACACACACACACACACAAGCCAGGCATGGTGATACATGCTTGTCATCCCACCTACTTGGGAGGCTGGGGTGGAAGGACACTTGAGCCCAGGAGTTCAAGTGAGTTCAAGTACAGTGAGCTATGATTGCACCACTGCACTCCAGCCTCAGTGACAGGGTAAGACCCTGACTCCAAAAAATGAAAGAAAGAAGGAAGGAAGGAAGGAAGGAAGGAAGGGAGGGAACATTCCAGAGCAAGTATAATAGGCAGTGAACAAAATTCCCCTTTGCCCTGACAGTTCTATGAAATGGACTAGTCCTCAAATAAAATTGCCCTTTCTTGAAAAGTGTGGGTACTTTCCTCCAGACCGTCCCACTATATTTAAGCAGAAGGCTCCCCACGCACTTTCTGGCGGTGACAGCCCCCTGCTGTGCCCTCCGAACACAGATACTACCAAAAACCCATTTCACCTTTAAGATGATGCACCTTGCCTCTAAGATGAAGCCTTGATGCTGGCATCCTAAGGCATCCAAATAAAACCTCATTCCCACCAGACGCGGGACTTACGCCTGTACTTTGGGAGGCAGAGGCGGACGGATCACCTGAGGTCGGGAGTTAGAAACCAGCCTGACCAACGTGGAGCAACCCCGTCTCTACTAAAAATACAAAATTAGCTGGTCATGGTGGTGCCTGTCTGAAATCCCAGCTATTGGGAAGGCTGAGGCAGGAGAATCGCTTGAACCCGGGAGGCGGAGGGTGCGGTGAGCTGGAATGGCGCCATTGCACTCCAGCCTGGGCGACAAGAGCAAAGCTCTGTCTCAAAAACAAAACAAAACAAAAACCTCATTCCCTTTTTTCCTCCTTTGTCCTCACACGTGCACGCCGTGGCTTCCCTAGAGCAGCTCTGGTAGACCCATAGTTCCTGCTCCTAGGGGACAGCTACACAATGTAAACCTGCACCGAGATGAAAACCTATTCCAAGGTCAAAGGTTTCACGGTGGGAGCTCCTTGGTACCATGATAAGGTTCTGTTACACGCAAAGTAAACGAAATACCAAAGAGGTCTTAATTTTTTGCTACATGGAGTAATTATTAGTTAATCAAAGGGAGACAAAGAAATTCTTTCTACAGTAAGGGTGACAGGGAGGGGATTGTGGGGGGCGTGTTGAGGGTGAGTGGGGAAGTGGAGATAGGGAAGCTTCAGAAAAAGAGGGAAAAAATGGGGTCTAAGTAGAGGAAAGCTTATATTCCTCATGAAAATCAAAAGCCGTGGCTGTCAAACTTTTGTGTTAGTAGTACCATTGTGAAAACATATTTTACTGCGTTGTGCGCGCCTCACGCCCGCGCACACACAGGTGTATAATGGAAATCAATTTAAAATAAAATGTTGCCTAGCTAGCTATAAGCGCAGGACGTGTGTGTGTGTGTGTGTGTGTGTGGCCGCGAACAGCCGGATCCGGGCGGAGCGCACCCTCAGGCCGCGTCTCCCAGGCCGCACCAGCCTGCCTGACCGCGCGGAGGAGGAGGGCGGGCGCGGTGCCACCGGGGCGGGAAGGTCGCTGGCGAGGGCTCCGGGCTGCAGCTCCCGCGGCGGTGGCGGCGGCTCTGTACGCGGCGCGGGATGCTTGCTCAGGACTGTCAGGCGGCCGCGACGCCAGAGCCTCCCGGGCCCCCTGCCCGCGACTGCGTGGCCGCCTGGTGGGACATGGTCGAGCGCAACCTGCGGTGAGTTCGCTCCAGCTCGGTCCTTGGCAGGGCCCCGACAGCTCGGCCTGCGAGGGGATGGGGCAGCGGGCGAGGGCGCGGCCGAGGCGGTAACCAGCTGTGCCGACCTGAGCCGGAGGACCCACACGGTGGCTCCCAGCGGACTTTGACGGTCCGCTGCGAACTCTAGGACTCTGGTTGCCTTTGGTATCCTCAGCCTCAATCCCAACCTGGACCAGCGAGACCCTCGAGACTCTCGGATTTGGTATTTCAGGAAGTTATAACTTTGGGGGGGCGTCCGAAATACAGATGCCAGAGAGATGGTTGGATTTCTACACCAATCTCTATTATCTGACCATTTTGGTAACAAACAGGATGGATCTGAATGACACTAGTAATAGTGACAATAGTAATATATGTTGTAATCTTCCATGGCGTCCTCTTAGGTCAAGGGCCTATCTGTGTAGGTGGAAAAGGATCAGAAAATCCCTGCCTAGCTCCCTGAGTGTGAACTCCCTGGCATGCATTTGAAGAACACACCTCCACTATGCTAAAGATGTGTATAGTATGTTGAAACCATAACTTGGCATTACCTGTGCCAAGTTCTTACATTGTTTAAGTCTGAAATGTCTGTATATCAGCGGGTGTTTTTGGATTTTCTTTGTTTTCTTCCTCCCATGGATCCTCGTTGTAAACAGTAACCTTAAATTACCTGAATCCACATGCAACATGTTGGCAGTCTTGTTTGCCCTGAAGCCAGGTATTGGTTGCAGATCCTGGACCCAGGACAAATGGGTATTTCATTTAGTTTTGTTGGTGTGGAAAGATATTGGCGTTTTTGTTTCCCTCTTTCTATTCCTTTTGTTTAATTTGTGCTGATTATAAAATATCCAAAAACTGGGGCCAGGTGCAGGGGCTCATGCCTGAAAAATCCCAGCACTTTGGGAGGCTGAGGCAGACCGAGCACGAAGTCAGAAGATGGAGACTGTCCTGGCTAACACGATGAAACCCCGTCTCTACTAAAAATACAAAATGTTAGCTGGGCATGGTGGCATGCACCTGTAGTCCCAGCTACTTGGGAGGCTAAGGTAGGAGAATCACTTGAACCCAGGAGGCAGAGTTTGCAGTGAGCCAAGATGGCACCACTGCACTCAAACTTGGGTGATGGAGAAAGACTCCATTAAAAAAAAAAAAATCAAAAATCACATCTAGACACAGGAGATCTCACTTTGGAGTTCCTAGAGTGATGTGACAAACAGGGGTCTCCCTTCCTTCCTTCCTTCCTTCCTTCCTTCCTTCCTTCCTTCCTTCCTTCCTCCTTTCTTTCTTTTCTTTCTTTTTCTTTTGACAGGATCTCACTCTGTTGCCCAGGCTGGAGTGCAGTGGCACAATCTCGGTTCATTCCCAGGGCTCAAGCAATCCTCCCACCTCAGTCCCAATAGCTGGGACTACAGGCACCTGCCAACACACTGGGCTAAATTTTAAATTTTGTGTAGATATGGGTTTTCACTACATTGCCCAGGCTGGTCTCAAACTCCTGGAACTCACAGGTTCCACCTGCCTTGGCACCCCAAAGTGTTGGGATTACAGGTGTGAGCCACTGTACCTGGCCTCTTTTCTCTTCTACTTATTTTTATTCTTGGCAGCTCTGTAGGGGCTCAGTCATTGCCTTCCAGCTCTGTGTTGGATCTGAACACCCAGCAGAATGTCCTGATGGCACTTGTCAAGCTGCACATCAACAGGACTTCTCTCCCAGATGTGGTGATTCTGGGAACGTTGCGATCTAATGCCTCTCACTTTCATGATCTCCGTGGAATTGATGGCTGATTATTTAACATTTATTTGACAGTAAAGGGCATTTATTAGGCAGAGAATTGAAGTTTCACTTCACTTGTAGAGAAAAACCCACTTTGTTGATAATGGAGTGGGAGATGGGGAGTTGGGGACCAACTATTACTTGCATCACTAATTAGTGAAAAAAGTCTCAAGAGACACTTCCTGAAAGAATAAAATACTAGTGCATGTCTTCATCTGAACAGAAGATTATTGGTCTAATGTAAGATGTGCTGAGGCTGAGGCCCAGACCCACTTCCACCATCCCAAGTCCTCTTTGATTCTTGGAGCCGGGCTCATTCAGATGAGCAAAACTTCATGGAGGGCTTGCCATGCCCCTGGCCCTGATTATGGCTCTGGAACTGGTGGGATGTGTTGTGAGACCCAAGAAGAACATTTCATCATATGATTTTTTTCAGTGGCTATTTTTTCATGCCTTGGGGATCTAGTTATTTATTTTACAATTTTTAAAAATCAAATCCAGTTGCTGCTTAAGGTGTATGGGCCCAGGAGAGTAAGTCTCCACCTTACAACTGGTTTTCTTTAAAATAGAAAAATGAAAAACATACTCTAGAAGGAAGTTGGGGGAAATCAAAGCTTTATTTTCCTCCTCATTTCCCTTTATTTCATCCCAAGTCATTATGATCCTAGATAGTGCTCAGAAAATGTCCATGAGTAGAATGGCAAATGTATTCATTCTTCCCACAGCGTTGGCTCTTTATTGTCTATTGGGCACTATTCTAGTCTTGGCTATACAGCAGTAAATAAAACAGACAAAACTCCTTGCTCTGTGGAGCTCACATGGATTCATTTGGAATAGTAAGTAAAAAAAGAAAGAAAGCCCTTCCTCTTTTCCCCAAAGCTAACAATAAATATTGCTTCCTTCTCCCTTTCAAAAGAAATGCACTTTCTTTCCATTTTCAAACTATGCATCAATACATATGTACTGAGCTCAGCCCTGAGCTAGACAGAATGAAATGTAAAGGAAGTTTTCTATGCCATGTTGTTCTTTTCTGTGGCCTGATAGAGTTGGGAAGACAGTGCTTATAATGTGAAAGCCATCAGCAAACAATTCAAGGCCAGCCCAGGCCCTGTTATTATTTGTGGGAGGGGAGACAAGAAAGGAAAGGTCATCATGGAATGATCTCTCCAGAGACTTTGACAAAAAAAGAGATACTTCTGTGGGTGTGAAAGGCTGGGAGGGTGTCTCCTGGTGCTTGGTGACCAATACATGTCAGCTGAATGAATTGGCACATAGGTTGAAGGTACATGCCTTAAAATTTGGAATAGTAAATGTATTCCAACTTCGGCTTCCGGAAGTTGGTTTGCAGAAACCTCTGAGCCTGAGTGATTTACCCTGTAGCAGCTCAGACTCCGCCAGCTTTCACCAGTAAGAATCATCCAGTTAGGTTCTGAGGCCCCCGTGGGACGCTGTGTGGTTACAGCTGCAGCTGATGAAAGGGCAAATGAAAGAACACCAAAGCACCAAGGTGACCGTTTGATGTGGCTGTCCGTTAGCTCGGATTGGTTTGAAACTGCATCCTCCGCTCAAATAAGATCTATTAGCCACTGGTGAATTTTGATCCCCTACTGATCTAGGGGAAGTCAAATTGACAACCCCCTAGTTAAAAGAAGCTGCTTTGCATTATTGATGCTCTGAGGATCTGGTCACTCTGTTCTCTGCGCGAAGTGTATCTCAGAGAAGTGCCTCGAGCTATTTGAGAGAAGGGTTCTGTATGAATTATTCCCTAAAAACAGACACACATTTCCCTCTACTGCCTCTGCTTCCCAAGCAGATCTTCAGAACATAACTTAGCGGGAGACTACCCTGCCTACCTTCAAAAGACAGCTTAGCAGGAGACTAACAGGCAGGGTGGCGGTGAGTGTCAGGAGCTTAGGGGGAAGCCAGCAGGAGCCAGAGGCTGGAACGAAGCATAGTCAGCCTGTGTTCAGTTCTGTCCATTTGGGCTTGATCTGTGGCTCAAAGTGGCTTCTCTGGGTTTTGATTTTTTATCTCTAAAATCAGAACAACAACATTCTCTCCTTCCTGCTGCCTTCATGGGGGGGGTGGTGGGGTGCTATTTTAAAGTATTATGAAACATTTTCGTTTCTTTCTTGCTGATTTTATGAGTAGGCAATTGCCCATGTATGATGTATTTGAAGAGCTAGCCATTAGTCTTAGCCCACATATCTTTTCCACTTCTTGCAGAACTGCTGGAAATTCATCAGAAATTCATTATCTTCTCCTTTCATGCCTCTTCCAAACACATATAAGTGCTCTGATTTTTAAAGTCATTAACACTTTAGGGGGAATTTTTTTTTTAGAGGTCTTTATTTGATGACTTTGTTATCTGAGGGCTCCTGAGAACACAGGAGCAGCAAGGAGGAAAGGAGAAAGGACCCTGAGAAGGCTAAGACGTGGAAGGGGATCTTAAAGCAAGACTGACTACAAGCAGAATTTTGCCAGAGGCCAGCCTGGCTCCTGGGGTTCATTTCTGCTCACCTGGATGTTACCAGGACTATGGGATCAGACAGCAGGTTATGTGTGGCTTTGCCATTCTTTGGCTTGTGACCTTGGAAAGAGTAGTTAACTCTCCAGTCTCATTTGCAAAGCAAAGGTAATGATTATCTTCCAAAAATGCCTCCAGTCTAGCAGAGGAATCAGGGCAGGGGGAAACAATTTATCAAAACTGCTTTCTAGCCTCTCAACCTTATCATTTGGCTACATTAAACAGTCTTAACAATGACCTCTCAAACATGGAAAGGGACTTATTTAATGGATAATGTGGGCAAAAACTGGAATGTAGTGCTTTAGGGCACCACAGGGTCGCGGGGTGTCCCTTATGTTGTGCTGAGGTGCAGGATCTGAGAAGTAAAGAGACAGGACACTGAAGAACTGGTGAAGAGCAGCTGAACTCGAGGGACCATGAAACGTATGAGCAGACATCAGCGAGAGTCCCAAATGCCCAGAAGCATCTCTATTTATTAGGTACAAGCAGGGAGCAGGGTCGTGAGTGAGGTCATTATCTATAGGCTTAGTAATAGGGCATACATAATCATGTGGGTCACAAGTGAAGGGGCCGCCCCATTATGTCACCTGGGCAGAGAGGTGGGCTGCGCGCAGTAGGGGGCCGTGCCATGCGCAGTAGAAGATCGTGTACAGAGAAGGGGTCCACCCCCGTTAGATCACCGAGGCAAGGAGGTGGGCTGTGTGCAACATGTGTCATGCACAACACTTCTTATCTGGGGGCTGGAGACTTCAAAGGATTTCTAATAGAAGGATACCGTAAGCCAATGTAATGGGAGCTGACAGACTTGTGCTCTTCTCTTAAAGCATTTATGGGAGGATGATTTGAGCTAGCACAGAAGTGAGAAAAGACAGACAGGCTGTACAGCTGCCATGACTCTTCACATCAGAGGGGTTCTTCTCCCTCAGTTACTTCCAGAATCTCAGGCCTGAGGCCTAATTTCCACAGGAACTGGATGCAAGGTACTACAACTCCTTTATCAGGAGGAGAGGCCCTTGCTCCAAGCCTGCCATACAGCGTTTGCCCTTTCAGGCAGGGTCGCCACCGCCTGGGTCTTTGGTTCTTGTCCTAGGCTGGCTATTTTCCCATGTACTGCTTCTGTTCTGTGACTGCTCTAGGCATTTCTCCTACTACAAACCACTATATGGTTATATGGAAGGATTCTATAAATCAGCACTAAGTGTGTCAGTACAGCTCCGACTACAATACCTACAGGATTAGATAGATTTTATAGAACTAAGTATGCTAGATATAAGCATTAAGTATGATTATATAAGCTAGATATATGTAAGCAGTAAGTTATACTTCAGGTATTAATTCTATAAACTAATATATGATTATATATAAAGGATTATATAAAGGAAATAGCTGAGTAATAACACTATAAGGCATTCTTCAGGCACTAATTGTGCCTGGGGTCTGGACAGTTCTTCCTCAGTGCCCATGGGGGGTATTACCCATACTGGAAGCAGGAGATGATGACCTTGACCTCCTGCATCCCTATCTCTCTAAGACCTTCACAAGAGAGGCAGCTTGAGACAGAGGTGTCCTTAGTGACCCCTTATGGACAAACTGTCACTTGTGTGCTGACAGCTCCTGATTGGGTGGTTTGTGTCATAGGGAACAGTAGCGTACGCAAGATGTGTGTGCGCCCATCCCACTCCCCGAGCAGGCTGCAGCCCTGTGCCTCATGGGTCCCTCTCTTCAGGGATCTCATCTCAGAAGTGGGGTCTTCTCACACTGGCTCATTTCTTCCAGAATAGAGAGGATCTAAGGATTATTCTCTCCCTGATTGAGACTAATGATAATAAAGCTAACACATATAGTGCAGAATTGTGACATAATTAAAAACTGCGGTGACTATTAAACTGTCTGAATTCTGTTTGCTGGTGACTTTGGGGTCCATCCTCAGCCTTCTATGGGGCTATAGTAAGGGACCAAACCTGGCTGTGGTGCAAACATTGTCCCTTCTCCTGTCCCTGTCATGCCCTGACTTTTTCAGCTACTGGTTGGGGCCCTGCCTTATTGCTCTCCTTATCTGGTTTCCCCTTGGTGCCAGTCTTGACCTGCCCTGTAGATAATTCCATGTCATTGTGTAAAACATTTTGCTTAAATGCCAAGTGACCTGGAATTCTCAGTGTTAGTCTCTGAAATTTGGGGGCAGATCACCTGAGATCAGGAGTTCGAGACCAGCCTGGCCAATATGGTGAAACCCTGTCTCTACTAAAAATACAAAAATTAGCTGGGCATGGTGGTGCGTGCCCATAGTCCCAGCTACTTGGGAGGCTGAGGCAGGAGAATTGCCTGAACCCGGGAGGCAGAGGTTGCAATGAGCTGAGATTGCACCATAGCACTCCAGCCTGGGCAACAAGAGCAAAACTCCTTTTCAAACAAAAGAAGAAGAAGAAGAAGAAGAGAAAGAAAAAAAGAAAAATACAAACCAAGACAAAAGGATTAATTTTGAAAACCTCGTGTGTTTCCTAATATCTTGCAGATCTTTTCCACACTCCTGTTCAACGCTTGGAAGAAAAATTGCTGCTCTGTATGACAGCTTTACTAGTAAATCCTTAAAAGAACATATTTTCCCTCCTCTGATAGACATGCTAATTTATTTTAATTTTTGTAAGTATGGACCTTCCATAAATTTGTCTACATTATTTTTCCTAAATAAAGACCTCACTGCCCTTCTGGTTGGGATGTAACGAACAGACATGTCCGCTGTAAAATTGTGGCTAGATTGAAATGGTCTGAAACTTATTTAATATTGACTTTGAAGTCTAGCAGGAATCCTTGCAAACTGCTGGGAGTAAAGAGAGATGCATGGGCTTGTAGGCAGGGCTTCAATTCCAGAGCTGACTGCAAATTAATTAGTTGTTAATATGGATACCTAACTGCTTACTGTATTCTCTGCCTTTCTTCTTATCTGCATCCCTTATAGATGAGAGAGAGAGAAAGAGAGTGAGAGAGAGAGAGAGAGAGAGAGAAACAGAGAGAGAGAATGGTACTGATGTAAGGAATCTATTTTTCCTGTTTTTTCCTCTACTGAACTATGTGTTAGTCAATGTAACACAGTCCTTCCAGTTCTTGCCTGCTTGCCTCCTGGTGTGTGAAGTCTGGATGTTTCTTGCCTTTTGGCTGATGATTAGGTTTCACTGAAGTAGCAGAATACTTTTCTTAGGCTTTTTTACCTTCTTAGGGGAATGGTCTCCTCTGCTTTTAGCTGGAGACAAGGATAGGGATTGAGTAACTCTATTTCTCTATTATGAGCTGCCACACTGATGCTATTTTAAAATCCAGCTTTTAGGTTTTGGTTTTCTGCCCCTCTTCTGCAGGCTAGTCCTAGTTGATAAAATAAAATACTCTGCTAGGAGTTTAGTGTCGTAGCTTGCAACTTAGAAGCCTGTTAACCTATGTAGGCTAATTCTTTTCTTTGATTGTGATTAAAAGGCATGGGGTTTAATTTTTGGAGTTGATAATGATTTTTACTTTCCAGTCAAAGCCCCATTTCTTGTGGATTTAAAGAAACCAGAGTTAAAGATTCCTCACACAGTGAACTTCTACCTGAGAGTTGAACCTGGGGTGATGCTAGGGATCTGGTGAGTGCATGGATGGGCCACTGGGTTGCTTGATGGGGCAGGTTTTCCTGTTAGAAGGATACAGAGGAGCAGTGCTTTGTTACCTGCCCATGGAGAGGTGGGTGCTCCTGGAGGTACCTGGAGGCTGTTTCATACAGCTTCCTCTTCTGTTGATTTGCTTGATTTTGCTTTCTAAGAATTTTGCTTTGGAATACAGACTTTTAGATGTTGCCCTTAGCTTCTGGCCTCACCTGCCCCTTCTGCCGTATTCCATACCACCCTTGCCTTCATGACCTCAAATCTGCCCTCCCAAGACATCTTCTATTTCTCAGCTCTCTGCTTTCTCTCTCCTAACTGCCTTCTCATCTACTGAGTCTCACTTGAGTTGATAGTTTTTAAGAACGCCTTTCTTCACTGCCTATTTTAGGTATGTGCTGTCATGGCCACCTGGGCTTGTTCCTTTTGACAATTATTACCACTGTCATGAAATAAATGTTTCTGTGGGCTAGGCACGGTGGCTCACGCCTGTAATTCCAACACTTTGGGAGGCCCAGGCAGGCAGATCATGAGGTCAGGAGTTCAAGACCAGCCTTACCAACGTGGTGAAACCCCGTCTCTACTAAAAATGTAAAAATTAGCTGGGCATGGTGGTGGGTGCCTGTGATCCTAGCTACTCAGGAGGCTGAGGCAGGATAATCACTTGAACCTGGGAGGCAGAGGTTGCAGTGAGCCAAGATCATGCCATTGCACTTCAGTCTGGGCAATAGAGTGAGACTCTGTCTCAAAAAAAAAAAAAGGTGGGGGGATTGCCTCTATGCATGGGGACATGGGGTAGGACAGTAGTAGTTCTCATTATAAGACACTTTGTGGTGTTAGATTTTTATTTTTATCATGTGCATATATTACTAAGATAAAAAATTAAAATATATGTATATATATCATAAGGAGAGTTTCAGCCTTTGGCAAGGATGGAGAATTCCTCTCTCTACATTTGTTTAAACCTCCCTTGCTCTTCAGGCACACAGTCCCCAGCTGCCGGGGGGAAGATGCCAAGGGGAAGGACCGTGGCTGGTATGAAGCAGCCCTTCGCGATGGGAACCCAATTATTGTTTATCTTCATGGCAGTGCAGAACACAGGTCAGTGGCTCTGCTTACATTTTTTTTCTTTTAAGAGATTGAGAGCATTTCAGCCCCATGGGGAATGAAGAAGGACAGAGCTCCGTTTTTAACTCTGTAGGCATGCCTTCACATATTTCTTTTCCTTTGTTGAAATCTGAGGGTGTTCTGGCAATAAGCTTCACTTAAAAAGATTATTCTATATGTAGAATAATGTGGATCTCTAACTGAGAAGGAGAAAAGAATAACTCTTCCAAAACTTGGATGTTGATTTCAAAGAAAGGGATGATTCCTTTGCTCCCTAAGAGTGTCTGGAATGATGGGTTGAACCCATGAATGACAGGAAAGGGAATAGGCATGCATTATGGGGAAGGAAGAGCCATTTCCACATCAGTGACTTTTCAGAACACTGCAGTGGAGAGTCCCTTGTTCAGCTTTAATGCTACTAACCAAAAATATGACTCCTTACAGAGGTCACATGGAGTTCTGATCTCTGTACTGGGGACCATCTGACTAATTCTAATCTAGAATATTTAGGCCTCAGCCCATTCTCTATAGTCCCAAACTCACTTTGTAACAAAGAAGGTCTCCCAGGAGCCTGGCTCCCCTTTGATGTGCTGTCAGAGCCTTTCTGGGCCTGTATAATTATATTGGGTGATGATCATCAGCTATGACTGTGCCCCTTCAGCCTGGGGCAGGGGCGATGTGCCTGGGAAACCCACAGATCTCTTCCATCTTGGGAGGAGCACCTGCCTGTGACTCCCTTCCTCCCTGTCTTTATCTGGCAGGTGATGGCTTTCTCAAGACTTGCCTTTGCTCAAGGGGCTTTCTTGATGTGTCCATTTTAGAGCCACATTTACTGCAATTTCCTGTGAAACCCAGGAAATTTTCAACACAGTTTAACTTTGTATTGATTGTGTAAACTTGGGCATGATGTTACAATATACTTATTTAAAGGACCATGTGGATCACACAGGGTGTCTGTCATTCTGTGTAAATCTGCAAGTGGCTCAATGATCCCAGATTTCCTGGCTCTGGGGTGAGATACAGCTTACTTTTGCTCTCTGTCCAGAAGGGTCAGCTTTCTATCAGCAGTCCTGAGCTGCAAGTAATGAGTATCAGACGGTACTCTCCTCAAACAGGAGATTACAGGGAACCTGTGGAGGCAGCAAAAACAGTGGCTGTAGACTTGAAATCCATGGAAGCCTCAGAGGGCTCAAGAACTCCTCTCCACAATTGTACATAAAATTTGAAGTATGGATACATTTTTTTTCTTTGGAAATGGGTCCACAGCCTTAACTAGATTGTTCAGTTGACTATATGTCAAAATGCTCCATGACATATAAGTTTAAGAAACTTGGCTCTATGAAAAAATGCAAATAAATGGCTTTTAAGAGTTCTCTGCCTTTTGATGAGTAGTTTCCAGGGCTTGAGGGGTGAGGGAGGAAAGAATAGGCAAAGCACAGAGGATTTCTAGGGCGGTGGAAATCTTCTGGATGATACTACAATGGTGAATACATGTCGTTCTACATCTGTGAAAGCCCATAGAATATACAACACCAAGAGTGAGCCCTAATGTAAACCAGGCAATTTGGATGGTAATAATGTATCCATGTAGGTTAATGATTGTAACAAATGTACCATTGTGGTGCTTGGGATGTTGATAGAGTGAGAAGGTTGTGTGTGAGGACAGGGGTTATGTGGGAACTCTGTATTTTGTGCTCAGTTTTGCTGTGAACCTAAAACTTTTTAAAAAATAAATTTCATTAATTTCTTAAAAAAAGGAAACATTAAAAAGACCATCATGCTTCTTCCTGAAAATACAGGTCCAATCTTATTCCGACAAATATTACAGCAGAAGTCTCAGTCACAATAAAGACTACAGCTACTAACTTCTTAATCACAAACTTAAAATAACATCTACAATAAAATTAAATTTAAAAATTCTGGAAAGGACCTTGTATTTCATCATAATAAAATCGAATTTGTGGCTGCATTAGCATTGTGACATAATAAAAAAATTCTCTGTCTTGTGAATTAGCTCTGATGCTCTTGTATTAGTGTGGTTAATAGGAAGTAGACTATTTTTGGGAAGAA
Organism: Sapajus apella; assembly: GCF_009761245.1. NCBI lineage: Eukaryota > Metazoa > Chordata > Mammalia > Primates > Cebidae > Sapajus > Sapajus apella. The sequence continues at coordinate 7,082,740 of NW_022436995.1, forward strand.
ATGGTTTTGGTGCCTCTGGGGCTGTGAGCCTCTTTCCTTCACTTTGTCTTGCACTTAACGGCAGAGTGGACAGGATTTAGGCAAGTCTTAGTTTAGTATAGCTTGATGACATCGTCCCTTGTTCTGAAAGTCACTTTCTGGAGCCCATTTTCCTTTAGCTTCTAAGAGTATTATTAGAAATAAGTTTCACTGTGTAGAAGCAAAAAAAGGTGGATTATCAGCAGTTCATCAAATGCCGATATTGAGAAGCGATACAAAGATCTAGGCATCCAGCCCTCACTGAGAGGAACGCGGGCCCAGTGGGGAGCCATTGATCACTCACCCTGACGTGTCTGAGCGGGCTCTGACACCAAAAAGCATTTCCTTCTTCTAGTTATTTATTCCTCCAACCTGAAAGAGAAAGGTGCGAGATCAGAAACTAGCAGCAGGAGAGTGATTTATATTGAATCTGTCATCATCATTCCTAATTCGTGTTTTTTTTTTTAAACCTTCACAGGGCAGCTTCTCACAGACTCAGGCTGGTAAAGGTATGTCTGAAGACATTGCAAAGCACCTGTTTCATAAGTCCTCATCCATCCTGTTCGAGAGTCATGATATTTTCCTCGAGCCCTCAGTGTGGTTGTCTTTTGAGAGGTCTCCAGGGTACTGGTCAGGGTGGGTTGTGGTGTCTGGGGCTCAAAGTCCCACCAGTGGACTTCAGCTGCTGCATTGACCTTAGAGAATCAAAAGCAAAGTGAATTTCTCTGTCCCCAAATACCTTCATGAACTTACCAACTGCATTGCCAAATGGAGGTAAAGATATTTTTATTTGCTTTCTCTGAGGACTGGGGAATGGGTTGAGAGGGCTTTTTTTTTTTTTTTAGACTTGGTCCCCAGGCTGGAATGCAGTGGTGCAATCTTTGCTCACTCCAACCTCCAAGGCTCAAGTGATTCTCCTGCCTCAGCCTCCCGAGCAGCTGGAATTACAGGAGCCTGCCACTTTGCTCGACTAATTTTGTATTTTTTAGTAGAGACGGGGTTTCACCATGTTGGCCAGGCTGATCTCAAACTTGTCACCTCAGGTGATCCACATGCCTCGGCCTCTCAAAGTGCTGGGATTACAGGCAAGAGCCACCTCACCTGGCTGACATTTTTATTTGCTTTCTCTGAGGGCTGGGGTATGGGTTGAGAGAGTATTATTATTATTATTATTATTATTATTATTATTATTATTTGAGACAGAGTCTTACCCTGTTGCCCAGGCTGGAGTACAATGGCGCTATCTCGGCTCACTGCAACCTCTGCCTCCCAGGTTCAAGCAATTCTCCTGCCTCAGCCTCCCAAGTAGCTGGGACTACAGGCATCTGCCACCACGCCAGGCTAATTTTTTGTATCTTTAATACACATGGGTTTTCACCATGTTGGCCAGGCTGGTCTCGAATGCCTGACCTCGTGATCCGCCCACCTCGGCCTCCCAAAGTGCTGGGATTACAGGCGTGAGCCACTGCGCCTGGCCGAAAGAGTATTATTAAGGAGCAAAATGAGCACATCTTTTAAAAGAAGCAAACTTTTTCTTTTCTAGTGGTTATAAGTTAAAGACACAGAATATCTGCTTGTAAAAGTCTGAGTGTAGTGGCTCATGCCTGTAATACGAATGCTTTGGGAGGCTGAGACCAGGGTCTCAATGTAATGAGATCCTGTCTCTACAAAAAAATTTAAAAATTAGCTGGATATGGTGGTACATGCCTGCAGTTCCAGCTACTCAGGAGACTGAGGCAAGAGGATTGTTTGAGCCTGGGAGTTTGAGGCTGCAATGAGGCAGGATTGTGCCACCACACTGCAGCCTGAATGACAGAGTGAGAAGACCCTGACTTAAAGAAAAAAAGTCTTTGAAAAAAAGTCTTACATGAAAAGTCATGTAAGGCTCTGTGGAGTAGCATGTGGCCACATTTGCTCTCATCACTCCCTGCTGCATGACTGGTTTGCTGAGACAGCCCCTGTATTCCAGGTGTGCAGAAGATGGCAGGGTTTCCACCTATCTGCCTCAGAAATGGTTGAGCAAGCTGCCTCTTTATCCTCTTCCACCCTCTGCTTAGGTAATCTCTGCTGCAGTTGGCTGGCTGTTGACCACGGGGACTTGGTCTCTCCCCCACCTGCTGGCTCCCACCTCATAGTTCTTTCCTGATCAAACAATATTACTGCTCCAGAATCCTTGCAGTACCAGTATCTCCAGTGCTTTCTTCATCCTCCCTCCCCTGTGCAGACAGGAAGTTCCTCTACTGTCCCCTCCCCTCGTCCCTTCATCATTGCCTTCTCAGAGCCAATGCCTGTGGAGTGGTGGCCAGGCGAGTGGGGTTGGGGAGTGGGGTAGCTGTGTGTGGTGTTGCCTGGGAGGACCATGTTTATTCATTTTTAGGTTTGCTTTTCCCTCTGCACTCTGCCCTTTGCATTCCCCATGTGAAACAGTGAAGCTGATGTCCATGAGAATGTGCGTGCTTTTCCCCTCCCACTCAGAGCTGTCTCAATGTTCCCAAAAAGAAGAAGAGCTGTAGGTGTGAAGTGCAGCCAGGTGATCCTTGTGGCAGTTAGGATGGGTGGGGAAGGAGAGCATCTGGTATGGCAGGGCTTTGCCCCAGACAGACTGTGGGCGTCAAGTGTCAAGTGCTGCTGTCATCATCGCCCAGCAGGACCAAACTTCCTTAGCCCTTCGTTTCCTCCTCTGGATAGGTGATTTCTTTTAAAAAATAAATTTTCATTATTAAATTTTCATTCATGCATGTATGCATCACTGTGACAGACTAGTACAGCTATTTTCATTGATTTGCATTCCCACCTAGTTTTAATTTCTCCTTATAAAAAGCTTTTGTTACTACGATTGTATCTCTGTAATTTTATGTTGTGCTCTTTTACTTAACACTATTTTACAGACATTCTTCCATGTTCTCAGTCATCATAATTAACCAGTTTAAAGCTGTATCATTCTCCATTGTATTTATAAGCCATTGTCTACTTAACTGTTCCACTGCTGTAGGATATAAGATTTTTTTTTCTCCCTGCATTTGTTTTAAATAGTATCGTTTCAGAAAACTATAAGCATCTAGATTTTTCTTCTTTCATGCCTTTTTTTTTTCCTAGAGATGAATTCTTATGAGTAGGATTTGTTGCTGTTATTCTTTTTTTTTTTTTCTTTGAGACAATCTTGCCCTGCTGCCAGGAAGCAGGCTGGAGTGCAGTGGCATTATCTCGGCTCACTGCAACCTCCGCCTCCCGGGTTCAAGCAATTCTCCTGCCTCAGCCTCCTGAGTAGCTGGGACTACAGGCATGCACCACCAGGCCCAGCTAATGTTTGTATTTTTTAGTAGAGATGGAGTTTTACCATGTTGGCCAGGATGGTCTCAATCTCTTGACCTCGTGATCCACCCACCTCGGCCTCCCAAAGTGCTGGGATTACAGGTGTGAGCCACCGCGCCCGGCTGTTGCTGTTGTTCTTGGGTTGTATTGCTAGGCGGTCCTTCAACACATGCTGCAACTCACATGGTTATTCCCATTTTCCTCAATGCTTAGCCGCCATGTGTCTTGGCTAACTTTTTGGGGGGGAATGTAACAGATTTTTTTTTTTTTGCTGGGCCATGTTGTCCAGGCAATGTAACAGATATTTAAAAGTTATATTTAGTTCCTCATCATTAGTCCAATTTGTATTTACAAGTTCCTAATGAGGTTTTGCCACCTGGGTCTAAAATGCAGTTGGAGAAGCACAGCATTTGGACACAGGCAGACCCAGGAGTGAATCTTGGTTCTAGTTCTAGCTAGTTGGGCAATCTTTAATAAGTTACTTAAACTCTGCAAGGCTCAGTTTATCTGTAAAATGGGGATAATATCTACTTTACAGTGCAGTTGTGAGGATTAAATAAAGTTTGAGAAGTGTCTGTACAGTAAAATTCTGTGCTTTTTAATCTCTCTTTTCTTTATCATTGTATTTTTTTCTGAGACAGAGTCTCTGTCGCCCAGGCTGGACTGCAGTGGTGTGATCTTGGTTGCTTACTGCAATGTTGGCCTCCCACGTTCAAGTGATTCTCCTGCCTCAGCCTCCTGAGTAGCTAGGATTACAGGCACATGTAATCCTACATGAAATACAACAATCATTATATTTCATTTCATGTTAAATTATGTTTTCATAGTCTTTCTTCACCTACTAGAAGCTTGGCAGCGGTCTCATATATTAGAGTGATCTCCCTATTATTGATTGAAATTAACTCTTTATTCATATTTAATATAAATAGCTTCCCCTTTTTAATTGCCTCTACAACTTGCTTAGAGTTCTTATTCTCAAGAATTTTTTTTAAAAAGACATTCATAGACCTAAAGGTGACTATTATTGTTTCTCACTTTTCAGAATAATATTTACATATGTAAATGTTAAATAACTTGGCCAAGGTCACATAGCAGGCAAGTGCCAGAGCCAGCATGACACCCCGGCTATGTGACCCTGCTCAGCCTCCTGCTTTCCATCTCTCCCACCGAGCCTTGCCTTAGCAAGTTGGAAGTCAAACACCAGATTTCAAAAATACATCTTTCCCCAGCTATTAAACAAGTGTGTATGCTTTGTACATACAGATACCTAGAGCATCCTAACTTTAGAGAGTTTCTGACAGTGCAACAAACTTTCTTTTTCATCTTCATTTAATGTAAAATAATAGCTATTTTTCTAGGTTCTACAGTTAAAAATAAATACTAATGAACAAGTTAAAATTACCTTTGAAATAGCCCTCCTTGCGATGTGATATGAATGGCTATAGGGAGGAAAAGTCTTTTCTGTTTACATCTTCTAATTAAAGTGATAACAGCTCCTTTGTTACCTAGGTGCTGAGTGACGGTGGCTTTCATGTCTTGTCTGTTGACTACAGAGGTATGTGTTAAGGATGGCGTACAGAGATTTTTCAACAAGCAGAGGGCCTCTGATGACCCCTCATTTTGAAGGCAGTGACACTGTGTTTGCATTTTCTTGCTACCAGGATTCGGGGACTCTACGGGTAAACCCACAGAGGAGGGTCTGACTATGGATGCTATTTGTGTCTATGAGTGGACCAAGGCAAGAAGTGGCATCACTCCCGTGTGTCTCTGGGGCCACTCCCTGGGTACAGGGTAAGTGACATCTGCAGATGTGTCCGTAGGCAGGTCCTTGAGGCTTTAGTGTCCTATCAAAGGCAGTGGCCAGTAGTGGAAGGATCACTGACCCAGGAGACAGGGACTCTGCTGATCACTTTCACACTCCAGAAGACCTTGTCATCTTAGCATGCTGTCTGTAAAACAACAGAGGGTCCCTTCAGCTCTATGGTTATCTTTTACATTGAAGTCCAAGTCTTTCTGAGGGTTTTAAAGAAAAGGATCCTTGGCCCAGTGGGGTGGCTCACACTTGTAATTCTAGCCCTTTGGGAGGCTGAGGTGGGTTGATCACTTGAGGCCAGAAGTTCAGCCTGGCCAACACGGCAAAACCCCATCTCTACTAAAAATACCAAAAATTAGCTGGGCTTGGTGAAGCATGCCTGTAATCCCAGCTACTCAGGAAGCTGAGGCAGGAGAATCACTTGAGCCCAGAGAGGCAGAGGTTGCACTAAGCCGAGATTGTGCCACTGCACTCCAGCCTGGGTGACAGAGAGAGACTCTGTCTCAAACAACAACAACAAAAAACAACAATAACAATGAAAGAAAGAGAGAGAGAAAAGGATCTTTAATTTAGGGCCTGTGGAACCCTCTGAAATAGTGTGCAAATGCTGTGTCTTTACGCATTTTTCTAACCAGAGAGCCCAGAGCTTTATCAGATGCTCATACCAGAAGTTCTGTTTTATACTGTTAAATTATTGCTTAACATACATACTAATTTTCATTGCTTTACAGGGTTGCAACGAATGCTGCAAAAGTGTTAGAAGAAAAAGGTAATATATTATGCTTAGGTGGTTATAATTTCCCATCTCTTGGCTTGAGATGGGAAAGTAAAAGCAGTCAAGAGACTATGAACATACCAGACACCTAAAGCATCCCCACTTTGGATGGTTTCCGGCAGTGCAACAGGCTTTCTTTTCTATCTCCATTTAATATAAAATAGTAGCTGTTTTTTAGGTTCTGCAGTTAAAAATAAATGCCTTTGAAAGAGTCTTCCTTGTGATATAATATTAATTTAAATTACAGGATAAAAATGCTGCATTATTAAATGATATGCAGAACCGGCTTTCTGCAGCCCTTCTTACTAATATTTGTGTCAGTGTTTCTCAAAGTGATCTGAGAGCCGTTTGTATCACAATCTTCGATCCTAGCTGATTTGAAGAATTAGAACTTCTGTGAACAGGGTCATTTTTCAAAAATCAAAATTAGAATTTACTCCATATATAGAGATGCTATACAAATGCAAATATTCATTACCCTAATGCCATGCAATTAAAAAATTCCAAAGTCAATTATCTGCTTGTGTGTGTGCCTGTGTTTTGCTCATCTTTGTATTGCAAGTTATTTTTGATTATGGGCCACACATAGTTTATGGAAAATCATAGAAATTATTTGAGACTTGAAGTGATATTATCTTCTTCTAGCTATAATTTACTCTTCTCCTGAAAGGCAGTTACAGTAGGGACAGATTACCTTAATTCAATTAGAGATTGAGCTGATCTGAAGCTGGCCTTTAGTCGTTATGATGGCTGGCGTATTCCCGGTTCCTATTACTCCTAGAGTGTAGTTCTTTGAGGGCACAACCAAAAGCCTGAGAAATGTACTAGGGTCCTCTTTCTTGTGAGATCCTGAACTCTAATTTCAGTCATTTGGATTTTGTGAGATGCTGAAAGTTTTGTCTCATTTATGATCCTCTCAGCCACCACTATTGCTTTCAACTGCGTGGTGGGAAAAGGCAGCTCAAACTCTCTGGACGTCTTTCTTTTGGTATTGCTTCCGTAATTTCTCACTGACCAGTAGCCCTCATAACCATTCAAACATTTGTGTATACATACTGTGACCCACCACACCTTTTCCAATTGTTCTCAGAAGGAGTGTTGAGCTAAACAACCTAGTCAATCTCTGACACATTCTTAGCAATGTGCTGTAGAACACTGTCTTCCTGTAGTACTTCGTTTTCTTAAGCTATCCAAGCTGCGAAGAGCTGGTTGTGTTCTTAGAAGAAGGTAGTGGTTTTCAACTATCATCATGTACACAGAAATCTCTTGGGGAGGGAGGGGAAGGTAGAAGCATGTTAAAATGAACATTCTCAGCCCCCGCCCTGGGGAATCTGACTCATAAACATGAGGTGAGGTCCAGCAATTTGCATTATTAATAACCTTCACAACTAATTTTGATGCAGGTAGTTCAAGTACAAGATCTTGAAGACCCCTTATCTAGGAAAGATGGTATTTGAATAGGGGGGTTACTGACTTCTTTCTTTCCTTCTTTAATTTTCAAGGATGCCCAGTTGATGCTATTGTCTTGGAAGCTCCATTTACCAACATGTGGGTTGCAAGTATCAATTATCCTTTGTTAAAGGTGAGACTCTGGTTCATCTTCACAAGGTATCAAAGTAGGCTATTTTGATACAGTGTAGGCTATTTCTACACATGTATGTTTATTGACTGTCTTCCTTTTCTTAAGTAGTTTTATGTGTTTTGCAGTTATTCTAATCTGAGACAGTTTATTAACCAGTTTCCATAAAAGGGAACCTATGGCTTTTGGATTTGATATTTTATTTTCTTCTAACAATACCTCTTTTATAATTTAGTGGTAGATAGAGTTGCCTTAAGTTTATTATTTATTTTTATTTTCTTTTTAAAAGTGAAAACAAACATTTTATACATCATTTTTGAGCCCTATGAATGGCAGGCATACATCTTTTGTACTTTTATCATAAGAAAGTTTCTAGAGAATTTAAGGAAGCTGCCAAATACTTTTACACAGTATCCCAGATAAAGAAGACAAACTTTCTAAGAAAATTAAGTACAAAGAATTGTGTCACAAGATGCAGTTTTAAAAAATATCTATTGTGTAGACTATCCTAACTTTATGATCTTATTCTATGCCTAATGCTCAATTGTTTATAGTTGTACATTCATATAAATGTTAGCAAGTGAGAGGTGGGGAGGGAGAGAGAGATATGTATATAGAGAGAGTGAGCACCTTAGAGGGATACATGGCCTCAATTTTAAAATTATTCTAAATTGTTGTTTCAGACTGTAAGATATCTTGGAGTATGTTACTCTGTCAATTTTAGGAATCTTTTGTACCCTAAACCATTATAGATAGAATTCCATCATAGATGGAATTTCTGGAACTTCTATTTTCAGGAAAAAGTAGCTCACCACTTCCTAGGACAGCCAGTTCACATAATCACATGCTCCTGAAAATGGCTTTACTATCTAAGCTTCAACTAAATTTAGAAATCCCCTCTACCATGTAAAATACTCAATGCTGGTAATTTAAGATATGATAAATCAGGCATTTTCAATTGGTTCTAGAAACTGAATATTCATTTTAATATAATATAACCATTAATTGCATATCTATCATATTACTCTAAGTCATTACTAATAAATTCATTCAATTGTAGGTATGTAACGTAAGTCAGATGCAATCTTTTTATTTAGTTTGTTTTTTAAAAAATGTGTTAATGTTGAAATTTAGCAAAACAAGAAAAATACATTATTTAATGAGCAATTATAAACTGAACACCCATGTAACTGTCACCTATGTCAAGAAATTAGCATCGCCCACACTCCAGAAGTCTGTATGTTACTTCCCAATCCAGTAAGCCTTATTTTAGATATAATCCTTGGCCCTTAGACGTAATTCTTAGATTAATTTTATGGTAATCATATCTATGCATTTATTTATAGTGTTACCACTTGTATATGCATCTCTAAGCAATATTGTTTTGTCTGTGAACTTTATATAAAAGCAAAATGATATAGGATATTTTTTCACCCAACCTTATATTTCTGGGATTTTATTCATGATGCGTATAGTATAGCTGTAGGTTGGTTATTTTCATTGCTATATACTATTCCATTTTATGTACATACCACAATTTATTGATCTATTTTGTGTTATTTGTATTACTTTCAGTTTGGGGAAATTAATAATGTTGTTGTTATGAATGTTCTTGAACCCATATTCTGTAAACATGCACAAGAATTTCACTGGGGTATACCCTTGGAGTGGAATTGTGGAGTAATAAGGTAATCCATATGGCCAGCTTTAATAATTACAGAGCAAGTTTTCCTAAATGACTACCACTTTACTCTCACACCAATTGTGTATGAGAGCTCCAGTTGCTTAAAATCCTTGCCCTCATATTGATATATCAATATGGTTTTAATTTGCATTTCCCTGATAACCAGTGAGGTTGGGTAACTTTTAACATGTTTATTAGCCATTTGGAGATCATCTCTTGTGAGGTACTTCTTGTTCATGTCTTTTGCCCATTTTTCAGGTGGATTGTATTACTTTTTTTTTTTTTTTTGAGACAGAGTCTTGCTCTGTTGCCAGGCTGGAGTGCAGTGATGCAATCTTAACTCACTGCAACATCTACCTCCCAGGTTCAAGCAATTATCCTGCCTCAGCTTCCTGAGTAGCTGGGACTACAGGTGTGCACCACCATGCCCAGCTAATTTTTATATCTTTAGTAGAGACAGGGTTTCACCTTGTTGGCCAGGAGGGTGTCAGTCTCTTGACTTCATGATTCACTTGCCTCAGCCTCCTAAAGCACTGGGATTACAGGCAGGAACCACTGTGCCCAGCCTGTATGACTTTTTATTTGTTGAATTTCTTTGTAGATGCTGGATATGAGTCATTAGAGAATTATTTGTATTGCAGATATATTCTATGATTTTGTTTTGCCTTTTCACTTTTTCAAAATTTTGAGATGGAGTCTTGCTCTGTTGCCAGTCTGGACTGTAGTGGCATGATCTCGGCTCACTGCATCCTCCACCACCTGGGTTCAAGCGATTCCCCTGCCTCAGCCTCCTGAGTTGCTGGGACTACAGATGTGCACCACCACACCCAGCTAATTTTTTGTATTTTAGTAGAGACGGGGTTTCACCATGATGGCCAGGATGGTCTCAATCCCCGGACCTCGTGATCCACCCCCCACGGCGTTCAAGACCAGTCTTAGGCAACATGGTGAAACTAGAAAAAAATAAAAATAATTAGCCAGGTGTGGTGGTAACGCCTATAGTCCCAGCTACTATGGAAGCTGAGGTGGGAGGATCGATTGAGCCCAGGAGTCGAGGGCTGCAGTGAGTCAGGATCAAGCCATTGCACTCACTCCAGTGTAGGCAACAGAGTGAGACCCCGTCTCAAAATAAACAAACAAATAATATCTGAAATTCAGCCATGCTAAGATGAAAATGACAGATCATAACAAAGTGTACACCATGAATATTTGCATAATCGACTCATTTTGTCTTTAGCAAATATTTATTGAGTGTCTATTAAATACCAGGAACTTTTCTAGTTTCTGAGGATACCACAGGGAATAATAATAAGAAGAAAGTTGCAGTCCATTTGCCTGTGAAGTTCATATTGTTGATGGAGAAACATATCGAAGACAAATACATAATAAAAAAAATCCAGTAGTGAGAAGTGCTGTGAAAGTACTAAAATAATGTGACGGAGAATGACCGGGTGGTGGGGACAAGGTGCGATAGCTGGTTATGGAAAACAGCTCTGAAGAAATAGCCTCTGAGGTGAGACCTGCCTGAGATAAAGCCAGCTGATGGGAAAATCTAGAGATCTCAGGCTGGGATAAAAGCAAAGACAAGGGCCTTGAGGTGGGATCAGGCCTGACATGTCCCAGAGGCAGAAGGCAGCAGAGCCAGGAGGTGGACAGGAAGGGGCTCAGTGATAGGAGATGAGGCTGGAGAGGGAGGCAGGCAGACGCCAGATTCCACAGGGCCTTGGAGGCCCAGGTGGCATGTTTGGGTTTAATCCAATTGCCTTTGCAGGATGTTGAACAAGTGTGCTATGATCTGATTTGCACATTAAAGCAATCGTTCTGGCTTTCCTGTGGGAACTGGATTATGGAAGCATGAGGAGGAAGCAGGGAGCCACTTGGGATTGTAGCTTGATATAAGCAAGAGATGAAAGGTGGCGTAGGCTAAGTGATAGTGGGGATGGAGAGAAATGAATGGGTTTGGGATACATTTTGGAGGTAGGGTTCAAAGTTTGTGAGAAAGGTGCAATATTGCTCAGGGTTTCCATCCTTGACTCCTTATTTTCAGTTGAAATGGATGTTTCTAGAGCCTATACACTAACTTACATGTTGACTATGTGAGTCAAAACATTGTAAAAGTGGATTTAGCTAGCATTCTATTTCTTAGGATTTGCTATTAAGCAACAAATTTAGTATATCTCGAATGAGTGTTGTTGTATCTGGAGTCCTGAGGTCATTGTTAAAACCTAAAATGTCTTTTAAGGCATTGGCATATTAAATCATATTCAAAAGTGAACAATGTTCAAATTCTCTAAGATCAATTTTCTATGTTTTGCATATTTGCATCAGAATTTTTGACTAATCAGAATATTCTGTCCGCCAGCTAAATCAGTTATGTTCACAGTAGAAGCAATTTTTAGGTTTTGCATATCACTGCTTCTATATGGAGAAGTAAGAGTTAGTGGTGCCATTTGTATTTCTTTTTTTTAAGGAAATAAAAGCAAAATGTTAACAGTGATCATCTATGATGGCAGGATTATGAGTGCCTTGTTTCTTCTACATTTCTTCCTTTTTTACCAAATTCCTGACATGCATTACTTTCTAAATCCTACAAGTTTTTTGTTAAGTTTATCATATTTAGAGAGTCACTACTCTCTTTGTTACCCTGGTTCGTAATGAAAGACTGTATAACAAATGACATAGCTATGGGGTAAATATTAACTTTTTTTTTAAAAATAGATTTACCGGAATATTCCAGGATTTTTACGTACACTTATGGATGCCCTGAGAAAAGACAAAATAGTCTTTCCTAATGATGAAAAGTAAGTGAATGATGAAAAGATGTGCATTATTACTGTATCTAAAGGATTTTAGGGGAAACTGTCATGTGACTTACTGGATGGTAACATTAGACATCTGAGTATCTTTCTTATTCTTAGAATATTGTTCTGTGGTTCTTAGATGGGCACTAAGATTCAGGTAAAGTATTTATGAATTTTTAGTATTTGCTATTTTCTTCATGTCTAATTCAATGACTTCACCAACTCAGTACTCTCTCTCTGAATTCATAAAGGAAGTTGTATATTTATGGCCTATCAAGATGTTTTAAAGGGCCGGGAGCGACAGCGTGTACCTATAATCCAGCATTTTGGGAGGCTGAGGTGAGAGGATAGCTTGAGCTCAGAAGTTTAGAACCAGCCTGGGCAACACAGGGAGACACCATCTCTACCAAAAAATTTAAAAATTAGCCCGGCATGGGGGCACTTACCTGTCATCCCAACTACATGTAGGGCTGAAGTGGGAGGATCACTTGAGCCTGGGAGGTTGAGGTTGCAGTCAGTTGTGATTGTGCCATTGCAGTCCAGCCTGTGCGACAGAGTGACATCCTGTTAAAAAAAAAAAAAAAAAAAAAAAAAAAGACCTTTTAAAGGTCCTCTAGGGTCTAGCTACCATCCAGCTTACTAATGTGACAGCAAATCCAATGACTAGAATTTATAGAGTTAGCCTGTCACAGTTAGGGAATTTAAGAATGCTTCCAAATAGGCAGTTGTCGTGAATACTTTTTTCTATATCAACACACTTGAGAAAATCTAACATCCTCAGAGGTGTCAGTGAGTCACTGATACCCACTGATGGATGGGTATCAGAATTTTGGGGGGAAAGGGAAACATTGTTTGAGAAAGTAATTGGAGTGGGAGACATGACATTCTTCATGTCATAGTCCTTTTGAATTAACAAACTAGAGGATTAACCAGGAAGCTAATCAGACCTGTTCACGGAGTGTCCATCCTCTACATTTAAGCGGAAAAGTAAACAAATTTCTACAAAGAAGTCTGCGAGTCTGTCGTAGTTTTTGTTTTACTGAGGTTTTGAGTTTTGTTTTCTTTTCTAGTCTTAATAAAATATTTCAGATGTTACAAAATAAGGTGGAATAAAGAAGAATATAAGGTTCTTGTAACATTGTACAAAATCAGTGTTTCGGTGTTTTTTTCTTATAGTATTTCCAAAAATCACACAGAAGTAAATTAGTCAATTAAATTGAACGAGTAAATGGGAGAGAGGGAAACTTAGATGGAGAAAAAAAGCTACTAATTGAACTTTTTAAATGTAAGGCATTGTTATGCCTTGGAAGGAAGGAAAGAAATTTCTTGTAATTTAGACAGACCTCATGTTTTGCTAAAGCTTTAACTTAGAAGAGGAGAAATCGCAATGTATAACTCTTTAATTGAATGCTTCTCTTCTACTTGTCCCTAGCGTTAAATTCCTTTCTTCTCCCCTTCTCATCTTACACGGAGAGGATGACAGGACAGTGCCTTTGGAGTATGGAAAAAAGGTAAACTAAGAGCTCAATGCTGACTGAAACATACTTTACTTATTTCACCATTTTTTTTTCATTCAGCCAAACTTGGATTAGAGCCTAAAGCAGGGTCTCTGACATAACAGGAGATTCGCTACACCCCTAAATAGGCTCTACAGGTTTATACAATGAGCATCAGTGTCTTGGCTACTTAGCTCAAAGGAGTGTTTATGGCAGACTGGCTCCTCATCTGGGTTGCGTGGCGCCGCAAGTGTGGGGTATCCCAGGCTGCTGTGGGAACCTTCGTGTCTAAAATAGAAGAGGCAGACTTTTTCCTTTTAAACAAGCTTCTACTAGAGTGGGTCCATAGCAGTTCCTTGCCATTTTGCAGCGAGGTTCAAGCAGGGAAGGGTGAGGTTTTTATCAGTATTCTGTATTAGCTGAGCAGCATTCAGATCTTTAGCTGCAGAGACAGCCAGTTGTGGACATGGAGAGTTCTCATGTCTCTGACTTAATGGAACTAACTCCCCATGTTAGCTTTTAGGGAAATTGGACTAGAAAATCCACAGCTTTGAATGGCCAGCCTTTGAGTCTCTTTCTTTCTGTCCCTTGCAGCTCTATGAAATTGCACACAAAGCATATAGGAACAAAGAGAGGGTCAAGATGGTTATCTTTCCTCCTGGCTTCCAACACAACCTGCTTTGTAAAAGCCCCACACTATTAATAGCCGTAAGGTAAGAGTTGCTTTGCTAAACGTATCTTGCCCTTCAGGGCAATTAGGGCTGCTCTGGCTTACTCAGGCCGCAACATGAAAATGTGTAATATTTTGCTTACTCAGGTAGGGAAAGTGTGTGAGCTGATCCAGGTCCTTTTTCTACAGAGATTTCCTGAGCAAGCAGTGGTCATGAAGTCTCGGAGGAGTGGAAATCTTCAATGAAGACTTGGTCCAAACACCACCTGTGATGTGCATTTTTTAATATAAAATTGTACTGGGCGGGTCAGATGAGCTGAAGCCATTGATTTCTCTGTAAATCACTTGCCATTTTAACAACAGAAAACATACATGTTAGGCAGTATGGAATGTTCTTGTTTAGCTTATAATCTACTTTGTAAAACATGCCGAAACCTCACAATTTGGTAAAATTTAGATCTATCTAAAAATATGTAGTTATCAAACATCCTAGGGATATTTGTGAATAAGGTAGTTGCTATGGTCCGAATATCTGGGCCTGCCCCCCAGATTATGTTGAAACCTAACCGCCAATGTGATGGTTATAGGTTATAGGAGGTGGGGCTGAGCTCTCATGAATGAGATTAGTGCCCTAATAAATTATGACCAAAAGAGCTCTTCACCTCTCCTACCATTTGAAGATATAGTGAGAAGACTTCATCTATGAAGCATAAAGAAGCCTTCATCAGACACTGAATCCAGCCAGTGCCTTGCTCTTGGACTTCCCAGCCCCCACAACTGTGAGAAATAAATTTCTGTTGTTTATAAGCTACCAGTTTATGCCATTTTGCTTTAGTGGCCCACAGGAACTAAGGCTGGTCTTTGGTTTGGACTCAGATGGCAGTATAAGAAAGTTGCTCCCAGGTAGTTAAATTTTTTTGTATTTTAGTTCATTTAAATGGCATTTAAAAGTTCTAAGCAGTTTTCTAATTTTATGATTCGTTTTGAGGGTAAATCCTAGCAGTAGCAATAGCATCACTAGATTTGCTATAAAATAAGTTTTGGCACTCATGTGGCCCTTGGAAATCGATACTTTATTTTTAAGCTCTATTATATATACTTTCCCTTCGCATTCCCAGAGATACTCAACTATTAAAGATTTTTAGCTAACAAAACAAAAACCATTGAATGTTATAAAAATGTTCAAGTTCAGTAAGAAGCTATGTTTCCGAGAGACATTTTAGAATTCAATTTCCATTGACTTTGTTAGATTCATTGGATAGAGAAATCTTCAGATCCGAAGGTTCCACGTTCCAGATGTCCCGGGCATATTCTTTAATTGTTCGATCACTGGAGAATTTCCCCGAGGCAGCTATGTTTTTGAGTACCATTGTGTTCCAGGCCTTTGGATTCTGTAAACAACATATGTATATACAGCCAGGGTCCCAGTGCCCAGTGAGCTTTATAACAAACATCAGCCAAGCACATCCAAACACATTTCAGGAGGGAAAATGACAGGAATAAATTATAGTGAATTATAAATATTTTTGTTTGTTGAGAGGTAGAATAGAACGCACATTTCTCATAGAGTGTATTTCTCTTAGGAATGAAAAAAAGTATTTTTCACTCTAAGAGAAACCCTAGATGTAATTGCCTAGTTGGTAATTCCTGCTATGGTTAGAATGTCTTGACATGTAAGCCATATTTCTCATGATTTCTTATGAATGAAGATACTTCCCCTTAAACTATAGGGAAGGAATTCATTGCCTGCTAAATGCCAAGTCAAAAGACTTACCCTGTGGCTTACAGAGTTTGAAAAACACTACTCTAAAATGTTACCTATAATGCAGGCAAACAATTCACTGAGGGGCTTTATTAACCTTCTTAGCCTTTCTTGTTCTTTCTGAAGGTACGCACCCTACTGGGTTTACACTGACTCCCAAACACTCCACTGGGGCCTCAAAACAGAGTCAATTAAGGCTTTATCCTTAATAAAAATAAATCAAAATCTCATAATTTTTATATAAAAGAATGTGATAAGAAGCAATTAGTTTTATAACCTCTTAATTTTGTAAAGAACTCTAAATGTGTATTGGAATGAACAGAACGTTATTCAAAAGTGTTATCAATGCATTATAAATGCTTACAAGAAAGACTGAAACTACCATCATTCCTTAAGGTACAGCAAAACAGTGTCTGAGATTTGTTTATTCAGACTTTGGAAACTTCCTGTAATAAGAGGAGGATAGGCCGGGCGCAGTGGCTCACACCTGTAATCCCAGCACCTTGGGAGGCCACGGCGGGCAGATCATGAGGTCAGGAGATCACAAGGTCAGGAGATCAAGACCGTTCTGCCTAATATGGTGAAACCCTATTAAAAATACATCTCTACTAAAAACACAAAAAATGAGCCGGGTATGGTGGCATGCATCTGTAGTCCCAGCTACTCAGGAGGCTGAGGGAGGAGAACTGCTTGAGCCCAGGAGGCAGAGGTTGCAGGGAGCTGAGATGGCACCACTGTACTCCAGCCTGGGTGAAAGAGTGAGATTCTGTCTCAAAAAAAAAAAAAAAAAAAAAAGGAGGATAGAAGCTTCTTCTCTTCGTTTTCTTTAACTATTTAAATGGATAATGAACAGACTTCCCAGCCATATGGGTCATGTTTACTAAGTCTCAACAATACAATTATTGTTAAGAGTAAAAAGCTGCAATTTGCACTAATGAACAAGAAAGAATGAAGCAAATGCTGGGCTTCTAGATGAGCATCCTTTGGATTTGGGCCATAATTTCAACAGAGGAGACATTCACATTTGTCCTTGCCCTTGTTCATATTTTTCTTCCCTGCGCTGTTTTATTGACCTATCTTGAGGTGGCCATGCTCTTCCCTGTGTCTTTGTGTTTTTGGGACCAGTATATGGCTTTTCTCTCTAATGTACAGGAAGCAGGTAGTGAGCCCCTGAGCTTAGCTTTAGCACTGCCCTGCTTGTTTGTAGCCATTAACTTGCACTTATTCTGGTCTGTATGCCATTGGGGGACTGGCTATTATTCTGTTAGAAGATAAGGGCTGTAAAGCAGCACAGGCCTTGAATGGTCCTTTTTAAAATCCCAATGGGACATTTAGGGTGACTGTAGGAACTACCCTGTTATCTGCCTTGGGAAACAGAAAGAAATGTTAGTGAAACCCACCCTGGAGTATTGGCAGAGAGCTAGCCTCCTCCTGTATCCATTCCTCTGGGGTATATGAAATTCACTGAAAGTCTCTCCTATCAGAGATGATCAACCTTTTTACATATTTACAAAATATAGCTAGAGAGGTGTTTGATAAAGCATATAAATTTGCATGTGGAGGCTTATTCACATGGCTCTCCCTACCCCGTTTTTCCCCTCAGTATAATATTGTCTTCCTTATTCTTCTCCTTTCTTTCTTTTTTAAAAAATTCAAATATGAACCCCTTACTCATTCTACACTTTTATATTCTATTGATATAGCCCCCTCCATGAGAAGTCCAGGAGAGGTATTATTTTGCAATTTTCAAAGAATAGGGGTCAGTCCTTTTCTTAACAAACCATGGTTTGGCCTTAGAGTCATCATGTCAGGTTTTTCAAATACTGTTGGTTACCCTACACTCTATTAGGAAAGGATCTCTCAGTGCAGGGCTAGCATCTGTACTATGATGAAGCTACCATGGTGATTCTAATGTGTACCTCTGGTTAAGAACCTCAGTGTTTAAACAGGCTCCTTGCAGGAGGGGAGAGAGGGAGAGACCTGAACTTTGCTTATGGTGTCTTCTCAGTGCCAGCACAGTGCCTGGCATAAAAAGGATGCCCAACAGCCCTCTGAGGCTTTATTTTCTTAGCTTCTAGGGCATGCCTATTACAGAGTGGATGCTCAATAAATATTGAATTACTTGTGACTTTTAAAAAATTTGGATATCAAAAAATTTACAAGTGGCTGGGTATGGTGGCTCACGCCCGTAATCCCAACACTTTGAGAAGCAGAGGCGGGATGATCACCTGAAGTCAGGAGTTCGAAACCAGCCTGGGCAATATGGTGAAACACCATCTCTACTAAAAATACAAAAATTAGCTTGGTGTGGTGGCACGTGCCTGTGATTCCAGCTACTTGGGAGGATGAGACAGGAGAATCACTTGAATCCAGGAGGTGGAGGTTGCAATGAGCCGAGATGGCACCACTACATTCCCGCCTGGGTGACACAGCAAGATCTGCCTCAAAAAAACAAAAAAAAATTACAACTGCTGCTGAAATGTCAAATCTCAGCCTTGGCCTGAACTTGGGAAAAGTCAAGGTTTTTTTTTTTTTTTTTTTTCTTGATTGCTTAACGGGGACCTGCTATTTAGATTTAATTTTAAAAACCCACATTTTAATTAATCATAGCAATCTGGCTTTCTTTATCAATCTTGGCCATTTACTCACCATGTACAGCTGGCTGACTTTATCTTGACACTTGACATAGGCTTCATAGTCTGCGAAGACTTTAAACCTTTTATTTTGTGATTGGAAGGGAAAAAAACAGTCAAAAGCTTCATTAACAGATACATGCTAAGATTCCATGTAAAATAATCATTTGCTTAATATTAGGCATGGCTGGTTTACTAAACTCATATTTCTGTTTGTAAGAATTTTTACCAGCCTTCAACCTTCTTATGGTTCTTCTCACATGTGAGAATGTCATCACTTGGATATATTTGGAAGTTAGGAGTATCAGTGGAAGAAGAAAAAGAGAACCAGATTTGTGTGTGTTATTCTTAAACGTTGCCGGCATCGTTGGTGGAGAATATCTAACTTTTTCCCAACCCTAGATTACCTGAGCAGATCACACATCCACGCTAATCTATATAAGTGGGTTTAAGTTGGTTTAAGATTTTCTTGTTGGTTTTAGAGTTGGTTGGTTTAAGATTTTCTTGTCCTCCTTTCATGATCCAAATAGCACCACCTTCTTGTGGGAACTCACCTGTCATGATAAAATAACATGTTGATGATGTCTTTGAAGAGGTCAGGCTGCTTAGGAGAAAAAAAGCCATTGTCAATTTGATCGATGACCAGCTTCAGCTCTGGAAGTGCCTCATAGTATTCTTTTGCCTTGTACCTGTGGGGTAGGGGTAGGTGGGTGATAAGAAAAAAGCTCTGTTATTGCGTGTGATTAACTGCGTTCACTGTGAAAAAATGCATTCAGAAATACTAGCATTCATAGAAGTCATTACAGATTTCACCATGAGTATATATAACTTTAAACTAGATCTAGAAGTTTTTCTCCCTGTAAATTTGATTCCTGACAACCAAAGACACTAAGAACAATAGATAATGAAAACTGCAAGGCTTTTTGAACTGACTGAACCATGGACTATGCCATAGTCAAGCTGTAGTGACCCCTGTGACCCACATGTACATCTCCAAATGGCCTCCTGGAGCCAGAAAGTCTAAGGTAACAGAAAAACTGCAAAAGGAGAATAGCTAGCTCCTGCAGTGCCTAATTAACTGACCTTACGACATTCTAACATTGTTCCTGCCTCAACTGTTAAGTCAACTCGTGACATTGGACCTTGTGACACCCCCCCCATCTTGGCTTACAAAAAACTGCCCTAAACTGTAACTTTCCACTACCTACCCCCAACCTATAAAACCAGCTCCTGTCCCACCACCTTCTGCTGACTCTCTGTTTGGACTCAGCCCACTCGAACCCAAGTGAATAAACAGCTTTGTTGCTCACATAAAGCCTTTTTAGGTGGTCTCTTTATTCAGAGCGTGCTTAACAAAAACTCTAGTCAAAGAGCAAGAGTCGAACATGGTAGAACACAGCAAGGTCCATTTCAAAGCAGACTTTATAGCTCTAAATGAACATTGTATTAAGCATTATCAGTTGCTTTTCGGATCCACAGATTCTCAAAAGTTGTTGCTACTGAGTGAAACTGACTTCCAGGGGTCAGGAAGCATAGTCAACATCCTCCAAATGTTGCTTCTTTGGGCAGTATTCTTTATTTTGTGCTTGAACTCAGGTTAATAAATCCATCCAGATATTAAGTGAAAATAAATGTTCCCAAATGCTTCTGTACACCCAGGTCTATTTTCTATCACATTTTAGTCCATCTCTTTGAGATCTTAAAGGAGCACTAGATCATGGTTTAAATTACAGGCAACCCTTCCCACTAGAAACTGGTTCATCTTTTGATCAAAGTAAAAATCATACATATAGAGGAAAGAATAGCTCTTTGACGCCAGCTCTGCAATGGGTGATAACAAAGAGCAACTCCTCTATGTGAATGTACTTTTACTTGCGGATTTAATAATATTAATCTGTGGCCAGGAGGCTCTCCTGCCTCATCATGGGAGATGTTCTGCTGTCATCTCTTATGTGATCCACCCTCAGTGGGGTATCTGTGTGGGCAGGAAGCCCTCTGAGGTCACATACTTTCTGGAGGGGGTGACCTGCCTAGCAAAGAGAAGCTATTCTCTCACCCTTTCTTGTCCAAAGCAGCCACATCATCTACCCTCATGCCAAAGATGAACAGGTTCTCTTCCCCGGCTTCCTCTGCCATTTCCACGTTGGCCCCATCCATGGTCCCGATGGTTAGGGCCCCATTTAGCATGAACTTCATATTGCCTGTCCCTGAGGCTTCGGTGCCTGCAGTGGAAATCTGCTCTGACAGGTCTGTGGCTGGAATGACTGCAAGACAGGCAAGTTAAAATTAGTAATTTTGTCTCTGTAGATCTGCTTGTATTGAATCAGAGCATTTATTGCGTTGGGCTGTTTTAATCATTAAAGTAACACATGCACATCAAGGTAAACATTCAAATGGTCTAGAAGGCAGATCACACTTTCCCCTGCACTCAGACAACCACTTTGTCCATTTAATATGTTTATATTTCTCTTTCTCAAGCTCTAAGCTTTGAAGAGTATCTATTGACTGCTACAAACACTGATACTACATTTCTCTTTTTCCTTTTATTCCCTCCAATGTTTGTTATGGTTTTATTTTTATTTCTTCTACTTTATAAAATATATTGAAATTTTTCTTTCTTTTCTTTTCTTTTTGGTACAGGGTTTCACTCTGTCACCCAGGCTGGAGTGCAGTGGCGTGATTACAGCTCACTGCAGCCTTGACCGCCTAGGCTCAAGCAATCTTCCTGCCCCAGCCTCCCAAGTAGCTGCAACTACAGGCGAGCACCACCATGTCCAGCTTTTTTTTTTTTTTTTTTTTTTTTTTACTGCAATCTCTGCCTCCCTGGTCCAAGTGATTCTCCTGCCTCAGCCTCCCGAGTAGCTGGGACTACAGGCACATGCCACCACACCCGGCTAATTTTTTTGTATTTTTAGTAGAGACAGAGTTTCACCGTGTTAGCCAGGATGGTCTTGATCTCTGCCCGCGTCAGCTTCCCAAAGTGCTGGGATCACAGACATGAGCCACCACGCCCAGACATGTCCAGCTAATTTAAAAAAATTTTTGTAGGTATGGAGTCTCCCTATGTGGCCCATGCTGAACTTCTCTTTCTTGATCTATAACTTTCAGAGTGTCTCTCCAGGACTTCTCTTTGGTAACCTGAGGAGATTGGATTGTCTGCATTCCTTCCACTTCTCACCTCCTTCCTTCCACTTTCACTGCAGGGAAATAAGCCACACACAATTAAGGTGTGCCTGCAGCTAGACATCAAGCCTCTGACTGTTCAGGCTGATGTGCACACAAATTAGAGCTGCCTGAAGCACTTCCTTTGACTACAAAGATCAGAACCTCTTCTCTGCTTTACTCTGAGAGCTTATTTGTGGTTTAAATGTATCTTCTTTTGCATCGCTAGGAACCTGGCTCTTTTCTCTTTATGCAGACAGTTCTTAAACAGTAACATCAGAGGGCCTAAAAATATCACACACACACACACACACACACAAAAAAAAGCTCCCTTTCTATCTTTTCAGTTTGGGAAGTGGGTGAATACACAGTTGGGCATTTGCATGTGGATGGTGCTCTGTGAGCTTGTGACCCAAATAACCAAAGAACCCAGTGGAAGAGAAAGAGACACTGGCTTCTTGCCCATCTGGCTATCCCCATGTGGGAGCATCATGCTTGATGCTGGAGGGCCCATGTGAGGCACATCTAAGCCTCGTGGTTTGGCAGCCTGACGTCTGTCCTCATTTATTATTGCTACATGAGCAAATGACAGTCCTTCCTCTCACAGGGTGACCAAAGGAATATCTGAGGACTGGGGAATTGTTGTTGTCTTGCAAAACTGGGGCTGGAAACTGAAGACCTTTACTCTCTTTTGTAGAGCTAGTTCCAAATGATGCCAAACATCAAGGCTGCCTCCCCCAGCACCTAGCTCTCAGTGGCTTGGAAGAAAACGTGCTTGCAAATATATTCCTGTGTTACTGACTCCAGGGCATCAATTTCATTGTGACTTGGGTCACTTTAAAAACTCTTACCTTAGGCCCTTATTCTGCACAAGAATGACACCTTCTATCCTAAGTTACTAGCTCCTGGAGGTTGGCTGCACCATCTTTCATACCATGTGATCTCTAGAGTTTGCCCTGGCCCCTGCATGTTTTGCAAGAAGGATAGTACCTTTTTCAGCAAGAGATACTCTGTAGTTCTCCAAGAAGATTACTTTTAACTTGCTTCCAACCATGGGGTCATTGTTCACCACATCTGCCACTGAAGTGATCAGCTTTATGATCATTTTGGCCATGTGATATCCTGGGGCAGCCTTGGGGAAGAAGTTCAAACACATTGACAGAAGGCAGCCATGATGAAGTAGAAGAATGGCAAGAGATCAGAGCCCCCAAGTCCCCATTGAATAGAATCAACTTACTTTACCACCAATGATAACTGTCCTTGGCACAAATAACTTCTTAGGGTCTTTCTTAATGCCTGAAAAAGATGGAGAAGCGGATGGAATGAAAGACAGCTGAAGGTCAGAGCAGTGAGACCTACGCTGAAGCTGCTGCTTTCACGTGGAAGACAGCTTGTTGGCTACAGGGCTGACTCACGGTTGTACATCGTGATCACGTGCAGACAGTTCAAGAGCTGTCGCTTGTACTCGTGTATCCTCTTCACGTGGACGTCAAACATGGAGGATGGGTTGATCTTCATTTTGTACTCCTTCTCCAGGAACTGAGAAAACTTCAGCTTATTCTCCTGTTGAGACAGTGCATGGTGCCAGAGCTCTTTTGGCTCAGAAGCATTGGGTGGTTGGTTTTTTTATTTCTATTTTTTTGAGACCGAGTCTCACTCTTTCAAAGCCTAGGCTGGAGTGCAGTGGCACGATCTTGGATCACTGCAACCTCCACCTCCCACGTTCAAGTGATTCTCCTGTCGGGTATCACAGGCATACGTCACTACTGCCCGGATAATTTTTGTAATTTTAGTAGAGACGGAGTTTCACCATGTTTGCCAGGGTGGTCTTGAATTCCTGACCTCAGGTGATTCACCCTCCTCAGCCTCCCAAAGTGCTAGAATTACAGGCGTGAGCCACTGTGCACGGCTGGGTGGTCTGTTTTTAAAAGCTACAGGATAAACTCTCAAAGTGAGTGACCGGGAGAAGACCCACACCTGGAAGGCTCACCTGCTTCACATTAGAGAGTTCCCGGAGGAAGACATCATCACCCAGGAAGCTGTGAAGCTTCGTCAGCTGGCTCAGGTCTTTCACATAGTCTTCCCCAATTTTCTTTCAATTCAAAGGAAAAGGTGACTTCAGTTTAGGAATGGTAATCAAGCCCAAATGGGCAGTTTCTGTCAGTATTTCTCTCCATCACCTACCACAGTACAGTTCACGTATCACACAGAACACAGGATAGTGTGACTCAAAGAAGAGGCTATAAATTTTATGTGGGAAGATTACTTTTGCTAGTATCTTAAATGTAGGTTCAGTGGTATTTTAAAAATTATTTTAATTAATTAATTAATTAATTTTTGAGACAGAGTCTCACTCTGTTGCCCAGGCTGGAATGCAGTGGCAGGATCTCAGCTCACGGCAACCTCTGCCTCCCAGCTTCAAGCTATTCTCCTGCCTCAGCCCCCTGAGTAGTTGGGACTACAGGCAAGTGCCACCATGCCAGGGTAATTTTTATCTTTTTAGCAGGAATGAGATTTTACCATATTAATCAGGCTGGTCTTGAACTCCTGACCTCATGATCTGCCTTTCTAGGCTTCCCAAAGTGCTAGAATTACAGGTGTGAGCCACTCCCCCTGGCCTATTTTTATTTAATTTTTTTAGAGACAGGATCTCACCCTGTCACTCAGGCTGGAATGCACTGTCATGATCATAGCTCACTGCAGCCTTGAACTCGTGGGCTCAAGCAATTCACTTGCCTTGGCCTCCCAGTAGCCAGGATTACAGGTGCATGCCACCACACCTGGCTACTTTTTAAAATTTTATTTTTGCAAAAACAAGGGATGGAGGGTTCATTATGTTGCCCAGGCTGGTTTCCAACTCCTGGCCTCAAGTGAGTCTCCTGCCTAGGCCTCCCAAAGCACTGGGATTATATGCATGAGCCACTGCACTCAGCCAGCTTCACTGGTATTGAAGTGCTATAAACAGGAAATCTACTGATAAGAGTCCCAGGAACCAAGGTTCTATTATTTATATGAGCTTTGTTATCCTCTTTTACTAGAGAAAACTGTCTTCTATGTGGGTGTCCTATGAATACTGTTAGCTGCAACCAGCTACATAATTTGCGGGACATTTTGTTTTAAAATTAAGAATTTCAAGATGACAGCTGGGTGTGATGGCTCATGCCTGTATTCCCAGCAGTTTGGGAGGCCAAGGCAGGAGGGGGTGGATCACCTGGGGTTTGAAGTTCGAGACCAGCCTGGCCAATATGGTGAAACCCCGCTTCTACTAAAAATACAAAAATTAGCTGTGCATGGTGACTGACGTGTGCCTGTAATCCCAGCTAATCGGGAGGCTGAGGCAGGAAAATCGCCTGAACCCAGGAGGTGAAGGATGCAGTGAGCAGAGATTGTACCACTGCACTCCAGCCTGGGTGACAGAGTGAAACTCTGTCTCAATAATAATAATAATAATAATAATTTTAATATGACTATAGCAGAGATTTAAACACAGCACAGAGCCCTGTGTGAATGCACAAGCCACATGCTGGGGAAGCCAGCCTGCTGCAGACGGGATTTACCAGTTATAAAAGTCTACCCATATGTCTCTTGCATTCTAGTCTGGCCTTCTTTCCTCTCAGCACTTCCCAGTTACCTCTGCTATGAGCTCTGCAAGTCCTGGGTTGCAGAGTAAAAGCCAGCGCCTTGGAGTGATCCCGTTGGTTTTATTCTGAAACTTGTCAGGTTCTAGCTCACTGAAGTCCTTGAATCTGGAGATGGAGGAGACACATCACTGAATCTGGCTGAAACAGCAGGGTCCTGCATACTGGATAAAGTTCAGAGTTATATGCAAGAAGCCAAGTGCAGGCTTAGAAAGGTTAAATAAAGGTAGAGGGACAGGCTGGCAGCAGCTATGGCTGTCATTTAAATGGAAATTCATTTGCCATTCAAAAGAATTACCAGAAAAATTCCAAATCTAATCACCTCCATCTGACTTCTTCACACTGACATATACACCACACTTTCAGTAGAATAGTTTTCTGGTATTTGTTTGTTTGTTTTGGCTCCTATGTCTAGAATTAGGATGGTTCAGAGAGGAAAGCATTTTTTTCTTTCCTTTTTTTTTTTTTTTAAGAGTTTTTTGTATAGAAGAAAATACTTTTAAACATTTTAACAAGGCCTTTCCTCATCCCTAAGTGCAATCTTAAGTGCCCTGCATTTAGTAGCACCATTCCATTAATGGATCAGTGTCAGACCCACTGCCAGAGTCACGGAGGCTCACACTTCAGTCTTCACGATGTTTGAGTGGATTTTAGCCACGCCATTCACAGCATGGGAGCCCACAATGCAGAGATGGGCCATGTTGATCCTTTTGCTTCCTTCCTCTTCTATCAGAGACATCCTTCTCAGACGGTCAACATCTTTAGGAAATAAGGCCACAATTCTCTAGCCAAAGGAAGAGAAAGACCTTGCTGGTCACTCAGGTTTAAAGCAACATTGGGATAACGCTGTTCACATCTTAAGTAAAATCTTTGGTGTACTCAATATAATAAACTTCACTTCCATGGAGAGGGGTGAAGTTAGCTCTAGGGAGGTGCCATCCCTCCATTTCAGCACTTTCAAAAAGCTGCCTTTGCTGGAACCCCACTTGGACTTGAGTACTTATGATGTATCCATGATCGAAAGATGTTTGGTAAGAGGGAACACTGTAGTCATATGTAACACCTTAAGACTTTGCTCTCATGAAGGGAAAAAAATCTCTCAAAATGACTTACATCTAAATGCTTCTGATTTATCTCATAAATGATTTCCAAATGTCGAGGGAGCAGCTTCTCCACCAGGTCCACGGGCCAGCGTTCCAGGGCTTCTGGGAGCACCGTGTGGTTGGTGTAAGCGAAGGTCTTCTGGGTGAGCTCCCACGCCTGGGGGAAGGGGAGGTGTCAGCTGCTTCCCCTGCAGGGGGGCACCCCACTGCACAGACCACACCCTTCTTCAACCCTACCCTTCCTGCAACAGGACAATTCTGAGTGTGCATAGTCAGACACACTCGATTCCACTAAGTTCTTGAGTAGTCCAGAGAATGAAAGCATGTTCTGGGTGTGAGGGGAAGCCATTTGTAAAGCTGTCTGGTGAAATTAAGACAGCATTCTGATCAATCTATTTACTATCCTTACATGCCTCTGATTTATCAAATATACAAAGACTGAGAAATAAAAACATAAGTAGTGCTGTCAGCAAGTACAAAGTATATAAAATGCTGACTTCTACAGCTATGGGGACACTTAATTAGCTGTCTTCTGAGGTTAGAGAATTTAATTTTGAATCTTTTTCAACACAAAAATAGTAAACACCATATAAGCTTTAATACAGCCACTGATTTGTGTCCCATTAGGAATGTATTCATTTATTTATAGTCTTACTTCCCTGTAAAACTCTAAGGATGGAGAATGGTCAGCATTAGGGAATAACTGTTGGAAGTTAGCAACAATAACTTACTTTGAGAAACTAAAAAGGGAGTTTTTGGCAAAGTCTTTCAACTGCAGGCATTCTGATTAATTAAAGGAAAAAGAAGCCAAACTATCCAGACCTTGGACCAGGGCAATTTTTCAATATCCACAAAAATCCTCATCAGCTCAGGGATGGCGAGTGCAGGGTGAGTGTCATTCAGCTGGATGGCCACCTGGGTGGGGAAAGACATCAGCGTGAAGGTGACGATGACTGGGGTTCTGGCTTCCTTGTCCAAACACATCTGGAGAAAGCACCTGATGATAAAGCCCACCTTCTATGAAATGCTTGATGCACACTATTCCTGCTCTACTTTTTTAGCATTGAGAGAGAGGAATTAATCTGATAGGAAATCCCAGTCAGCCCCTCAGTGGACCCCGCCTACATCCAGAGACTGAATACTTGCCTGATCCGGGAAGGCATCAAACACAGTTCCTGCACCACTAGTGGAGCCAAACTTGGAGGCTTTGAATCGGCGGATGATATCTTGCAAGGTTGCAGCCACCACGAAGTATTCCTGCTTCAATCTGAGCTCCTTCCCTTCAAAAAACTTCAAGCCAGAGAGACGGGATGAAAATGTTTCATGTTGTAGGTGTGGCCAAAATGTGACTGGTGTCTCCTACCCTGGGATTTTTAAGGCTAAGGCCTATTGGACATCTGCTGAGGGATGGCAGTTTGAATGCCAAACTGTGAACCTTTGCTCTTCTCTGAGATTCCATTAAAATGGCAGTAAATGATTCTCCAAAAGCATGCAGATAAAAGATATAGAGGTTGAGAAGAAAGACAACAGCAACAACCTTTTAGAGGCTGAAAACCAGATGCATGAGTGGTGAGTGAGTCAGAAGACCCAAGGCAGCCAAATCCTGACCTGGTAGTAGAGAAGAGCCAAAAAGCAACTCAGTGTGTATATTGGAACCCCTCAAGGCCCAGGAATTGGTAGTACCAAGTGCTTTCGAAAATAGGGAAGAAGATGAGAGAAAGGTTAATTGACAGCCCAAGGACGCTTGGCCTCAGACCTTATCCCCAGTTCCTGCAGCTGAGCACAACCAGCACCATGTCTATGACTGCCCTCCTCCCTGCAGTCACATGCCTGGCAGGCAACAGGTTGGGAAGCAATGGCAGCCGTGGACCATGTGGAGAACCACGACTGGCTGAGAATGCCCTACATGACTGTGAGACAGGATTGCAGCCAGGCCATGCTGTGTAGGGTGGAGGCCTTAGAGGCCATGATGGTGGCCAGCTTCCAACTTCCCCCCATGTAAATTTGCTGTCAGTCAGCTCGACCATGTAAATGTCACCAAGGAATGGTCCTAACCCTACGCCATCACACTTCGATTTTATAGATCATGGAGCTGCCCTATCTTTACCTGCTTGTAGAATTAAAAATTGTAACTTCTATTAAAAATGTGAGCCTTGACTAATATCCAGAATCTATAAGGAACTCATCAAGTCAGCAAGAAAAAAATGCAAGTAATCCCATCAAAAAGTGACAAAGGACATGAATAGACAATTCTTCTCAAAAGAAGATATACAAACAGCCAACAAACATGAAAAAATGCTCAATATTACTAATTATCAGGGAGATGTAAATTAAAATCACAATGAGTTACCACTTTACTCCTGCAAGAATGGCCATAATTAAAAAGTCAGAAAACAATAGGTGTTGGCGTGGATGTGGTGAAAAGGGAACACTTTTACACTGCTGGTGGGAATGTAAATTAGTACAGTCACTGTGGAAAACAGTATGGTGATTCCTTAAAGAACTAAAAGTAGATCTACCATTTGATCCAACAATCTCACTACTGGGTATCTAGCCAAAGGAAAGGAAGTTATTATATGAAAAAGACACATGCACACACACATGTGTATAGCAGCACAATTTGCAATTGCAAAGATATGGAACCAATCTAGGTACCCACCAACTAATGAGCGAATAAAAAATATGTGAGATATATACACCATGGAATACTACTCAGCCATAGAAAGGAACAAAATAATGTCTTTTGCAGCAACTTGGATGGAGCTGGAAGCTATTATTCTAAGTGAAGTAACTCAGGAATAGAAAAACGAATATCACATGTTCTCACTTGTAAGTGGGAGCTAAGCTATAAGGATGCAAAGACATAAGAATGATATAATGGACTTTGAGGACTTGAGGGATAAAAGACGACTTACTGGATGTACACTGCTTAGCTGACAGGTGTGTAAGATCTCAGAAATCACCATGAAAAAACTTAGCCATGTAACCAAAAACTATCTGTACTCCTAAAACTATTAACATTAAAATTTTTTAAATGATGAGAACCCTGACCCCCAAATGTGAGCCTTGGACCAGAATATTATTAAAAGTAACAAACATGAGCATAGGGGTCTGCATATAGAATATCTGGGGCTCTAAACTCCCTAATTATTAAAAGTATTATCACTGACCTATGTCAGGGTTTCCTGTTTTATAGCCTGATAGGAATATATTGGTAATTTCCTGGATCACAGATAATATCAAACAAATATATGTGTGTGTGTATATATATATATATATATATATATTTAAAATTATATATTTATATAACATATTATTTATTTATTTACATTTATATTTTTGAGACAGGGTCTGGCTCTGTCACCCAGGCTGGAGTTCAGTGATGTGATCTTGGCTCACTGCAACCTCTGCCTCTCAGTCTCCAGCAATCCTCTCACCTCAGCTTCCCGAGTAGCTGGGACTACAGGCACGCACCACCATGCCCGGCTAAGTTTTGCATTTTTTGTAGAGACAGGGTTTCACCACATTGCCCAGGCTGGTCCTGAACTCCTGAGCTCAAGCGATCTGCCCATCTTGGCCTCCCAAAGTACTGGGATTACAGGCATGAGCCACCTCACCAGGCCATAAAACATATTTTGAATGAAAACTACAATAAGCTACAAATTACAATTTGGGGGTCTTTGCTTAAGTATGAGATACTTGATGGAGGCTTTATTGCAACACTAGTTTGTATACCTTCTGTTAAGAATAATTGCCTAAACTTAAATGGAAATATGAGTCTTTTTCAGTTAAACACACTCCTATAATTAGCATTTTCCTCTGGGATTTAACTACTAAGAGTGGATATTTAAATGAACTAAAAAGTAATTATCAGAAAAAAAGACTTAGTTAATGGAATACCTAATGTGAACATATTGAGATGAAATGTATATAACTGGGTAGAGTATGGGCTAAATTAGGGAAAATTACTCAGAAAACCAAGCAAGCAAAGCAATTAACAATTATTAATTCCAGGATAAGTTAAACATTTTAAGAAAAAGAAAAGTAATCATTATATGAAGACACACATACGCACAGATCAGCTGTCTGTAGCATTTATATAGTCACAATAATGTAAATGCTGATTAAGGAGCTGGTGGAAATTATGATGTAAGTATGTTGAGAGAATTGGGGATGGGAAGTATGTGTTCATGTGGTGAGGATGGGAGTATATGTGAGGATGTGAGCTAGATTCTCATCTTCAATGGTGGCGAGTCAACAAACAATTGTAAAAATGAAAAAAATCAAGAAATAGCAATAACTGCATGTTATTCAGAAGTACGGAGGTAAGGCCAGGTGCAGTGGCTCATGCCTATAATCCCAGCACTTTGGGAGGCTGAGGTGGCTAGATCACAAGGCCAGGAGTTTGAGACCAGCCTGACCAACATGGTGAAACCCTGACTCTACTAAAAATACAAAAAATTAGCCAGGTGTGGCGAGACGCGCCTGTAATCCCAGCTACTCAGAGGCTGAGGCAGGAGAATCACTTGAACCTGGGAGGCGAAGGTTGTACTGAGCAGAGATTCCGTCATCACACTCCAGCCTGGGCGACAGAGCAAGAATCCATCTCAAAAAACAAAACAAAAACGAAAAGAAATATGGAGGTAAGTATACAGAAAATCAATTATGTGTATGTACAACTTTGATAATTGAAAGGCTGGATTAAAAATTAAAAGTCATTAATAGAAAACCGCCTGGATTCATAGTACAGGTCAAGCATCTCTAATTTGGAAATCCAAAATCTGAAACTTTTGAGTACTCATGTGACACTGCCAAGTGGAAAATTTTACCCCTGACCTCACATGACAGGTCATAATCAACATACAGTCAAAACTTTGTTTCATGCACAGAACTACTAAAAATACCGTATAAAATTGCTTCAGGCTGTGTGTATAATGTGTATATATAACATAAATGGATTTTGTCTTTAAACTTGGGCCCTATCCTCAAGATACCTCATTACGTATATGCAAATATTCCAAAATCTGAAAACATCGGAATTCTGAAACACTACTGGTCCCAAGCATTCTGGATAAGGTATACTCAACCTGTACCAATGGGAATTTATAGGTGGTAGAATTAGGAATGAGATTTTGTTTTATTCTTGGTACATTTTATGTTACTTAAATTTTTTTTCTAATGACATATATCATTATAAAAATTATAATGAAGTCATTCTCAAAAATAATAAATAGCACTATTGAATTCATCTCTAATAAACTGTAACATTTATTGAGCCAGGAAAGTTTTAAGAAATAAAATGATTAATTAAACACAATCCTTGACCTCAAGAAGTTCAAATTAGTAGGGAGAGGAGGAGTGTAAAGAAGGCTATAAATACAATGTGATGATTTTTTAAAGAAACAATTAAGTTAAGCTAAATATAGAGTATTTTGAGAACCTGGGTGATGAGATAATTCTTCATCTAAGCCCTGAAAGATGAGTAGGGTTGTGTCAGAATTGACACAGAGGGCCAGAATATTCCCTGCAAGCAAAGGATGCTGTGCAAGGCAAGGAAGTGGTAAGGAACAGGGTCAATAGTCCTGCACAGCTGGGGGCTACTGTTGGGGCAAAATCATGGAAGATGCATCAGGGAACTGGTGATCACACCAATGAAGAACTTAGGTAACATAACTAAGAGTCTGTCCTTCGCTTCTAGGCAATCCAAAGTCATTCAAGAGTTTTAAGCAGGGAACAAATATCTCAAAGCTGCAGAGTGAAGAAAGGTGCAGACTTTTTGGAAGAGAGACTAATGTTTGAACTAGGGCTATGGCTAAATTGAGGAGAAGGACGAATCTGTTATTGTAATTACAATACAAAAAGGGTTTATCAGCCCACTCTTACAAACAAACAAACAAGCAAAAACATGATCCTGAGAGCTACCTTTCAGCCAACAAACCTAGCCAACTTTTTAACCCAGGCTAATTTAGAATGTATTGTCAGTTACTGCAGATGATTATTTCCTAGTAAAATTAGCTTTGGTCCTTACGGAAGACAGAAGTATGAATTTCAAGCCCCTGGAACCTGAGTTTGGGTTGGTAGTATGGTCCCAGACTTGGGAGAATTCTTACTTTGATCCTGATGTAGAATAACTTTTTGCTTTTGGGTTACAGATTTCTCTGAAATGTACTGAAGTCACAATGCTTTCCTCAAAAGAATAATAACATATATCATTAGGTTCCTAAAGCTGCTGCAGCAAAATTGCCTTCTGAGAGATTACGATTTTAACACCAAGTGGACATCTGGTATTAAGGACTATTTATGTCCTAGTGCCCCTAAGATCCTTGTTTTCTGCCATCTTTATAAAGCAGAGTGCTAATTTTATTGCTTCTGAGATGACTTAAACAAAATCATTACAGCTTCAAGAAAATGATTTTACATACAGAGAAGTTTAGAGCTACATATATTTAAAACAACCAAGAATCGAAAGCAGTTATCTGAGATCCGTTCCAAGTGTGTTTCGTTTTTGTTATTGTTTTGTTTTGCTGTGAGATGGAGTCCTGTTCTGTCATCCAGGCTGGAGTGCAGTGGTACAATCTTGGCTCACTGCAACCTGTCTCCCAGGCTCAAGCAATTGTTCTGCCTCCGGAGTTTCTGGGATTACCATCACACCTGGCTAATTTTTTGTATTTTTAGTAGAGACAGGGTTTCGCCATGTTGGCCAGGCTGGTCTCAAACTCCTGACCTGCAATGATCTGCCCACCTCAGCCTCCCAAAGTGCTGGGATTACAGGCGTGAGCCATCGTACCCAGTCCAAAGTGTATGTGTGTGTTTTTAACTAAGCTATATTTACAATAAATTTAGAATAATCAATGAGAAGAAAAAGTTTAAAGACATAAGTAAGTGGCAGAAGAAACAGATGCTTGTTTATGGGTCTGTCCCAAGGTCTCTGACTCCACCTAGCACTAGGGTAGAGAACCAGAAAGTGCCTAGCCAGTGAGGGAAGGGGTGAGGCAGGAAATCTGCAGTGATTCTGACTTTGCAGATGAAATTTCTATCTGGAAAAGAAGCAGTGCTTCACCACTGATTTACTTCATCTCTTATATCCAGGTTTTGTTTTAAAATACATCTCCAGAAACTCCCAATTAGTGATGGGGTCACGAATCAAGGGCAAAATACCAATTCTGATTTCATGAATTATACGGATCTTTTTCCTTACTTGGTTAGGAGGGGAAATCTAGACAATTCAGGAAGAAATGTGGAGCTTGTTCTGCACATGGAAAAACATTATATTAAAGGTGTTTTATGGGTTACTGAACAGGCTCTTGTGGAATAAGCTGCTGCTGTAGCCACTGAGAATGCAATCCTGATCACTCACATTGTCATTGGGATAGAGGACCCGGGAGATGTTCTCAGCCAGGTTTCGGTCCAGCACAGCCTGAATGTAGTCTCCAACATTAACTAGGGGAAAGTCAGAGAAACAATAAATAGTGAAACCAGCCATTGTTTTTGGAAACCTCTTGATCTCACTGGCTGTTTGCTGTGTGTCATGTGGGATTCCTAAAATTCCTAAAAATCCCAAAGGATTTCAACATATCTTCATGCTGGACTTCACATGAGAATCTGGGAGGGTCAAACTGAAGATTGTTTCAAAAATGCCCTCCCTACTTCCTCCATACCATGCCTGCTTAGTCACTGACCTTCAGATCAGAAACTCAAGGCTTTTTTGTTTGTTTCAAGCTCAATTTGGTTCTAACTACCAATCAAAAAGATTAAGCACATGGATAAAGAATCCAAGGCCTGTGCTGTACTCACAGTCTCTGAGGTTAAAGTCATTGGGTGCCCGAGCAGACCAGAGGCGCATGGTGTTGACCGTGTTATTCATGTATCCAGGCACCGGGGTGTCATATGGCAGAGCCAGGACCACCTGTGGAATTAAATAGAAGCAGCTGCTCATTGTTTCCCAAGTGTGATGACACAGGTTGAACAAGGAGTTAGGAGATTGCAATGAAATTCTATTTCTGGCTCCATCACCAACTCAAATTGTACGAGTCCTAAACTGAGAAGAGGATCCCAGGCTGCAGAGGGTATTAGAGGAACATATAATTAGAAGGAGGGGGTTCCTCCCCGACCTGGTACAATCTGGTGACTGCAACAGTCCACACTGACGATGTAAAGAAATCCTTTACCATATTTCTTCCTTTCTCTTTTTTTTTTAAATGGAGTCTTGCTCTGTTGCCAGGTTGGAGTGTAATGGCATGATCTCGGTTCACTGTAACCTCCACCTCCTGGGTTCCAGCGATTCTCCTGCTTCAGCCTCCCAAGTAACTGGGACTACAGGCGCGTGCCACCACGCCCAGATAATTTTTGGATTTTTAGTAGAGACAGGGTTTCACCATGTTGGCCAGGATGATCTTGATTTCTTGACCTCATGATCCACCCTCCTCAGCCTCCCAAAGTGCTGAGATTACAGGCATGAGCCACCGCGCCTGGCCCCTTTATAATATTTCCATGTTGACTCTCCCAAATGCCCTTTCCCTGATATAAATGCAGTGGAATGGAATGATATGGTATTAGTACTCAAAAAAGTTTATCTTTCATGTTTCAGATCAAGACATTGCTCTAATAATAATAAAATATGATGTACGAACAAAGTGACAATGTGAATCTGTACCCACCAAAAAATAGCACTTAGAATACGTTTTGCATAGGTTTTTCAGTGATCTGATTTCAAATATGAAAATCAATGGAATAGGAAACTTATGAAGATATAACATCACATATAATATTTAAAATGTTGTGCTAGATTTCTAAAAGTTGCATAAGGAGTTATTTTAGTGATTCCTATAGTGATCTGCCAAATTAGCTGATAATTAGCTGAGTTGAGTCTAAGTGGTAAGCTTTGGAAAATCTAGCTTGATCTTTGTGACAGTCACTGAAATGGAGAACAGGA
The DNA here is from genome assembly GCF_009761245.1 of Sapajus apella. Classification (NCBI taxonomy): domain Eukaryota; kingdom Metazoa; phylum Chordata; class Mammalia; order Primates; family Cebidae; genus Sapajus; species Sapajus apella. Next base: position 7,118,118 of record NW_022436995.1, read on the forward strand.
AGATGAACAATGTTTCACAGTATATCGAAAATTTATGTGAGAAATGATTCATATTCGCTGTTGCATCTGAGTCAAGCTCAAAGGAAGGAGAATGACAGACTAATTGAACTGGAGGATGCTAGATCTCATTTAATGCAACCCACTCATTTTGGACATGAGGGAGCTGAAGCTAAGAGAGAAGTGACTTGCCCAGGTCACAGTCATGGCAGGACTGAAACCTAAACACATATCTCTTTAATCGGTCTACTGAATTATGAATGAATGAAGCGTCACAGTCCGTATCAATCACATATATTCAGTCATGCTTTCATGATCACTGTGACCTTGAAGTAATAAATCACCCTCATTTATATCTTTCATTAAGAGACAAAAGTGATCAGTCAGGGAAAGTCATTTATAGGCTGGGATTGAGTCTGGGTTCAAACAAGAGTTTGAGCCTTCTGATCCTTGAAGCATACCCAGAAAGTACACACCTTAGATCTTTCAGAGAACTTTAAAGAGAACTTGCTCCCTCAGAGCTCACACCAAGGCTGTGCCCTCTGGAGTGCTCCATGTTGTTAGGACACTAGGGTCAGGACTTCTCGAATGGGTAATCTTTAGTCTCAGGCTCCATCAGCCTGGCCACTTGCTCAGAGTGACACTGTGGTCTCCTTTCACAGGTGGCACAGCTGTGTCACAGTTTGAAGACTTTCTACCTTGTTCTGCTCCCTCTCCCCTTGATCCTTCATAGGCATCCCCCAATATGTCACTTGCACTTCTCATTCTCTCTGGTGTTTGCTTCCTAGAGGACCTAGACTGACAGATGACTGTGTCATTTCACTTTATTGGAAGCCATCCCATGCACACACAGAGCACATCTGGCCTCATGCTCTGACCTCACTGGGTATCAGCTTGGGGTTAATCCATGTGATGACTTCAATCTATAAAGCTAAGTTGTGTGACTTGGGCCAGCTCACTTACATTTACCGCTGCCCCATAACTTTGCCTCTGTGGGCCCAGAAACACACACTCTCTCTAATTGAATTTCTGGATACATTATGAAAATATCTAGAGGTGCTTTGTAAATACAAGTTAGCTCAGCAGTGGGACCCACAGTGTAAATAAAATAGCTTTCAGGATTGATTGTGTAAACTGCATATTTTTAATTTAATTTTATTTTTTTGAGATGGAGTCTCACTCTGTCACCCAGACTGGAGTGCAGTGGCACAATCTCAGCTCACTTCAACCTCCGCCTCCTGGGTTCAAGCAATCCTCCTGCCTCAGCCTCCTGAGGAGCTGGGACTACAGGCAACGGGCCACCATGCCTGGCTAATTTTTTTTTTTTTTTTTTGTATTTTTTAGTAGAGACGGGGTTCACTATGTTGGTCAGGCTGGTCTCAAACTCTCAAATTCCAGACTTCAAATGATCTGCCTGCCTTGGCTTCCCAAAGTGCTGGGATTACTGTGAGCCACCACGCCGGGCCAGTAAACTGCATACTTTTAGACAGATCAAAAGCCGCTGATTAAGTTTAGGTGCCAAAGTCTAATAGAAGATACTTTCTAATTTAATATCAAACATATGTGAATTTCTTTGGGTGTATTAAATGACTGATTTGTGTACAGCTTTCCTGATGACAGTTGTAAACTTAGATTATGCTCTACTGTTTAACCAAAACGAAAACAAACAAACATCAAAACCAAAACAAGAACTTTCCTTCAAGTCACCGTATTAGTTTACTCTTCCTATACCATTGTGCTTTAATTACTTACTTCAACTTCTAATCTGTTATTTCATGTGCTAAATAAATGTATGTTCAGATAGGAAACAGTTTTTAAAATGTCATTATTTTTCTAAACTGTGAATAGCTCTACATGGATTAGCAAAATAAACCATCGGTTTTTTGTTTTTGTTTTTTAAAGCAGCAATAACACAGCTTTTGGCTCTTCTGAAGTAAAATGAAACATTTATTTTGGAAGAATAATACCAAACCAACCAAGTTTAACACTATAATACTAAATTTTTCTCCCAATTTTCACATATAAGAATATCATTTACTTGATTTTATCGTTTTCTTCAAGTTTTAAAAGAATGGCTGAATGTTGTTAATAGGGATTATTTATCAGTGGGCACAAAGACAGCATGGCTCAAACCACCACTGTGATGCCTTCATTCAGTGACAGGGCAATACTCAAATTTAGTGTCAGGATAAATATATGTCCATGAAATAAGTACACTTGAATAGACACCAGCATTATTTCTCTAGGAGTGATATGGCACAAAATAACAGTTTGCAATATTTTGCATTATTTTTCTGACTTCATAATACATAAGGACTTTGGTAATCTTTTGAAATAAGCTCTTCAGTATTAAATGTTTATCCCTTTGAAGTTGCAAATAAATGTTAATATTTGGTGCTGGGGTGAGAAATGACTTTTTTTTTTTTTTTTGAGACATAGTCTCACTCTTGTTATCCAGGCTGGAGTGCAATGGCGTGATCTTGGCTCACTACAGCCTCCGCCTCCCAGGATCAAGCGATTCTCCTGGATCAGCGGCCCCAGCCTTGAGTAGCCGGGATTATAGCTGCCCACCACCACGCCTGGCTAATTTTTCTGTTTTTAGTAGAGATAGGGTTTCACCATGTTGGCCAGGCTGGTCGTGAACTCCTGATCTTAAGTGATCTGCCTGCCTCGGCCTTCTAAGGTACTGGGATTACAGGCAAGAGCCACCACGCCCAGCCAGGAACGACATTTAAAATTATTCAATTTTGTATCAATAACTTAACATAAGAACGAAGAGCTAAGTGTGCTGGTTACTACAGAACTGACAACTTTCTGGCCAGGTGCAGTGGCAGAGATTGCAGTGAGCTGAGATCAGGCCATTGCATTCCAGCCCAGGAGACAGTGGGAGACTCTGTCTCAAAAACAAAACAAAAAAACTAAGACTTTTCTGACAAAGCTGATTGCAAAATGACCCTTGTAAGTCACCTGACCTTCAGGGAGTCAGTTCTCTTTTGACCTCAGCTCCCTTGTCTCCAAAACAAGTGGGTTGCAGTAAAAGAAGTAACATATTTATTTACAAAAATGTATTCTATTATTCAATACTCAATATCACACTGTACACTACATATTCAATGTGTTGTCTACTGTGCTAAATACCATACAAAATGCGGGCTATACGAGCATTCTGAATACCTGAGTGTCAATCCACTTGGTCCCGGTCTTGGTGTGTTCCACTTTTCCATAGAAGTGCACAGGCAGCATGAATTCTGGGCGGGACTTCTCCCACGGGTTTCCATGTCTGAGCCAATCATCTGCTTCTTCTACCTGCAAAAGGATACAGTATTACTTAGAATTTATTTGTCTGGAGATGGGAACCTAGCACTTCAATTGTATTAAATTTAAAACATCTTTAACTGAAACAACTTACAAATACTGACTACTGTTTTGTAATTGTTTAACAGCCTAAATCAACAATTGTAATACTTGCTAATATTGCTCTAAATATTTTATATGGTATTACTGCATTTAATCCTCACATTATAGCAACGATATAGGAGGGAACTATGAATCCCCTTTTAAGGATGAGGAATTGTTAACTGCTCAAGGTCAAACAGTAACTGGTAGAGATAAGGTCTGCCTTTAGGTCTCTGTGTTCCAGAGCCCGTGTCCTAACATCTGTGAATCCAATTGTCCAGCTTCAGCTAAAGACAGAGGCCTTCCAGGGATGTTTATCATTGGATACCTGGGCCTGTTGGGTTCTACACAATAGGTTCAGTCAAGATTCTCATGGCTAGAATACACAGAATCAGTTAGAAAATGCTACTTACAGAACATTCTTCTAATCAAACTTACTGGTATAGGTACAGAACATTATTGCATTACGTAGTCTTTGCTTTTCTTAATCTTCATGTAATTCTGATTTGACAATGAACTACAGATTATAGTTTATTTTGAAAATAACATACACTAAGAGGTAATGAACCTATTTTATTGACAATGTCAGTATTTTCCTAGGTATTTATGTCAATTTACAACAAAATATTTCTCATATAAAATGTTAAACTATGGCTTCTATTTAGGGTATCTTAGACATCAAATACATTTTTTATTTGCAACAAATAAACATACCAAAATAAGACCACCACCACCACCAAACACATTGGAGTGGTATGTATTTTTAAAGCACATTATTGCAACCTTTAAAATATTACACATACAGTTGGGTATTGCTTAACGACAGAGACACATTCTGAAAAATGTATTGTTAGGCAATATTGTCATTGTGCCAACATCATAGAGTGCACTTACACAAGCCCAGATGGTGTTGCCTTCTACACACCTGAGCTACATCGTAGGGCCTCCTGCTCCTAGGCCACAAACCTGTACATCACGTTACTAGACTGAATACTGTAGGCAATGGTAACACGATGATAGGTGTTTGTGTATCTAAATATATCCAAACATAGAAATGGTACAGTGAAAATGAGTGTGAAACATAAGAAATGGTACACCTGTAGGGGGCAGCTCCATTACAATCTTAAGGGACCACCATTGCATATGTGCTCTCTTGTGGACTGAAATGTCATTATGTGGTACATGACGATACATTAAAAAATGGAATTGTGTTCTGGCCAAAAGGGGGTAAATAAAGCAGCTTTGTCAATGAGATCATCGCCAATATGGTTATTTTACCTATTTGATTCATCATGTTCACCTCTTAGAAAACTCAGCTTTAGTCTTAGATGATATTGCTTAAGAATTATGACACAATGCTGGACATCTCATGATCACCTAAATATGAGTGTAAGGCCTGTCTCAGGAACAGTGTGAAGAGACAGAAATAAACACAGCCACTGTTTTTTGAGAATTTAGACTAAACATTGTCAACAGCCAGACAAATGAATACACGTTCACTTATTCAAACATTAATAGTGACTTTTTATCAAGAGAGCCAGTAAGCTTCCCACTAATATTAACTACCAGTGTAATGATGAATGGAAACAGGACTCATAGCAACAACATCTTTAATTAGGAGAGCTAGGAGTTAGAGAGCTGCTGGAGGAGGTATCAGATGTAAGATGAAGCCTAGGGGAGGCTGGGGAGAGACTTGAGCTCATCAGAAAATCACATCTTCTTAAAATGCAGATTCTCAGTAGGTCTGCGGAGGGCCCTGAAATTCTGCATTTCTAACAAGCTCCCAGGAGCTCCTGATTCTGCTGGTCCCTAAACACCATAAAGAGCAGCCAGGAGCAAGGCAATGCAAGGTCATAACTGTAATTCTGTAATTCAGAATTAAAAACTAAACTTCCACTATCCCACTCATAAGAGAACAAAGATAAAATTTTTTTGAGGCAGGAAGATTGCTTGATCCCAGAAGTTTGAGACCAGCCTGGGCAACATAGTGAGACCCTATCTCTTAAAAAAATTTAAAAATTAGCCAAATGTGGTGGTATGCACCTGTAGTCCCAGCTATTCAGGAAGCTGAGTTGGGAGGATTGCTTCAGCCTGGAAGGTCAAGGCTACAGTGAGCTGTGATCATGTCACTGCACTTCAGCCTGGGCAACAGAGCGAGACCCTGTCTCAAAATAAACAAATACATAAAATAAAATAAAATAAAATAAAACAAAATAAAGAAATGGTTGAAGTTTGTCAGTTGATAAGAAGCTTGTTAAGAGTCCACTAACTTGACCGGCACAGTGGCTCACACCTGTAATCCCAGTACTTTGGGAGGCCAAGGCAGGTGGATCACTTGAAGTCAGGAGTTCAAGACCAGCCTGGCCAACATGGTGAAACCCTGTGTCTACTAAAAATACAAAAATTAGTCAGGCATGGTGGCAGGCACCTGTAATCTCAGCTACCTGGGAGGCTCAAGCAGGAGAATCACTTGAATCCGGGAGGCAGAGGTTGCAGTGAGCCAAGATTGTGTCATTGCACTACAGCCTTGGCAATAGAGCAAGACTCCATCTCAAAAATAAAATACAATAGTCCATTAACTTGTGTTCATAACTAGAAACTCTATAATAAAATGATGACATCAACAAAAGATCAAAACATCTTGACTTATAAAATACTTTATGCTGCACTTAGGCAAGGGTCAATTTAGGGTTTTAAAATACTGGCCAATGTGAACACTGCTTCCTGTAACAGGAAAGAACCACAGGCCATGTTTGCCTCATTTCAGCACACGGGGCTATTGTAAAACCATCTGAAGGTATTGCATGAAATAGGAGGACGATGAGGCAGAAACACTCTTCCCCTGAAAACTCATGTGCATGAAAGAGCTGATGACACTTTTTTTTTCTTTTGCTGAGAAATGCAGCAGGATCATGTACTGTCCTGCCCCCAAGAAGCCTGAAATGCTCAGATAAGAGAGGTCAGGCTCTAAACTTCCTGCTGTGGCTCACTCCTTGTCTCCCGTGGAAGTCAGAGGTTACAATTGCTTTTTTAAATTTTTATTTATTTTGAGACACAGTTTTGCTCTGTCAGCCAGGCTGGAATGCAGTGGTGCAATCTTGGCTCACTGCAACCTCCACCTCTCAGGTTCAAGTGATTCTCCTGCCTCAGCCTCCCAAGTAGCTGGGATTACAGGTCCCGGCACCACACACAGCTAATTTTTGTGTTTTTAGTAGAGATGGAGTTTCACCATGTTGGCCAGGCTGATCTTGAACTCCTGACCTCAAGTGATCAGCCTGCCTTGGCCCCCCAAAGTACTGGGCTTACATGTGTGAGCCACCACACTAGACCACATTTGCCCTTTTGAAGGAACATACTTACATAAGAAGACTAGTCAGCTGACTAGTTTTAATGCCATCAAATGTTGTTTAATTTTTTTTCCTGCCAAATAATGATTGGTTTTAGTTTCATTGGGCTAACAACTTGTAGGAAACTTTATTTGCTTGCTATTCTTTATTGTGAGTCTCTCAGATTTAGTAAAGAACCAGCGAATAATTCTACGAATTTTACAAGCTTGTTTTTAAGGTAGATTGAGAAACAAGTGTTTCATAACAACAAGTTGATCTGAGCAGATCTGAGAAGGAGCGAACTATCCCTTCCTGCCTCCACTAAATCCCCAGAACCTGCAAGGTGGTGATTAATCTTCTCTCTACCTTGCTTTCTTCTAATGAATTGACAAATTGGTCTGTAAATTTGGGTTTCCATGTAGAGCAATTCCTGAATGCACATGCTGAATCATATGAAGAGGTGGGGGACGGTCAGGATGGGAGAAGAACTTTCATCTATATCCAAGTGAGCTGTCAGAGCTGTTTCATCCCAGAGGCTGCACAGGGCTGAATGAAGCAAGTGCAGATCTGTGGTGTGAAAGAGCCAACCTGGGTGCAGGCGGCAACTGGACAAGGCATTTTTTTAGAGGAATGACTCAATGGAATCTGTCCCAGCCAGCAGGGATGGAGAAGTCAGCCCAGGGGGCTCCGTCAATTGAATTCTAAGAAACGCTCTTCTCTTCACTGATGGGATAGGGAGTCCACAAAGAACTAGTGAACAAACAACAGGAGAGTCCACGAACTTTGCTTTCTGATATTATAAATAACTGATAAATGTTTCTGTGGCACACTGAGAATTCTATGATGATAATTAGAAGCTTGCTGGGTAACGTGATCTGTGCATGACCGGCTATCACGAACTTGGTGACAGAGGGTTGCAGAAGCCACTTGGATCCAGCTCTGAGATACATACTGTGAGCGCCTTTCTACCCAGGGCTTTGGTGTGATTGTGAAACGTTTTGTGAGATTGCTGCAACTGTCTTTCTCCCCACTTCCTCCTAGGGGCCAGCTATTTTCACAGAGGACTATTACCGTACTCCCCATTAGAGTATATGGTAAATCTAGAATTTTAGCAACACAATTATTTTTCTCAGGGGGGTTCACAAAGAACACTCCAGGACTGCAAATCTTCCTTAAAGAGACTCAAAAATTAAAAGCCCATTGGCCTTCAAAAATCTCCCCAGCATGTGGAATTTTTATCCACCTTCTCCAAATCTGCCTTTGTTAAGAACAGTGTTACATAGGAGTATGGTATCACTATACTCTGAAGAGGCCTGCTGCTTTCTTGACAGATGCTTTTTGCTTTTTATGGAAATAATTTATTGTTTACAGTATGATATATTTTATGTTTGACAGTTAAAATCCCATCCCAGTAAACAATGGAGGTCGTAAATAAAATTATATACCCTTTTGATTCAATTTCAAGTCATAATGAAAGAAGTGATGATGGTTAATAAGATGAGCTTTGAAATTTTTTCTTTTTTCTTTTTTTTCTTTTTTTGAGACAAGGTCTCAGTCACTCACCCAGACTGGAGTGCAGTGGTGCTATCTCAGCTCACTCCAAGCTCCGCCTCCCAGGCTCAAGTGATTCTCCTGCCTCAGACCTCCCAAGGAGCTAGGATTACAGACTCCTGCCACTACCTCCTAGCTAATTTCTGTATTTTTAGAAGAGACAGGGGTTTCACCATGTTGACCAGGCTGGTCTTGAACTCCTGATCTCATGATCTGCCCACCTCGGCCTCCCGAAGTGCTGGGATTACAGGCATAAACCGCCGCACCTGGCCAGCTCTGCAATATTTTGAATGAGCAAAACCTATTTGGTCTTTCTTATTTTTCTTTTTAAGGAGCACTAGAAATACATACTTTCTTGGTCTGATAGGAGACAAAGAAATAGTTTCCAGGAATAAAGACCATTTAAAAAGAGCAAAGGTAGGTGTGATAACAGTGGCCCTTCATAAAATTTAAGGGGAAAATGTACCTGAAACAAACCAACAAAAATTGCTCCTGAGTTTCTTTTAAATCTTTCATCTGACAGTAGTTAAGAGACAAGAAATGAAATCCTTGGAGATTCTTTTTATAACATGGTGAAACCCCTGTCTCTTCTAAAAATACAGAAATTAGCTAGGAGGTAGTGGCAGGAGTCTATAATCCCAGCTCCCTGGGAGGTCTGAGGAGGAGAGTAGTATTGTGAGTAGCACACAGTATCCTTTTCAAAGGCTAACAGTAGATACTATGTGTTGTTTGGTTAGGTTGCGTTGAAGTGCTGGGGGTACTGGAAATGCCTGCTAAGCTAGGCTCTCAGCATGGAACTCTAGGTTCCTTGATTGGGGAGAGGAACCAATTATTTCATTTTCATAACTTTTCATGATCAAACAATACATATTACTTATGGAATATAAAACGTGTAGAAGAGTAAATAGAAGGTAGGAGATTAATTGGCATATTAATATGTAGTATACACATTTCCTGCAGAAAATGGGATATGTAGAAGAGTAAACGGAAGACAGTAAAAGTTGCCCGTCTTCCAGAGACAACTTCTGTTGAAGCTTTGACGTATTTTTTTCTGGCACTTTTTCTTTATCTTTCTGGCCTCTGGATAGCTGAGGTTATACCACCCACTTAACTCTATAACCTCTATTTATAGCTAACATAAATGATTTCCTATTTTGTTAAAATTAATCAAAAATATAATATTAAGGCCGGGAGCGGTGGCTCAGGCCTGTAAACCCAGCACTTTGGGAGGCCGAGGCGGGTGGATCACGAGGTCAAGAGATCGAGACCATCCTGGTCAACATGGTGAAACCCCGTCTCTACTAAAAATACAAAAATTAGCTGGGTGTGGTGGCGCATGCCTGTAGTCCCAGCTACTCGGGAGGCTGAGGCAGGGGAATTGCCTGAACCCAGGAGGTGGAGGTTGCGGTGAGCCGAGATCGCGCCATTGCACTCCAGCCTGGGTAACAAGAGCGAAACTCCGTCTCAAAAAAAAAAAAAAAAATATATATATATATACGTATATATATACGTATGTGTATATATATATATATACGTACATATATACGTATATATATATATATACATATATACGTATATATATATATATACATATATATATAAAGATAATATTAATGGGTTCACTAATATTTTATTATAGAATACAATTTATTAAAGTGTCCTCCTTTTCTTAGGCAAAATTAGCATTTTATTGTGTGCTTACTGATACCAGCATTTTATTGTGTGTCAGATATTTTACATGTTTTTATAATAATTCTGTGAAGTTGGGCCGGGCGCGGTGGCTCACGCCTGTAATCCCAGCACTTTCGGAGGCCAAGGCGAGTGGATCACGAGGTCAAGAGATCGAGACCATCCCGGTCAACATGGTGAAACCCGTCTCTATTAAAAACACAAAAAATTATCTGGGCATGGTGGTGCATGCCTGTAATCCCAGCTACTCAGGAGGCTGAGGCAGGAGAATTGCCTGAACCCAGGAGGCGGAGGTTGCGGTGAACCGAGATCATGCCATTGCTCTCCAGCCTGGGTAACAAGAGTGAAACTCCATCTCAAAATAATAATAATAATAATAATAATAATAATAATTCTGTGAAGTTTGTATCTCCATTTAGCCATTGAGAAAACTGAGGTTCAGGAAAGTTTGGAAAACTAATTGAGGCAACATACCTCATAAAAGTAATCAGGTCTCATAAGTTGACATTAGGTCTCAAATTAGAAATTAGGACCCAGGCTTCTCTTCTACCAGATGCTGCCTTTCAGCTTTTATTTATTTGGGGGTAGCTAAGAATAAACAGCGCTGGTTCTTAGCAAAATCTGGAAGTTTGTCTTCTCCTATACCCAATATTCTCCTAAGCCATTTTCCTTGCTACATTTTCTCATCAAACCACATTTTTTAGTTCCTCCCTTCCTTGGCTCACAAAGAATCCAAATACTGAGGGAGGGGAAAGAGGCCAGTGGTTACACTAAATTCATTCTCATCAGGTCATCTTCCTTCCTACCTTCCTTTTTTTTGAGACAGAGTCTTGCTCTATTGCCCAGGCTGGAGTGCAGTGGTGCGATCTCAGCTTACTGCAACTTCCACAGCTTTCCAGGTTCAAGTGATTCTCCTCACTCAGCCTCCTGAGTAGCTGGGATTACAGGTGGCTGCCACCATGCCCGGCTAATTTTTTTTTTGTATTTTTAGTAGAGACGAGGTTTCACCATGTTGGTCAGGCTGGTCTCAAACTCCTGACCTCGTGATCTGCCTGCCTCAGCTTCCCAAAGTGCTGGGATTACAAGCATGAGCCACTGTACCTGGCCGGGTCATCTTCCTTTCTCCTGGCATCAGCTTAGGTCTCTGCATCTAGTCCCTGAGTGTTCTCTTGTTGGACTCATCTCATAAATGTAGAAAAGGCTCGGAGAGCCCAGAGTTTTTGAAAACTGAGGATATATATTTCTGCCAATTGTGTATGTATGACACTAAAATAGGGAGAGAGAAAGCCTAAATCACATTTAGTATCAGCAAAAACTGTCCACACTAGGGTGATTGTAGACTTGAAGAATTATCAAAGAGAAAAGAAATAAGTACCTAACAATCTGGCTTGGTTATTTAAAGTAAAAGTAGTGTCCCTTGGATAGATTTATATAAATTTTTATGGAGCAGTGTAATTGTACATATTAAATCCGTGCCAGATTTATTTGCTCTAACAGTTAACAACACTGTCTGATTTCGTCTTATAAAAAAATCAGGACACTTGGCTTGCATCTTGTAACCTTGGCATATTAAGGAGGGCAATACTCTGAGTATAAAACAGAATACTGAATGTGGTCCTGGGAATCTGGGGATACAGACATATATTTGCCAGCAGTGTGATCTGAGGTAACTTTCCTTTCTAAGAGACTTAGTGTTCTCACCTACAAAATGGCAATGTGCTTCTAGCATCAAGGGTTCTTGGCTGAGATCATGAGTCAAAGATGTGCTCCTCCATTATGACTGCTGCAGAGAATGGAACTTCACACATTGTAGGTGGTCCACATTCAGGCAGTCTGGGATGAATATTTTCAGAGCTCCCTGTGAGTCAGGCACTGTACTTGGTGCAATGGATTTGGTGATGAGTGATACTGGAAGGCTCTCTGTTCTTGGGGAACTTACACTCTGAAGGGGGAAGATGGATAGATAGAACTTACTGATACCAACCAGATGACAGAGAAATTAGTACAGCTCTACGTTAAAAGTCCATATAGTACATAAATCATCCAGAGCACCATGAAAGAGAAGTACCTTAATGACAAAATTTAAAAAGATGGCTCACGCACCTGCCATCCATCTCGGATTTTCTGATTGAAGATTCCATATTCATACCGGATGCCATATCCATAGGCTGCTAGTCCCAGGGTTGCCATGGAATCCAAGAAGCAGGCTACATTCAACAGAGCACAGGCAAAAGATAGAGTCATTAAGCCAAGTCAAAATTTCCAATCTTTCCCTAAAACACATGGCAGCCACAAAACATTGCTACATGAAGAACCAAATTTGTATTCTAAAGCACAGATACTACTGCACAATAGATATTGATTTTTTAAAATAACTTTCTAATTATAAAATTAATACTATAGAAAAGTTAGAAAATGCAAAAATATATAAAGAGGAAAATAAAGTGTACATTTTGTTTGAGAACAGATGAAGCCAATCTGCACAAGATATGTCGATTATTATCCCCACATTACCTTTTCTTCTTCTTCTTCTTCTTTTTTTTTTTTTTTTTTTTTTTTTGTTACAAGTTCTTTTCTTTGTCCCCGGGCGGGAGTGCAGTGGCATGATCTTGGCTCACTGTAATCTCCGCCTCCCAGGTTCAAGCGATTCTCCTGCCTCAGCCTCCCAAGTAGCTGGGACTACAGGTGTGCACCATCATGCCCAGCTAATTTTTGTATATTTAGGAGAGACGGGGTTTCACTATGTTGGCCAGGATGGTCTCGATCTATGGACCTCATGATCTGCCCGCCTCAGCCTCCAAAAGTGCTGGAATTACAGTCATAATCCCTCCAAAAGTGCTGGGATTACAGTGCTCAGCCTCCACAGTACCTTTTCTAAGGGAAATTCTCCATCATCCCCACGGACTCACCCCACTGGAAAAGACAGGCCCAGGAGAGTATAACTTATATATTCTGTTTATTAGTTATAAGAGTATAAATTGTATATTCTGTTTCCTTCCAGCACCTGACTGACAAGATAATCTGTGGCCAGCTCTGTTTCTTCCTGGCTAATGGAATGCCACTGTTGTTCAGATATTAGGTGATCATATGCTTCAGCGAGGCTGAACCAGGAAGTGAATATTGCTTGATTGGTCTGATCTGCTAAGCCAGTCACAGCCATTGTATTTCCTTTTCCAGTGATTGATTGGTTTTGGCATGCTCATACAATGACATTCAATCAGATGAGAAGTGCTAGAAAGTCTGTTGGATGTACTGTAGTATACTTCTGGGAAAGATTTTCCTTGCTGCCACTATCTTCTGTCCATGAGGGGAAAGACAAAAGGACTAGAGACCTGGAGTCCTGCCGTAATCCTGCTGCTGAATAAACCAGTCTTGGAATGGCCTAAACTCTGGAGTTCTTGTTCTGTGGTAACATATGTCATTGGCTGAACCATTTTTGCTAAGTTTTTCTGTTACTTGATGACAGGGCCTCTGATCCAGAACAGCCAACCCACAGGCTGGGTAAGGATCTGCCTTGTAGCTGGGTGCAAACTAAAGGGTTACACTAATCAGATTGTCCCTCCCAGGAATTTAAGCTGAGACATATACAGAGAATGAGGAAGTGCACAGGAGGAATTAAAACTGACAAGAATGTTGAAAGCTGTAGCTCAAAACAGAAAGGGACTGAATTAGATTGGCAGTACAGCCTTTAAAACAGAGATCCACAAACACAAATGGCCTAGGCTTTTGAGTTTTCCTACCATCACCAATCCGTGTGCTCACAGGGCCTGGTTCCCTCCCATTCCTGTTCTCTCTTGTGGCTCTTAGGCTTTTCCTGAGTCCTGACCAGGTTATCCTTAGAGGGGGTCCCAACTTAGTTGAGATCATCTAATGAGAATTCTCAGCTTCATCAGCCACTTCACTGCGACTTCATTAGTCAAATCAAGGAGCTATGCCATGAATGTCAGGCACAGAGTTAATCCAGTCAACAAAGATTGAGATCTGGGGCTTCACATAAAAGGCAGGCAGGCTGGTTCTTATTGTTAGATGTGTACTCTATCAGCGCTGCTGGCCTTCCTGCAGCCCCACAGAAAGCCTACTAAATTGTCTGATAATTAACTTCACAGGAAGGTGGCAAGTATCCCACAGGCAGTGTTTTATTTTGTTTTGTTCATTATTAATGGCAATGTTAAAGCACACTGTGACTAAGGATGAAAAAATGAAACAGATGCAAATGGCTTTCTAGTAACTCGAGTGTATGCAAAACAAGAAGATTTTTGAACAATTTCTAAAAGAGAGGAGATAATTATTTTTCATAGAATACAACCTGATACATGTGTGGTAGTATACTTTTATTATTAAATTTAAATATCACAGATAATAACGCATCTTCCTTAAAAAAAATTAAACTGTTACAGACAAAAAAAAAATTATTATGCTAGCATCCCCTTTGATCACAACCCCAACTCTGTACTCCTCCCTACAGGGGGTCATAGGGAACAGTTTAGTATTTAGAATTCCAGACCCTTTTTTCTACATGTTCACATTATATACATATGTACATACACATATATATACACACACATTAATAGAGCCAGTATTATATTTTTAGTGCTTTCCTACATATTTGCTGAAAAATAATTCCCTGAAAAAAGCAAAGAACTCAAATTGTATCCATACACAAAAAGGATATTAATTAACAAAACCATACCAATCATATTAGTGTATCATTGCCCACTAGTCAATCAAAAATCAAGCAGTCAAGTGCACAAGGCAAGACAATGGTTGACCAACTACGGTCATGCCTCTGACCTGGAGTCTATCACTGAAAAAATAAAATAAAACAAAACAACACAACAGCAACTTAACTTAGGGCATGCCACACAAGGATGTGAATTGAGAAGCTTTGAACAAATAACAGTGAAGTAAAGGGTCTACTGTGGAAACGCTTAAGCACATAGGAAGGATCTGGTTAACTGGGGTTTAAGCAGTGTCTCTTTTGTTCAAGTTCTCTTCTCTACTATTTGTCTAGAATTGACCAAACCAAAGTACAAACTCAAGTACAAATACAACCGGATCATATCTTGCAGTTCTTCTAGGAAGACTGCCTGGCTCTTCCATGCATGCTCATGCATGGCATCTGAGATGTCTTCAATCGGCCAGACAATATAACACACTCACAATATCACTTACCAGCAAGCCTCCCAAGACCACCATTGCCAAGTCCAGCATCTTCTTCAATTTCTTCTAACTCTTCTATGTCCAATCCAAGCTGGTAACGAAGGGAAAACAATATTGGAAGCAGATACAAATACAGGCCATTCAGAAGGGAAGCCGTTCCCTACAGCTCTGGGTAAAGATATTCATTTACCAGGTACCTTTACCCAGAGCTGTACATTTTACTCTTTATCTAGCGTCAGCTCCCTTGCAGCTTGTTCTGGCAACAGATACCGACTGCAGAGGCAAACTGTATGAGGTGGTGCAGCTGCAGCATGGAGAAGAGTGTGGGCTCTAAAAGTCCATTATTGACTCTGTTACTTCCTATATGACCCGGGCAAATTACTAACTCTATCCCACAATTTTCCTATTTAAAAAATGTGGAGGCTAACAGTACCTACCTCATTGATGACTGCCATGAATTAAATGAGATTATATAAACAAAGCATTTAGAACTATTCTTGGGCAGATATCCCTCAATAAATGTTAGCTATTATCATTAAAAAATTTTTGTGAGTGTGTGTAACTATAGGGTTAAAATCTCAGAAACAGTCCAGTACCAAGCTGATATTAATTGGACTGAGGGATTTTGAAAATGACCAAAAAGTCTGAGGTCAGATGTTCTGAAATGGACTAAAGTTCATCTTTTCATGACCACAGCATATTTACTCAGTAGGGTCAAAAGTTGTTAACCCAAAACCAGTTAGTAAGTCACTGTCCCAGAGACCTGGGGGCTGACAGCAGGCAGGGAAAGTGCAGTCCTGCAATCCAGCTGGATAGGGTAAAATCCTTTGCCTTTCCATGGGGTGGATAAGAGGCTGTGAGAAGCCAAGCAGCATCTGTGAACTTGGGCACGATGGGACTGATTGACAGCCAGCTCCCTGCCCCAAAATGTTGGGGATCACACAGCAGAGTCCACCAGCACCACTGTGCACTCATGATAGAGCTCTGCAGCCCTAGAGACCACACTGGATTGCTCATTTTACAACGAGAGAATTACTGGTCAGACAAATGACTTGTTCCATGTTGACTAGATGCTAATCTAGCCCAGGCATGGCTAAAGGTGGCCTGTTGTGAAACAGCTGGCTTCTCATCTGAAAGTTAGGCAACCCATGTAACTGGGTATTTTTTTAAATGGAAAAATAATTTGCACATTTGAAAACATATGTGGAAGATATACCAATGCTTGAAGGTGTGCCCCAGTTTCCGTGGAACCGGGATTCCTACCTTTATACCAAAAGTTGCTTTCTCACACAGGTCTTGACAACTATATCTTCAATCATGGTTATGTTCTGTTCAACCATGGTTATGCTTCCATTCAGTGTTAAAGGGGCTTTCAAATTTGCTCTCTGCAGATTAGAGCTTACTAGGGTCCTTGTGTAAGCCAACTGCTGGTGCTAACACTCAAAATTTTTAAATTCTAAAAATGTAAGTCTAAAGTATGATATAAATTTTGAGCAAGTAGACATAACATGCCCCCCTTGGAGTGGCCTATAGCCAGGTGGGATCATGCCATCCTGCCTGGCTACAGGCTACTCCAAGGGAGGGGTGTTATTTTTAGCTGCTATTAGGGGAAGGAGAGGGAAGGGAGATAGTGAGGACCTGCAGGGGTTCTTTCACAGGAAATGCTCCACCTAACCTACATGAAGGACACATGAGGGGACAATCCCATGGTAAAGGAAAGGGACAGTCTGAACAGTCTCTGATTTAGAATTTGTCTGCAAATACACATTTCTTCTTTCAACCATACCAGAAAAGTTAAGGACTATTTGTTTTGTGTATAAAGGTACCTGAAGCTCAGGAAAGTAAAGTTAAATATATTCATGAAAACAACTTAGTAGATTAGGGTTAAGACTTCGAGCTCCTCCTTTAAGGAGGAAGTGTATCTTACATCTCATTAAGCAACAGAGAAAGTATGACAACAGAATTTTTAAAGCTGATCATTTTCACAAATTGCATTGATACATAAATAACATTCAAAGTTTGATCATTTCTTAAAAGTGAGATAGAAGCCCAAAGTAAAGCTTGTGAGATTCTGACAGCAGAAGACTCAAGTACTTTTAAAAGACTTGTTCAGACATTAATTTCTGAAACGTAATTTGTGGGGAATGCTGTCAAACACTTGGACTGCAAAAGAAAATTCTCATGAGTCATAACGAGTTCGTTAACTTCTTTTTCTGGTTGTTTCTCTTAAACAAGAGATTACCAGTAATGTATATTTCTAAAAGTTTGTAATAGCCACAACTATAGAGGTGATTTTTCACTCTCATTTTACTTTGTGTGTGTGTGTGCAATGTCCCCAAGTTTCCTGAAGTGCATGTGAAATTTAAAGAGACAAGATGAGAGAAATCTAGGAACAATGTACCTGGTAAATGGCCTCATCACAGGCATTTTGCAGACCGAGGTTGATCATGGTGTTCTGTAATGTTCGACCCATGTAAAATTCCAAAGAGAGGTAATAAACCCTCTGAAATAAAGAAAAGAGAGACAATGTTTCCTCTAAGACGTCAACCTTACCTAACATAAAAATACAAGGTCATGTGTTAGGCCACCAATAAGAAACAAATAAGCAGGACTATGTTACCACAGCTTCAGATGAGACTCCTGTCAGAGGTGTTTGAACCAGAGCAACTCCATCTTGAATAGGAGCTGGGTAAAATAAAGGCTGAGACCTACTGGGCTGCCTGAGAATGCCAAATTCTTAGGAGGTTTGGCATTCTAAGTCACAAGAAGAAACAGGAGGTTGGCACAAGATACAGGCACAAAAGCCTTGCTGATAAAAGGCTTTCTTTGCCTCCTTTTTAATGATGTCAAATCAGTACGGATGTAAGATATTTTAAAATATTACAAAATATTTCTTAAATATTTCTCTCTAGGCAAATAAGCCAGCCAAAACCCACTAAAACGAAGATGGCAACGAAAGTGACCTCTGATTATCCTCACTACTCATTATACACTAATTATAATGCATTAGCATGCTAGAAAACACTCCTACCAGTGCCATGACAGTTTACAAATGCCATGGCAATGTCAAGAAGTTACCCCATGTGGGTCTAAAAGGGGGAGAAACCCTCAGTTCCAGGAATTGCCCACCCCTTTCCCAAAAAACTCATGAATAATCCACCCCTTGTTTAGCATATAATCAATAAATAACCATAAAAATAGCCATCCAGCAGCCCTCAGGGTTATCCTACCTATGGAATAGCCATTCTTGATTCCTTTACTTTCTTAATCAACTTGCTTTCACTTTATGGATTTGCCTCAATTCTTGTATGAGACTCAAGAACCCTCTCTTGGGATCTTGGATGGGGACCCCTTTCCAGTAATATTCCTATAGAGATGTATGACGGACTAAATACAAGTGTTACTGACAACAGGCTTTGGCAAAGCACTATTTTTGGCAAAGTAATTCAGTATCTTTTACCCCCCAGGGAGAAAAAAAGGAACTCATCTAACTAACTAGATTCAGTGTTTTGTGTTTTTTCCCCCTCCTGTTCATGAACCATAGGTTTTCGACAGACAGGAATCAGACTGCCATAGCTCACCATTCATTAATAAAGTATTTATATAGGGCACCTCTGTGGGTGCTGGTAAGGTGGGTTGGCTATGACTATCTCAAGTCATTCAAGAAATACAAAGATGAACTCACACATACCCCAGGGGTTAGAAAATATTCCTCCTTGACTGATTACTGTAAGAAAATTTGCAATTTATTTTATTTTATTATTTATTTATTTTTTGAGACAGAGCCTCCCTCTGATGCCCAGGATGGAGTGCAGTGGCACGATCTCGGCTCACTGCAACCTCTGCCTCCCGGGCTCCAGCAATTCTCCCAGCCTCAGCCTCCTGAGTAGCTGGGACTATAGGCACTCACTACTATGCCCGGCCAATTTTTGTATTTTTAGTAGAGATGGGGTTTCTCCATGTTGGCCAGGCTGGTCTTGAACTCCTGACCTCAGGTGATCTGCCCGCCTCAGCCCGAGATTACAGGCATGAGCCAAGTGCCTGGCTTACAATAAATTTTAGAATAAAAATTTTCTATAAGGTCTATTTCCTGCAAGTTCCTTCTGAACAAGAAAACTACCTTAGGTTTATTGGTGTTTTGTTCTTATTGAAATTGGAAATTTCTCTATTGACTTAGACATTATTTGCCTTTGACATGGTAAAAGTCAGGTAAACATCATCAGAGTTGAAGGTGAGAGGTACGAAGGTCAGACTTGCCAAAAACCTTTTTTATATACAAGCACAGTTCACTAATTAAAAAAATAAAATAGAACCAGTGAGTAACTTCATCATCCCCTATTACAATATCTTGCTCTCCATATCAGTTATCCTCTGCTTTTCTAATAGACACAAAACAAAACAGCAAAAATCTGTAAATGCACCAATATAGTTACCTCAAATTTTAGGGATTGCCCCATTTCCATAAAATAAGAAGTAAAAAAGAAAACAAAGAGTATTTGGCCAATAAGAAAAAAAATAGTGAATAGAATTCAGTACAATAAAGGCCTATTATTCTATTTAACATATTAGTTACACATAAATATTTAAAACAAAATATTATTTGAAAATGTCAACTTAGAAGTTTCATTCTTTCCCATTCTCCTTTTATGAACAATTGAATTCTAAATTTCACAAGAAATAGTCAATATCCATGTCCTAACGGGCCACCTAACAATGCTTTCCAGAACACGTCATCTTTGTTTTCATCCAAGTTGTTTGAATGTCTATAATGCTGTTACTAGAATGCTCACCAGCTATCAGATGCCTTCATATAATTGAATAAAAGTACCTTTTCCGGGGCAGACATAGGCAATGGCTGGTGCTCTAGTGGGAGATGACTGCTGTCACAGGAAATAGTATCTTAAGCCACAAATACCCATTTGCATAATATTAGCCACTTCAAAAAATTCTTCCCTGTGTGTATTTTCATTATCTCTCTAACAATGATGTTTTGCCCTTTTCTTTTAAGTAATCTATAGGAAGTTTGTTTATATAGTATATATTCAACACTTACAATTGTGAGGGCATACCCCCAGGAATAATGACTACATCTGTATTAAATTTGCCTCCCTTTTAATGATTCCACATTAGCACAGACTGAAGTCTTCTTAAAAGCATTTCCAGCCAGGCATGGTGCTCACGCCTGTAATCCCAGCACTTTGGGAGGCTGAGGCAGGCGGATCACGAGGTCAGGAGGTCGAGACCAGCCTGGCCAGCATGGTGAAACCCCGTCTCTACTAAAAATACAAAAATTAGCTGGGCGTGGTGGCGGGCACCTGTAATCCCAGCTACTCGGGAGGCTGAGGCCGGAGAATCGCTTGAACCTGGGAGGCGGAGGTTGCAGTGAGCTGAGACCACGCCATGGCACTCCAGCCTGGGTGACAGAGCGAGACTCTATCTCAAAAAAAAAAAAAAAAAAAGCATTTCAAACTCTTTCTTAAGAAATATGTGGTTGCTCAAAATAAAGGAAATGAGAAAATATTTCCTGGCATGACAGACTTTATAAGGACAGGAATTTAAGGTGATTCCCTATTTTCCCATAAATAATTTTTTAGAGGTAATCTCTCCTTATATTTGGGAATATATATAAGACCTCAAAAAATAAATCTTTGCCATCCTCTTACTTAATGATCTCCGAACATTTGTTACAGGTGCCTAATAGTAAAATATATGAGAATCTCCAATATACCTTATAAATTATATGCATGTATTATGATTACTAGTATTTTATGTGTGTTATGCAAAAAGTGGATATTTTCAAAAGGCTTGTAAAATAAAGAAGATATAACAAATATTTTTAAAATGTGTGTCTTATTTTTATCCCCAGCATGAGTCAGAGGGCCTGGGTACTTCTGGGGAGCCCTCTCTGGAACACCTGTCAATCAACCAGAGACTTGAAGGACAGGGGAGAGTTGAGCATAGAAATGTGGTAGGAAGGACACTGCAAGGAAGCAAGGGCCCAGGTGGGGATTGGTTTGTTGAGAGAGCAAGGTGGGTACAGAAGGTAATGGAAAATAACAAGGGAAGAACAGGCCCCACCTGGACTGAGAAGGGCTTTTACACGATTGCTTAAGGACTATGGCAGGCAAGAGGAGCCAATGATAACTGAGTAGGGGGCAAGATGTGTTGCTTTAGGAAGCGTAAGCAGACTACAATGCACAGAGTAAGATGGGATTGTATACTCAAATGCCTTCAGGATCTACGCAGAGAAAATACATGTGTAATTGAGGTCACAAAGAAGAGTACTGGGCTAAGAAATGGAGTGTGCAAGTACTGCCCACAGGTGCTAAAAACTAAACTCCTGAAAAATATCTTGGCCAACAAAATATGTCTGCTATCCTTATTCACCCTTAGGTCACCAGTTTTACTGCTTCTGGATAGCAAAATAATCACTAGGAGTCTGCTGCAACAAATGGGTAGCTAGAGCCTTACCAAGGTAGGAAGTGAGAATGAAGGACAGCAGGTCATTCAAGGCAACCTATAGAAATCAACAGAAATTGGCAAACAGTTGAATGGCAAAAAGTTACACTAAAGTTTGTGTCTCAATTGTCAAAATGGCAATTGCATTAAAATGAAAAACACAGAGGCCAGGCACGGTGGCTCATGCCTGTAATTCCAGCATTTTGGGAGGCCAAGGCTGGTGAATCATGTGGTCAGGAGTTCGAGATTAGCCTGGCCAACATGGTGACACCCGTCTCTACTAAAAGTAGAAAAATTAGGTGGACATGGTGGTATGTGCCTGTAATCCCAGCTACCTGGGAGTCTGAAGCAGGAGAATCGCTTGAACCTGGGAGGTGGAGGTTATAGTGAGCCAGATCACGCCACTGCACTCCAGCCTGGGCAATAGAGCAAGACTCCATCTGGTAACACACACGCATACACGCACAACAAAAATGCAGAAGACGGGGCAGGATTGAAGAAATAATGGTTTGAGTTTTTAACATGCTGAGTTTGAAGAAATGGGAAGGTATCTAGGTATGTTCACTAAACACTTAGAAATGTAGGCATGGAGTTTGAAAAGGAATTCAGACGAGAGATCCATATTTAGGATTCACCTGCACAGTTATTAGAGAGGGAAGGAGGTGGGCAAGGAGCTTGGACACACCTGCCAGCTCTGCTTTACAAGGGCAGGAACAATCCATTTAGACAGACAACTGTGATGGAGGAGATATTTGATGAACACATGTGGAATGAAACATGTTCATTGTTATATCTCCCGTGTATTGCTATCAGAATACCTGGTTTATACACTGTCACAATTCCTGGTTTGTACCTGCACTCATGTAGAGAAGAAGAGCCCAGTGAAGAAACTAGCCAGAGAACCAGGAAAACCGTAAAGTACAGGATAAGCCACTGAAGGAAAAACACACAAGACTCTCTGGTGCTCTATGATGCTAAATGCTATAGAAGTGTGTCTTTCTAATATATGCTGTGTGCCACCCTTCCGCTTAAAGTTGTCAACAATAATTTTTAGTGAGACGTGCAGTATGGTGTACTTAGTAGCATTCCCTTTGTGTAAATAAATTTTTAAAAGATACTGGCCAGATGTGGTGGCTCACACCTGTAATTCCAGCACTTTGGGAGGCCAAGGCGGGAGGATCACTTGAGGCCTGGAGTTTGAGAGCAGCCTGGCCAACATGGTGAAACCTCCTCTCTACTAAAAATACAAAATTAGCCAGGTGTAGTGGTGGGGGCCTGTAATACCAGCTACTCAGGAGGCTGAAGCAGGAGAGTTGCGTGAACCCTGGAGGCGAAGGATGCAGTGAGCCAAGATCAGGCCACTGCACTCCAGCCTGGGCAAGTGAGTGAGACTATCGCAAACAAAGCAACAAGCACAGTAAATATACTTATGCATAGAGTTTTCTAAGGGTACATTTAAATTGTTCGGATACATTTTAGCAGCTGCTACCTTGGTAGAGGCCTAAGTCTTTGGGGTGAAGAAGAGTTACTTTTCATTGGAAAGCTGTTACAGCTGCAATTTCTTACTATGAGAATTTACATGTATTTCCCTTCTTAAAAATTCCTTCAGGGTTTCTTGGGCACTGGGGTTATAGGCCATTTTTTTTTTCTTCACACCTTTACATATTTAAAAAGTTCTAATAAATGTTTATACATCTTTCCCATTGTCCCCGGGAAGTATCCCATCTGTTACCCTTTTATGTCTCCACCTAGCTTCTCCAGTTCCGCTCCCAATACAGACTCACACCCACCCTCCCTCCAGCCTGCACACAATCCCTCTTCCTGCCACGTCCTCCCCAGTCCTTCCCAACCTCCTCTCGCCCTCTTCGAAAACTGTCAGGCAGAGACACTGTCCCTCTGTGGGTTCAAAATCACCCTAAGGAGCTGTCTGCTCCCGCCCCCTCGCCGTGGATGGAGGTGGTCCCAGACCAGCCTTCCTCAGCAGCTCTGGGCAGGTCTCGGGGGTGGAGGGACTAAGTGAGGGGGGAGTGTGTGTCTTCGGGGGAGCAGGAGTCCAGGGCATTGCCTGGCCCTCGGCCTTCATTGCGCAGGACTCACGGAAGTCCAGGAGCTCCGCACCCGTCTCAGGAGAACGGGCGGGCGGAGCTCCACGCTCGGGGCAGGACCCTGCCCCGCCTCTGCACCGCACCTAGGCGGCCACTCAGAGAGGCCTGAGACTTGCGACCTTTTCCCAGTTCTGTATTTGTCTCCCCTCCCTAAACACCAAGCTCCAGCAAGGCGGGATTTTTGTTCCTTTTGCTTAGGGCTGAGTGTCCAGGGCAGAGAACGGTGTCCGGCACACAGGACTAGGCGCCCGTCACCTCTTGATTAAACGCTGAGGGTCAGAGCTCCACAAAAGTTTGTGAAGTGGACAGGCGAGCGGGGCCCAGGCTTCTGCCCACCTGGTGGTTTCCAGGGGCGGACGGCGCGGTGGTTTGGGTGGGGCGCTGGCGGGTGCCACCTCGCAGACGGGAGTGCGGCATCGGTGGGGCCGAATCTGTTCCCCGGGCTGCCCGCCCACAGCCTAGACACGTCTCCTCTGGACTTCGGGGCAAGGACGGGGTACAGGGGACCACTCTGAGGGGTTCCCCACCTCGCCCCCGCCCGGCCCGGCCGCCCGCCCCCGGGTACCTTGGGGCACTTGTCGTAGTAGTGCTGCTGCGTGCGGATCCAGCGCCCCACCAGGTGGTCGCGCACCGTGTGTGCCAGCGCGAAGAAGTAGTCCCGGGGTGTGGCCACGTTGCGGTCCTTGACCAGCGTGAAGTGCAGGTGCCGGTTGAAGCCCTTCTTCAGCTCGGCCACGTTCTCCACGCCCACGATGCCGCGGATGCTGATCTGCCGCCGCTTCTCCTGGTCTGTCAGGGGCTTCGCCATGGCGGGGGCGGCGGGCTGCGCAGAGAGCGGGACGTGCGGCCGGAGGCGCGGGGCTGCCGGGCTGGGGTGGAGTCCGCTCCGCCGCGCCTGCCGCTTTCAAGGCGCACGAAAGTTTGGGGCCCGCCCCCTCGGCGCGGTGCCGCCCCCTCCGCGCTTCCGGAGCGTCCCTGCTCCTGCCCCAAGCCAGGGGGCCGAGGAGGTGCCCGGCTCCTCCCAGGGCTCCTCCGCCGCGGTGGGGTCGCGGGTGGGAGCCGAGGTCCGAGCGCAGGGGAGACCCCTGCCAGCCCAGGATCCGGGCTTGGAGGCTGCCTTCCGGATCTCCAAAATCTGCGGAGGCAGTATTTGTCCCGCCTCTCCCCTCTGGAGTCTGGAGACACAGGAGGACTTCTGTGTAGGGAAGCACGTCGTTTGCAGATGTATTTATTATGCCATTATGACTGTTAGGATTTCTCACCTGGAGTGGCTTCCGCGGTAAGCGCCGGAATTTGGAAGGACAGCACGTTTGACTTCGGTTGTCCCAACCTCCCTTGCTTTGGCACCGCCCCAGCTTGGATCCTCAGGGCGGCTCCGTTGTTTTCATTCTTTTTTTATTTTTTTTTTTTGAGGACTCCAGGGTTCCGGTTTCTTGACTCCTGGACCCAAATTCGCCCTGCCCATAACACCCTGTCGCTCATCCTTAAAGGAAGGTTAGTTAGAGTGAGAGTAGGTGAGATCAAGCTCTGGGCTGATTATGCGGCAGGGGCTTTTACCTTAGGAGGGCGTTTGGGGGCGGGCGGAGAAAAGAGAAGGGTATGTGTGTGGAAAATGAAGGGATTACTCATTGCACCAGTTGCCTTGTTTATAAGAAACAACCCAGTCTGTGTTACTGTGCGGTACAGGCCGATCTTTGCACTTCTAGTTTGGGTGGTATTTGTTTGAATATGCATGTGTATGTGTGTTTAAACCTTGGCAAAGGCAAACACTTGGCATTTTAGGATGTCAAAGGTTTTTTTCTTCTTAAGTAGTGTTAATGTATTATTTTAGAAACAATCCATTGCCAGAATTAAGTTTTCTAGACAAAACTTAGTATACTGATATTAATACATTTTGCTTTTTATAATAAACCAAAGTTGATTATTTTGAATTCATACACGGTGGGAGGCGTAATGGATTAATTGATTAGGACCAATTGTGACCCTCACCATAAAAGTGAAAGTTCAAATCTCATAGGTCTCACAAAATTTCCTAACTTGTTGTGCTCCCAGATTCTGAAGTTTGGACATGAGCCTTTGGGGCAGAGACTGCATTTGGCCTTATGTAACCCCTGCAATACCGACGACCTGCAGAGGAAAGTATTTATAGGAGAGATGAGCATGAGGATTTGGATCTGGATGGGGCCTGAAATACCCTGAATTAAGAGTGGAAAGCGGGGCCCATCGAAATGATTGATCTTAAAAATAAGTTCCAAAATTAGCCGGGCATGGTGGTGGGCGCCTGTAATCCCATCTACTCAGGAGGCTGAGGCAGGAGAATCGCTAGAATCTGGAAGGTGGAGGTTGCAGTGAGCTGAGATCACACCATTGCACTCCAGCCTGGACAACAAGAGTGAAACTCTGTCTCTAAATAAATAAATAAATAAATAAGTAAGGCTGTGTGGTAAAATTTGAAGTAAAGCAGAAAGATAAGGTCCTTTGATAATTACATGATTTTTAAAAGTGTTTATCAGCTTTGAATGCCCCCAAGATGGTCACAGCGTTAAGCCAGTTATGAGTAATTCACACATAGGTGTGAAATTAGTTACTCAACTTTAACAGCTGGATGAAAAATAGAGTAGAGTAGAGCCTGGGATGAGGGAATGCCAGGTCTGAGTAGATCTTCCTCCCAAAAAGTTCTCTGAGCAACAGAAGACATAATAATTTCTGGGCACTTGAGTGGGGAGTGAATAATTAGGTGGCACACATGAAGAGATGAAAGACGCCAAAAGCGAGCTCACTCGGTTTCTGAGTTTTGCTCACGACAGTTTCAAATAGATGGCTCCCAGCTCAGCTGACTACTTCCCTGTACTACATTCTTGTTGGAAACTCAGCGTAATGATGAAGTCATGAACACACTATTTTCTTGATTCACTATCCAGTCAGTGAGCTTGCACCCCTGAGTTGAACCTTTCTCTAAGCAGAAAAATCGTGAATGATAGAATGTTCAAAATATAGACTATAAGGAAGAACCATCCATCTCCATGTTAAAAAGAACATGATGGAACCAGGTGCTTCAGGGTGCCCCATAGACCCATTCTTAAATGACAATAAATTACATTGCCAGACAATTATTCTCCTTTCACTTTTTTAAAAGTCTTTCTGGAAAGTCTTTTGTGTTAACACGTTAGCATTTTTAAATCTATATTTTTGACAGAACGTAGGTCCAGACTGTAAACGTTCTTGAAGTTTTAGCATCTATCTAGAATTGAATACGAGTACCATTGTCTTCCATTTATGGTAAATGATACTTTTTCAGTTGACATTCTGATATAAACTTTGTCTCATCTGCTTGTTCTGTACTAGTCTAGGACACTGAGGCCTTGAGAGGTTAAGTTACTTAACTAAGAAAATTAATATCTTTAAAAACCTTTCCTTTAGCCTCTCTTAACCAGAAACTATGGGTCCCTGAAAAAGTATCGGATTTCAGCGGCTCCCGTGTTTACAGCAGCCTTACCCACAGTGGCCTATATTATTCCTGTTTCTCATCCGCTGCCTCGCCATGGCTGCTGTGACAAAATGGCATTTGTAGATAGCTGAACAAACTGTCCAGACCTCGTAGGACAAGTATGAAGTTTCCCACTGTTGGAAAAACAAAACAAAACAAAAACCATGAGAAAGTATGTTAGTTCGGGTCTTCAGAGAAGCAGAGGCTAAGGCAGGATTAAACATGTAAGACTTTTTATTGTGGTAAATGCTTGTGGGAGAGAAAAATAGGGAGTGCTAGCCAGAGGGAGCATCAGACTATGATGCAAGTGTGACCTAGAGTGAAGGGGAGGGAGAGGGAAGGGTAGAAGGGCATATTCCAGATAGTCCTGTAGTGGCAGGAAGATCCAGCAGTGCCTCTGGGCAGCTCTGGAGCCCATGTGCTGTCAGGAGTCCACGGTACTCTGCTGAGTCATTAGTGGGAGCTTCCCCCGGGAGGCATGGCCTCTGCAGGGCTGGGTCTATGGAGCGCCTTAAGTCACCTGGTTTCATCATGTTCTTTTTAACATGGTGATGGATGGTGTCTCCCCATATTCTATATTTTGAACATTCTATAATTCACGATTTTTCTGCTTAGAGAAATGTTCAACTCAGGGCTGCAGGTTCACTGACTGGATAGTGAATCAAGAAAACAGTGTGTTCATTAGTTCATCATTACCCTGAGTTTCCAACAAGAATGTAATGCAAGGAAGAGGCATGGCCTCTGCAGTATCTGGAGCCCTGGGTGGGTCATGCTTCCCGCAGCTTGGGGGGTCTGTGAGGTTCTTTCTAGTGACCACTACAGAAAGATACAAGATAAACAAATGTAGGTTAACATCCACTATGTTTCAAAGCAGGGCCTACTGCAGTGGCACACCACTTTTAGATTCATCAAAATGGCAGCTAGCGTTTTCCAAGGGCTCTGGCAAGGCTTGTAGTGTGCGTTACCTCATTTAACCTCACCAGCTCTGTGGGACAAGTTCTGTTTTTCTTTCCATTTCACAGATCAGGAAATCGAGGCTTAGAGAAGGTAAGTAGCTTGCTCAAGATGACTTCATCAGTAAGTGATGGAAGGTTTTCAAATCCCTGTTTCTCCTGCCTTGAAACAGGATTTATGATCTGCTAAGTAAACCTGAATTCTGACCACATCTCAGCTAACCTATTACCCTATTCACTTGGTTTGTTTTGTACTGTTCTTTTTTTTTTTTTTTTTTTTTTTTTTTTCTTTAAAGAGACAGAGTCTTGCTCTTGTTGCCCAGGCTGGAGTGCAATGGTGCCATCTAGGCTCACTGCAACCTCTGCCTCCCATATTCAAGCGATTCTCCTGCCACAGCCTCCTGAGTAGCTGGGATTACCGGCACCTGCCACCACGCTCTGCTAATTTTTTGAATTTTTAGTGGAGATGGGGTTTTACTATATTGATCAGGCTAGTCTCAAACTCTTGACCTCAGGTGATCCACCCACCTTGGCCTCCCAAAGTGCTGGGATTACAAGTGTGAGCCACTGCACCCTGCCTGTTTTGTACTGTTGATTTGTTTTTGACCTTCTTCTAAACAGTTCTGCAATCCAAGGGAATGCCAGAGGTCCACAGTGGCCCCACAAATAGGTCAGTTACACTCTGGAGACAGGTGGTGTGAAAAATGGCCTGAGCTTTATGCTCAGTGAGAGAATTTGAGTACACCGCACTCAGTATATTTAATGTATGGATCTGTTAGCCAAGGTTGTTATCCAGGCTCCACTGTTAAAAATATTTAGAAAGGCGATTGAGAACCTGAATTTTTTTTTACTTTTGAATTCCCTTAGTGTCTGCAGACATTGTAGCTGACTGCATTGCCGTCTCTATAATTGGCTGTGACAGTGACCATTTACTCCTTACCAGAGTATATTTGGCTTGTCTTGAAACAAGCGGATTTTCTTGGCACTTTCAGGTCCTGTCATATTTGATTTGCTCATTCATATAGTAGTTTGAATTCTTAGGTGTAGTCCAGTGGGAGTTCCTGAAAAGCTGGAAATACTTCCAGCCTATCTTCTTCCTGACCCTCCCATCACTGACAGCCTTTATATGCCTATTGTGGAATATGCTGAGATTGGAGAATCACTTAGTGCCTTGATTTCGACTTCTGCAAAGTAAGGACAAAGCTCTCTGTCCTACTCACTCCATAAGATGGCTAAGCTCAAAAAAAATATGAGTGGAGAGGTACCAGGAAGTGTTAAAAGCATTATTAAGATGTAAACTTCTGAGTTGGGATTATATTTTGACATATTAAACAGTGTTTTGATTTTCTCGATGGTTTACTTTCCCTGCCTCCCTCCGGGAGCTATGCTAGCCCTTGAAGTGCTTATAAGCACTGAGGAAGACATGAACCTTCCTGGTTTTGAATTCCCAGTTAACACTTAGGAGACACACTAAGAGTGAGGGCCAAGGGTCTGGGGAGAGTGGGGCAGTAATGAGAAGATGACATGGAGGTGTGGGGAGGAGGGATGTCACTGGTCTTGGAGCCAGGAGCTTGGAGCTGGCTTCCTCGATCAGGTAGCAGAAACCCCAGGCAGGCTGAGTATCTGAGAAATGCCCAGGATGTTGCTCTGCTTCCTGAGAAGAGCCCAACAAGGAAGTGACTGCCTGGAGGGTCTCAGTAGTCAGGGCTTGGACAAGGTTCACAAAGGCTCCTCATCCCCAGGGAGGCTGCAGGGCAGCCACTGGCCGAAGCCCCAGCACTGAAGACTGATTCAGAGAATACACAAGGGAGAGGTATCAAGGTTAGAGGCTTCCCTCCACTGGCTCCTCCTTCCCTCCACCGGCTCCTCCTTCCCTCCACCAGCTCCTGCAGTCACGGCCTTAGCACAGGGAATCCCTGCTGAGGTGTCCTCAGTTGAATAGACTGGTTGACTGAATTTGAGATCAACTTTCTTCCCTGGAGGAATGAGAGTTCACATTACAAGTGAAACTGATACTGGCCAGGGTGCAGTGGCTCACACCAGTAATCTCAGCACTTTGGGAGGCAGAGGCCATGGACTGCTTGAGGCCAGGAGTTTGAGACCACCCTGGGCAACATGGTAAAACCCCGTCTCTATTACAAATACAAAAATTAGCCAGGTGTGGTGGTGCACACCTGTAGTCCTAGCTATTTGGGAAGCCAAGGCATGAGAATCGTTGGAACCTGGGAGGCAGAGGTTCCAGTGAGCTGAGATGGCACCACTGCCATCATCCCAGCCTGTGACAGAGCAAGATTCTGCCTAAAAAACAAAACAAAACAAAACAAAAGTTAAACTAATACAAAAAATATAAAGCTGCATTTCTGGCACATCTGAGTTTATACACTGTTTGTATTTGCCTTGCCCACTGGAGTCATTACTAATGCAATGAGACATGTTCCAGAAAAAGCTTTCACCTTTTTTGTTGGTCTGTTTGTTTTAAGAAGGAGTTTTGCTCCTGTTGCCCAGGCTGGAGGGTAGTGGCATGATCTCCATTCGCTGCAACCTCTGCCTCTTGGGTTCAAGAGCTGGGATTACATCCGGCTAATTTTTGTATTTTTGGTGACGATGGGATTTCACCACGTTGGCCAGGCTGGTCTCCAACTCCTGACTTCAGGTGATCCACCCGCCTTGGCCTCCCAAAGTGCTGGGATTACAGGCGTGAGCCAACACGACTGGCCAAGTTTCACCTTTGGATGGGAACAAATGAAGAGAGTAATTCTGGACAATTTTGCAAAGAGATATGAACAAATCCTCACCAAGGAAAGGAAGTGAAAAGTGTGCGAAGCACAGGGTTTCAGCAGACAATCACGATACAATGTGCATGAGGCCTCCTTGTCGCCTTGTATCAGGGCCTTTGTCATGCAAACCCTCCATTGAGTCCCCATTTTGACTTGCCGTTTAGACATGATTGATTAATTGCAGGCATTAACTATATAAAACATACAGGCTCTATACAAATATTACTGGTTTTTAGATTTTTTTTTCCCTTGTTGGGGTAAACCTAAGGAATCACAAACCCCAGTTTCTCAAATGCCAAGGACTTTAACTTCCTTGAGCTATTTATCTGTTGTTAAAGCTCTAACTAGTAAGATGGAAGAAATAGCTTCCCTTTCACTTAATATTTCTTAGGATGGAGGCTGGGAGTCTGATGATATACTGAAGGCTAATCTCATATACAAATGAAGGCTTTTCTTTTTGCATTTCTTGTTGTATTAAGTAGATTATAGTTCATTGAGCATAGTTTTACATAACATAACCTACCTCTGTTTCTCAATATTTCTAATTTATTGATTTATTAGGAAAATATTTGTTAAAGCACCTACTGTGAGTCCAGCATTGTGCTGGACACTTACAGCGAACCAAATTGACTGTAGAATAACAAAACACATTGTCTCCCCAGGATCCTGTCTTCTGAGAACCACCCCAATCTCTTTATCTTCCTGCTTCCGGTCTTACCTTTAAGTTCATATACTTACTGTGGGAATGGCTGTTTTACACCCCGACCCGGTTATTACCACCATGACCATAGGACCCGTCTAGGGCCATGAAAGAAGAACCGGGTAGTAGCCAACTTGGAATATGAACAATGTAATCGTTGAATGGGCACTCACTGTATACAAGGTACTGTGCTCACTGCTGATGGTACAAAAAATTCAGGTCATGCCATCGCCTTACCCAGAACCTTTAAACTAGTTCAAGGCACCATATTCACATGAAAGTACAAGGCAGATTATGCTAAGAAAAAATGAGTAGCCCAGATCTGTGCTGCTATCTGAGGTCACAGGAAGAAAAGAACATCTTGTATTTGTCTAGAAGCCAAATGGTAACAATCATTTCTCTATCTTCCTGGAAGTTCAATTACCTTCTCCAGCTTATTGAATGATAGCGTCTCAGTCATTGAGTCATAATATGTTTCCAGCTTAAGATGAAAATGTAGTTTCTCCCCACTCAGAATTTTCATCTTATGTTTTTTAGGGAGTCGGTTTGTGAACTGCAGAAACAGGCTGATGCCAGCAGGTGGAGAAATTCACCATCTGAACTGCACATCACAGGCTACTGAATGGTTCAGCAGGATGTGACTGCAATTTAAATCACTGCTTCATTTTTCTTTCTTTGTTCCAGATATTTATGCACCAAACCCTGCGAGAAAATGACCCATAATCTGAAGAAGATAAATAAAAATGGATTATTTTTATCACTCTAGACAGAGCATAAAGAGATGGCATATTCTGTGTTTTACAATCTTAGATGTAAATACATTGAAATCTAAAGAAGAAATTATTCTGATAAATTGGAGAAATTTAAAAATTATAAAAAGTATGGGGCTTCAACATTCTTTTGACAGATTTGAAGAACACTCCAAGTTTGATGTGCTAGTGGCTTGGACCTCCAGGGAACCACTTGAGCTTACAGGATTAGGGTCGCGAAGTAGAGGGAGCTGCGCTGGGGTCCAGCGCAGGGTTTCAGGCCTGTCTGGGCACATCTGTGAACTGGTGAGACATGCCTGGGTGAACTCAATGTGCCCAGGGGAGGTGGAGCCATCTGGGAAAGATGTCAAGTCACACCCTTTGCTGGGATTTAGATGTATGCAGTCATGTCTAGCAAGCTGTGAGGGCTGAGGAGCTTCCTGGGTGAGAGCTCACCTAAGGGTAGAAGGAGTCTGCTGATTCACTTCACCCAGGAAGAAGCCTTAGTTGTCAGAAGGGAGCAGTAAGTCTGACTGTGGCATGGTAGCAGTTTCTGGATTTTTGTCCCCTGGTCCAGCTACCTAGAAACATGTATACCCTGGGGACATAGAGGGCTGTCAGTAAACCCTGAAAGAATTTTCTCACTAAGCTTTATAAAAAATACTCAGATTCAGAAACAGTGTCATACCTTCCAACAGGAAGAAGTGAGTCATTCTCTTGTATCCACTTCTGCACAGCTTAGAGGAGGATCTGGATGAACTGTGATGACCAGTGGGGCAGGGTGTAGCCAGCAGGCCTGGGAGCAGCACATGGAGACACCTCCTGGAGACTACCAGAAATACAGGACATGGTATGCCAGGGTTGGAGGTTTGGTGAAACAAATGTAAGTGAGAACTGGTGGCATTTCTGTTGGTGTTAATGGAATACCCTCTGATTCAAAGGTTCAGGGGAACTGGAGAAGTATGCATCTCTCTTTCACACATATGCACCACACACACACGCCCCTCACATCTCATGTGTGTGTGTGTATTGTGTTTACATATATATAAACATATATATGTTGTGTTTATATGTATGTTACATATATGTGTCAGGTTCTCAGCATTATCAAACATTTACTAAAAGAACTTTAATAAATGATGTCTTTTTTATGTATAAGCTCTTTGTAAACCCTCTTTTTTTTAATTAAGAAAATGTTCTTCCTATCAGTACAGATGGTTAAAAGCTGATTGCGGCACTCATAGTTTGTAGTGTTTACCACTAGAAACCAGGAAAAAAAATCAGTGAATCTTCTAGTTTTTAATTTTTAATAAGTTGGCAAATTTGTTGTAAGCATTGACCACTGTGTTTCATGAGCTTAAGCTATGAAGAGTGAATAAAAGGAGCAACAGTAAGTCTGAGTCCTAAGAAGCAAACGTTTTGTGATGTGGGCCTCACTCAGAACGTCTGAGGCTAAAAATATCCCTGGGGAGTCAAAGTTATACAGTGGATCTTGGCTCAACCCTGCAGATAGGGCGTCTAATCTACAGGAGCATCATTTAGCAGATTTTTTGGAGACTAACATTTGTTTTTATTTATTTTCTAATAATAAAATAGCATGTGTTTATTCTAGAAAATTTGGAAAGCATATACAAATAGAAATAAAATTACATGTAATAACATCACCCTTTGTTAATATTCTGGAGTTTTTTTTTAAGTTTTTAAAGTACCCATTTTTTTTTAACATAGCTCATTTGTTCAACACATATGTTTCTGAGAACTTCTTATGTATAGATGGCAAAATGGAACAGAACCAGAAATCCTGTAATCCTTTATTGGGTCTCCCAGACCGTAACTTATACAACAGAATCCAGAACAACTCTAAGGTCAGTGGTGGTGATGGATAAGCTAAAGAGAGGGACCTCTGGGTGACTGTAATGGAAAAGAGCTAACACAGCAGCCGGAGACAGCAGACCTTAGAAAGGCTTACTTGCAAGGTTGACCCACAGCCAGCTTGGCTTTCAAGAGTCTTCCTACCATTGTGTAATTGATAAGGATGGTTTACCACGCTTAGACTGTTCGTACAACCAATACAGTTTATGCTGAATACCATTGTCCTTCTGGAGGTCTGAAATTTTATATGCGCAGGGCAGAGGGTTTCTATGACCAGTCCCCAGTAAAAACCATAGGCTCTGAATCTAATGAGCTTCTGTAGTAGAGAGCACTTTGCATAGGTCGCCATATGTTGCTGGAGGAGTAAGTGCATCTTGTGCCACTTTACTGGGTGAGGACCCTGGAAGCTTTAGTCTGCTTTCCTTTGGACTTTGCCCCATGTGCTGGTTCTGCTTTGTACCCTCTCACTGCAAGAAACTGCAACTGTGAATACATTTACTTCTGAGTCCTGTGAGTCCTTCTAGCAAATCACCAAACATGAGGGTGGTCTTGGGGGACCACTGAAGTGATGACCCACTAGGAAATTAAGTTACCGATGAGCCATTACCTCTGCTTTCACGGTGGCCCTTAGGATAAAGCTGGGAATACAACTCTTTGAGTAGAAGAATTATTAGAAGAAATGCGTCGCTTGGGTGTTAGTTTATTCAAAATCAACTCTGCCCATATTGGCTTACTCTCCAGTCCCCAAATCACTTAGTCTCAATCATAAAAGCTCTTTTCACTTAAGACTTGTTATATGAAAATTTTTGGTGCTGCAAAAGAAGTAGCTCTCAAATATAAATTCTCTCAGCAAGGCAATTTACTTCTATAGAAGGGTATGCCTCACAGATGAAGCAATGGTGAGCACACACCTGGACAAGGGAGGGGAAGGGGTTCTTGTTCTTGACAAAAGTAGCCCCTACTGCTGTGTTGTTCCCCTATTGGCTAGGGTTAGGGTTAATTACGATCGGTTATTTTAAAGAGAGCAGGGCTATAAGCCAGAGTGGCGGGCTGGGTAGTTTTGCAGGAAGGACGGTTACAGGACAGGTCAGAGCAGGTGACCAGGGGTGACTCAGGTCAAAGCAGGTGACCAGGGCAGGTGACTGGAGCAGGAGACCACAGCAGATAACCAGAATGAGTCAGGATGGAGAAGGGAACCGGGAAAGAGAAGTGAACTACTGATTAGAACCGGTAGAAAAGGTTGTTTACTGAAACTACAAGGAAGTTAAACTTTAAAATGGAGAATTAAAGAATAAGATTGCTGAACATACTGACATACTGATTCTTTGAAGAGAAACTTGGAGTCCACTGTATCTAACAGACTAACACTGGTTTACATAAATTAAGGAAGCCTCTTCAAAGACTTGGCAGGGAGGGTGGTAATGGAAGAGAATAATCTCACAGAGCTGGAAATGCCTTAAAACCGGGTATCAGACATCTTGCACTCAAAGCCCGTTAGACAAACACTGTCAGAGGGAATTCCTTACTGGCTGTTTCTTTCCTTGGATCTTTTTCTGCTTCCATGTTTCTGGTGATCGTAGTTTTGGAGCAGAATGGCTTTTACCATGTCCTCTTGTCTTGAGGACTCCAACTGCAGTCTCTGAGCTTGCTAGAAGCAAAAAGGAGTCTCTTAAAATGAAACCAACCAGGCCAGGCACAGTGGCTCACGCCTGTAATCCCAGCACTTTGGGAGGCAGAAGTGGGTGGCTCCCTTGAGTCCAGGAGTTCAAGACTAGCCTGGCCACATGGTGAAACCCCTGTCCCTACTAAAAATACAAAAAAATTAGCTGGGTGTGGTGGCAGGTTCCTATAATCCCAGCTACTCTGAAGGGTGAGGCACCAGAATCACTTGAACCCAGGAGGCAGGGGTTGCAATAAGCCAAGATCACGCCACTGCACTGCACTGCAGCCTGGGTGACCGAGCAAGACTCCGTCTCAAAAAAAAAAAAAAAAAAGAAAAAAGAAAACAACTAGCTCCCATTCCCAGATGTTATCTGCACAAAGATGAATTACTGCACAGAACAATTTAGTTCCACATTCTGTCAGTCATCTCTGCTGGGCTGGGCTGGGGTTTTCCTTTTGCATAATCAGAGTTTCCATGAAAGCATTTTAACTACAAAAGCTGGTGGGGGCGGGGCGGGTAGAAGAAAATAAGCAGCAGGTTTTTTTTTTTTTTTTTTTAAAACACTTTTCTAGTGCCCTAAATGCAGCAATGGCTACAGCTTAAAAATGACTATCCTTCTAACCATCTTACTCCTAACTTCCTCTTTTTTGTTCTGCTGCACAGAGCAGCACAATTTTTATCCTCAAGAATGTGAGCGAACTGTCCTGAACATGGCTGGCCTCTGAAGATTTTGCATTTCAGCCCTCAGAGTCAGCATCACCTCCGTGGCATGGTGTATCCACTGCCTCCAGCCGTGGCATCACGGAGAGGGACCGTTTTCCCTGGATATGAAACGAGAAGGCGGGTGCCCTCTTGGCTGCAGCAGATACTCTCACAGCTGTCTGGGTGTTATTTTGTACAGGCCTACATTTCTGAGCTGGCTGCTGATATCGGGGTGACCCAAACTTCCTTCTTTCTCCTTCCCAGGTGACCATGCTTCTCTGTCTCAGAGTGTACAGCCTGTTTATTTCAACAAGTTCCCTTTGCTCCTTGGCCACAGTTGTGTTTCACAGTCCAGCCTTCTGTATGCTGACATTGATCTAAATGCTTTTTAGGCACTAGTAGGGACATAAGTGACTTTATTTTAAATGCTAATCTGCTGACTAACCCCAAGTCTGGGAATGCCTCCAAAATGTCTAGGTGATATATTACTGTTTATGTAGGAACACTTATTCATTGTAAGTTTCCCCCCAAACAACCCATGTTGCAGAAATCATAGGCTGTGATGCTGAGAGCCACCTACACATTCCTTCTGTAATACTGGGGTTCAGGGGTTCAGGGTGCTCTCAGCTCCCCTGAGAGGACGTTTCTCCAGGTTCTTGGTCTCCTGCCCTCTCAAGAATGACAGAGGGGACCACGGTGCAGTGCGCAGTAAATGCCGGATTCAAAAGTGTTTGTAGAAAGTCATTTATTTAAAGAGAGAGAGAGAAACAGCAGGAGAGAGAGAGAAACAGCAGGAGAGAGAAAGAAACAGCTAACTCTCATGCTGAGTGCGAGAATCCAGACAGATGGAATCCAGGAGCGGAAAGCAGCTTCCACACTGAGTGGAAGGGAAGAGAGAGAGAGATGGAGTTTAGGAGGGGAAGACAGGCTTCCACTAGAGAGTGTGGAAGGGGACCCCAGAGGGGAAACCCAGGAGAGAAAAAGACAGCTTCCAGGAAGGGAGTGTTCTTAGAAGGGGACATACACATGGAGTCCGAAGGGGTGTTGAAGAAGGGGACTTTTAACCTGGGAGGAACCCCCACCGTCTCCAAGACCCCAGGCCAATGAAAGGAGTTCCTTAGAACTTCCGCTGGATGACTGACTCTTAGTTTCTTCCCGTGCCCTTGAAATTTAAACATAAACTGTTAAATCTCCCAGATGGAGAGAGATGGGAGGGGGGCATGGAGCTAGGAAGTTCTTGCCCTTCAAACTACGCCCCTTGTGGACCCTGAAAGAGAACACCTTCCCTCACTTAAGAACACATATACTTTTTCCTCAAGATACACATCCTGGGTCTCGGCAGTTACAGTGCAGAGATTTACCTGTCTTGTAGCCAGCTGCCTAAGACCAAGCTTCTATTTGTAAGTTCCCCCCAATAAATCACTTTATTTTATTTTTATTTTTTGAGACAGCATCTCACTCCATCACCCAGGCTGGAGAGCAGTGGTGCGATCTCAGCTCACTGCCACCTCCGCCTCCTGGGTTCAAGCAATTCTCCTGCTTCAGCCTCCTGAGTAACTGGGACTACAGGCATGTGCCATCATGCCTGGCTAATTTTTTTTATCTTAATAGAGATGCGGTTTCGCCATGTTGGCCAGGCTTGTCTCGAACTCCTGACCTCCAGTGATCTGCCCACCTTGGCCTTCCAAAGTACTGGGATCACAGGCATAAGCCACCATGCCTGGCCCCCAATAAATCACTTTATATCACAGACTGAATTTGTCTGCTTCATTCTTGGTGTCTTGGCACCTTTGGCATTTGGGGGCCACTTTGCGTATACGACCCCTTCATGTATGCACTGTCGAATGGTTGATAGGATTTCTAATGCTGTTGAAACTTTTATATTTTAAAAAGCTTTTATGGGTTTCTTAGTGGGAAGTTGTAAGAAATTGTATTAGAGATTATGACCTTGATCAGCAATGACCTGGACATTGAAGCCTGGGAAATTTAATTGATGAGGAAACAGAAAAGATTGAGCTGAGGATGGCTCTGGAGGCATGGGGTAAGTTGTAGTACCAGAAGCTTTCCACACTTTGGATACTGTATTCCTGGTGAGAATTGTCGGCCACAGAAAACCAAACAAGGGGGACGCCAAAGAGGCACCTGGCTTACTTGGGGGCTTTGCCTGAAGTTGGCCTTGTTCACTGTCCTCCAGGACACTTGGTGGGGACTAAGACCCTACCAACTAAGACCTACCGAGGAGAGGGTCTTTTATACCATCCTGGTGATCCTCTAGGAGGGCCAGGGCCAGCTTGCAGGGAGACCAGTTCTCTATCAAAATTTCTCCAGGTCCTGGACATAAGCCATTTAAATCCATTCCAGAAAATGGGGAGAAAGACCGATTTCCCTCTCCTCCAAAGCCACTCTCTGATCCTAGTCGATAAGTCTTCTTTAAGCCATACGTGCCAGCGTAGTGAGCAGAAGGAGCTGAGAAGCCTTGCTCAGTACTAAGTATGAAAGGTGTGTGCATGGGCAGTTGTGGTTGGTTTGCTTGCGTGCCCATGGAATAGCTTACAGGGAGCAATAGGTGCATGGAATCATATTGAAGAAGACATGGTCTCTGCCTTCAGCTAGCTCATATTCACATAAAGTACTGCTAAACAAAATTTAAAACTTGAAAACCATTCAAATCTATATTTGAGGAACCACAAAACACACATAAAACTGGAATTTTAATTTGTTACTCCAAATCCCAAGTGGAACAACTTTGCATATGAGGACAGAGGGAGTTGAGCAGCTCGCTGGGGAATATGTGGATTCGTGCTTCTCTGCCACGTGGAAAGTATGGTTAAGAGTGAAGGCCCCGACCGGGCGCGGTGGCTCACGCCTGTAATCCCAGCACTTTGGGAGGTCGAGGCCGGTGGATCACGAGGTCAAGAGATCGAGACCATCCTGGTCAACATGGTGAAACCCCATCTCTACTAAAAATACAAAACATTAGCTGGGCATGGCGGCGCGTGCCTGTAATCCCAGCTACTCAGGAGGCTGAGGCAGGAGAATTGCCTGAACCCGGGAGGCGGAGGTTGCGGTGAGCCGAGACCGCGCCATTGCACTCCAGCCTGGGTAACAAGAGCAAAAACTCTGTCTCAAAAAAAAAAAAAAAAAAAAAAAAAAAAAAAAAAAAAAAAAAAAAAAGAGTGAAGGCCCCAGGGCTGGGCTCTGTAGATAAAGCCATAAGCCTGCACCATGATTACGTAGTAATGGCTTCCTACAATATTGTTTCTCATAGCAAATATATAAATGAGTTGGAAACAATCAAAATATCCCAGCACTTTGGGAGGCTGAGGCGGGGAGATCACCTGTGGTCAGGAGTTTGAGACCAGCCTGGCCAGCATGGTGAAACTCTGTCTCTAGTAAAAATAAAAAAATTAGCTGGGCATGGTGGCAGGCGACTGTGGTCCCAGCTACTGGGTAGGCTGAGGCAGGAGACTTGCTTGAACCCGGGAGGCAGAGGTTGCAGTGAGCCAAGATTTCATCACTATACTCCAGCCTGGGCGACAGACCAAGATCCATCTCAAAAAAAAAAAAAAAAAAAAAAAGAAAGGAAAGAAAAAAAAGAGTGAAAGCCCCAGTACCAACATGTGAGGGTTCAAATCCCAGCTCTGTCAGTTGCCAGTGTGGCCTTGGGCAAATACAGAAAATTTATCTGCTATAGTTTCCTAATTTTTAAAATGGGGTGGGGGGTAAGGGTAATCCAAGGACATGAGGTTGTTGTAGAGATTAAATGAGTTAATAAATAAGAAATGCTTCAAATAGTGCCCGACAGACTGAGCCCTTCAGTAACAGTAGCAGTTACTATTATTACCTACCCTAAGAAGTATTGCTGAGAACTATATTCAAGAAATATAAATTTTCTTAAGTTACGCAAAACCAAAACCCATTGTAAACCATTTACCCCCTCCACATCCTCACTGCAAATGTAATAGCAATGTATGTTTAATTACATACTGACCATTCTCCATTGCAAGGATACACTTAACAGCTCAAAATAGACAAAACATATTTTCTAACTGAATCCTCACAACCACCTTGGGATGTAGATATTATTCTTTCCAATGCATGATAAACTAAAACTATTGTTTAAGGTTAATTAACTTGTCCAAGGTCATGTCTAGCAAGTGGTTAACCTGGGCTGGGAACTGGGTTTTTGTGACCCCAGAGTCCACGAGACAGATCTTCAGGTGAATAAGATTCAAATTAAAAAAACATTAAAACCAGCTATGTAGATCCTTATGTCAGAAAAAAATTCCCAGCTCAGTGTCTGGTAGCTTAGAGGCAGCAATTTCCTGTGTTCCTTGCTTGGGAAAGATGTATCAAGTAAATTGGCTGTGGTCCCAGTTTCTACTGAGTTGTGGAAGCTATGTTGTTTTTTGAGCTAGATCAGTTGTGAGTGTTTGACATTCTGAGACACAAAGTCAATATAGAAGAGAACCACCCCTCTCACTGTTTACTCTCTGCTAGGATTGTAAATGTCTCCCAGCTTTCTGCCATTTCCAAAATATTTGCTTTTGTTTAAAAAAAAAAAAAATCCCAGAAATAAAGGCCCAGACTAAGCAGCATTCATTCATTTAAAACTTTCCATAGATATAACCTGTCACTTTGCTTTGCTTAAAACCCACCAATCGTTTCCTGTTATACTTGGAATAAGCCCAAATACTACATCATGGTGCTAAGGACCTTGCTTATTTTGCTGCCAATCATCCATCCTTACTTTTCTGGAAATAGCGCTCAAATTGGATTCAGTGGCTGGAATTCTAAGTGGTGATATTCTGTCCTCCTTCAGCTAAGAGGCAGACCCAGGACCCAAGCAAAATCAGACACTGTCTTTCTGGAATTAAATCTTGAGCGGTGAGGCAAAAAAAATGAGGAAGAGCTGGAGCTTTTGCGCCCCCTTGGCGGTCTCTGAGAAGACCAGATATTCATCCATTCCTACTACCTTGATCCCCAGAGCTGCCCTGGTTCCCCATCTTTCTGAGCTACCCCATGTCTTTCTCACATATTCCTTCTACTCCTTTAGGTCAGCCACAGTCAGGTTGGGTGTTTTTGTAGCCAAAGTTTCCTACCTGGTGCACCTGCCCGGCAGGGTCTCTCCGCAGTGGTCCCTCAGTGTCTGTGGACCTCCCTGCGATACTGAAATTCACAGATACTCAAGTCCCTAATATAAAACGGTGTAGCATTTGCATACAGCCTCAGCAGGCTGGGCTCTCCACTCTCCTTCCTCTCACTGCACCTCACCCTCACTGACTCTTTGACCTACTGGGCTTGTTCCTGCCTCAAGGCCTTTACTGCCATCCTTTGTCCTGGCTTCTTTCACCCAAATATCACCCTTTCAGAGAGGTAATTGCTGCCCCTTCCATATCTTTCTATTTTGTAGCCTGTTGGATTTCCTGTGTTGTATTTATTAATACATAATATGACTTTGATATTTGTTTACTTATTATTTGTATTTCCCTTTTAGAAGATCAGCTCTAAGAATGTAGGAACTGGGCTGGGCGTGATGGCTCATGCCTGTAATCCCAGCACTTCGGGAGACTGAGGCGGGAGGATCACAAGGTCAGGAGTTTGAGACCAGCCTGGCCAATATAGTGAAACCCCATCTCTACTAAAAATACAAAAATTAGCTGAGCATGGTGGCATGCACCTGTAGTCTCAGCTACTAGGGAGGCTGAGGCAGAAGAATTGCTTGAACCTGGGAGGCGGAAGTTGCAGGGAGCTGAGATTATGACACTGGGCTCCAGGCTGGGAAACAGAGTAAGACTCCATCTTCCAAAAAAAAGTAGGGTCCTTGTTTATTTTATTCACCTACCAGTATTCCTAGTAGCATTGTTATAACAGTATTTAGCACTTAATAGGTGCTCATCAAATATTAATTGAGTGAACAAGTGTGTTGTCTGTGGTACAGCCTATGTGCAGCAATCATATGTCATATAACCTATGGGTTATGTGCCTGTGCCCTGGAGTCACACTATTTGGGTTTAAATCCTGGCTATCATACTTGCATACTGTGTGATTTTGGGCAACTTATTTAATGTCTTGTGCTTCAGTTTCTTCATTTCTAAAACGGTAATAATAAAAATGTACATGTAAGATGAAGAGTAAGTAAGGTGATTCACTAAAAGCCTTTGGTACATTGTCTGGAAAACAATAAGATTCAATATTTGGCAACTTACATTACTAGAGTACAGCCGTTATTCTGTATCCATGAAGCCTCAGTTCTAGGTCTTCCTTGGGATACCAAAATTCACAGTCCTTGATGCAAAATGGTATAGTATTTGCATACAACATATGCAAATCCACCTATATACTTTAAATCTGTAGATTATTTATAATACCTAATGCAATGTAAATGCTATGTAAATAGTTTTTATGCTGTATTGTTTTTTATTTGTATTATTTTTCTTGTTTCTTATTTCCTTCCCAATATTTTCAATCCAGGGTTGTTTGAATGTACCCATGTGAGACCTGTGGTTATGATGAATGACTGGATTTCTCAATTGTAAGAAGTTCTAGTTAGAGACCGTATGATGCACTCCTGACTTAATAGTAGCTCTTTTGGCCAGTGTGGTGGCTCAGACCTGTAATCCCAGCACTTTGGGAGGCCGAGGCAGAAGGATCACCTGAGGTCAGGAGTTCAAGACAGCCTGGCCAACATGGTGAAACCTTGTCTCTACTAAAAATACAAAAATTAGCCAGGCATGGTGGCGCATGCCTGTAGTCCCAGCTACTCGGGAGACTGAGGAAGGAGAATCTCTTGAACCTGGGAGGTGGAGGTTGCAGTGAGCCGAGATCACACCACTGTACTCCAGCCTGGGTGACAAGAGTGAAACTCCATCTCAAAAAAAAAAAAAAAGTAGCTCTTTTGGAGAAAACCAAAGCCAAGTTTAACATTTAATGTATACCACTTTGAAAAACTCTACTTACAATAGCATGCATTTATCTGCCAAAATACATACTACTTTCCTCTTCAGACTAACAAATACAGTTGGGGCCCCAAATGCCTCTCTGTCAAGTAGGGCCACTGGCAGTTATACGTAATGTAGTGATTACCCTTGCACGAGATCTGGACCTTGT
Organism: Sapajus apella; assembly: GCF_009761245.1. NCBI lineage: Eukaryota > Metazoa > Chordata > Mammalia > Primates > Cebidae > Sapajus > Sapajus apella. The sequence continues at coordinate 7,161,814 of NW_022436995.1, forward strand.
TAGCATCTTTGCAAGGCTGCAGAATGATTTAAAGAATGCAGTGGGATTATGTATTTTTTTTTATTTCCCTTTTGGCTATTTTGTTTGTATTGTGCTGTTAACTGAATTATAAATAACAGGAAGTAAAGAGCTTCTGGGAAGTAGCTGGAAGCTTTTGACAGATTTAGACATCTGAATGACAGTTCTTGACATATCAGTTGGTCCCAAAACCTTTTCCTGGTTTCAAAAATTTGTGATTTGCTCTCAGCATCTTGGCAATTTTATTAATTATATTATCCAGTGTATGACTATTATTTCAATTGTATCTATTATCCAGTGAATGATTATTAATTTTATGCATGCACAATATATTGTTTTCATTTCTCTTTGGCATTATAATGGAATATTTTTAAAGGCTTTTTAAGTGATAATTAAGATGTGAATTTAAGTTTATCAGCTATCAAAGGAAATAACAGAAGTAGCAGAATGATGAAATTGTTAGCTGGTGCGATGCGTCTGTGACATAGCTGAATTTCTACCCTGCCCTAATACTGCTTTAAGAAACAGGATGCCTGCAATAAAAAGTTCCCTTTGTAACCAGAACAGTTGAGACTGGCTAGAACCGAAATAGCTGAGCGAATGACTTCACAAAGAACCCAGGCTTCATTTTAATCTCTTGTCAATGCTAAGTGACACTCTGACCAGCACCATGACAGTGGACAATTGCTAGGACAACGACCAGAGAAGCCATAAAAGGATAAAAAAGAAGGAAGGCAGCACTCCAGTTCTGCGAGTTCACTGACCATTTCCAGAAAAGACCTGAATCTTCCTCTTTTCATTTTTAATGTCCATCCCCTTCATTAGAGAAACCCTTTATTTTCACCCCTCACTAGTCAAGAAGTTGATTTGTGAGCCATGCTTCCTTCCACGTCAATTTCATGGCCCTGGAACAAAGCCTGCTCTACTTGACAATGTTAGCTTTGTATGTTGGCTTCAGGACACTTAACAAAGAAAGATTTCATGTTTTGGGGCATCACCTTTGTTGGATATAAGATGATGTCCCCCAACTTATTGTTTTTCCAAATGTGTATTCCTTACATCTGGGCTTTCAGCCCTAGATACACGTTAGAATCACATTACAGAATTCCAGATTCTCAGGCTGCATCCCAGACCAATTAAATTAGTAATCTGGCAGCAGTATTCTTAAAGTTCCTTAGATGATTTCAGTGTGCAGTGGAGGCTGATAACCGCCACTCTGACAATGGCTGATGAGTTTCTTTTGACATGTGTTGTAAGATGTGTCTTGCTTTGAGAGATGTTAAGGTGTAAAAAACAAAACAAAATGAAAAAATAACCTGCTGGGCATGGTGGTTCATGCCTTTAATCCCAGCATTTTGGGAGCCCGAGGCAGGAAGATTGCTTGAGACCAGGAGTTCAACACCAGCCTGGGCAACATAGCAAGATTCTATCCCTACAAAAAATTTTAAAATTAGCCAGTAGTGGTGGTGTGTGCCTGTAGTCCCAGCCACTCAAGAGGGTGAGTCAGGAGGATCTCTTGAGCCCAGAGGTTTGAGGCTGCAGTGAACTATGATCAGGCCATTGCACTCCAGCCTGAGTCACAATGCGAGACCTTGTCTTTCAAAAGAAAAAGACAAAACACAACCCTCACATCTGAGATACAAGAAAATTGTAATTGCTATTATTGGTCTAGCCCTAGGAGGATTCAGACCGTGAAAAAATATCATATTGGGTCAGATCGATTTTGTGGGACAACTGATGTTCCTTAGTTGTTCTCCTTTTATAGTTTCTTTCAAAGTGTTCACCAGGAATGTACCCCAGTTATTATAAAGCTTCCTTCAGTTACTGCCAGGGACCTGGCAAGAGCTTAGGAATAAAGCTTGATGCCTAAAGAAAAAAAAAAAGGAAAAAAAAGGGAAGCAAAACAAAACAAGAAGCGTGGTGTGTGATGCATGTGAATCTCCTGGTCACTGGGTGTGCCCGCGTATCCTGTACTCTTTTGAGCCCCTGATTTCATATCCCAACTCCCCTTAGACTCCATGTTTCATCAGATTCACTGGGATTCTCTCTTTCCTCATCCCTAAGGCAAGGAGAGCAGGTGCTCAGATTCTCTTAATATCAAAGCAAAGTGTTCCCTTAGCTAGGATGATACACAGCTAGCTTGGCCTCAGCAGGTGTTAATTCTTGGTCTGACTTGAAATCCTGAAGAAGTGGAATTTCATAGTGGCATGGAGGTTAGGCTGGACCTCAGAACTTTTTAAGACTGATTTCTTTCCTATAAAGAAATTTGTGGTTTTCTTCTGGCATGTCAGGCTTAGAACGTCACTACACCTAAATAAAAGTTTCCTTACTCTGCAAAGCATATTATTTCTGCCAAAATGCCAACGATAAAATCAACCTCTTGAAAAGTTATAACCAACCTTCATCTACTCGTCATTTCAAGCCTGCCCAACCAATAAGCTTGGAGACTTATTTATTCACATCTGACAGAAACAGTGCCCACCAGGAAATTAGGAAAATATATTGAGATCACATGTGAAAATCAGCATTACCGCAGGAACAATTAGGGTCCTCATTTACTGCAGATGACTAGCTCATTATAAACTAATTAAATACTAGGTTGAAAACACAGCTCAGAAATAGAGTGTAGAGTAGTTCATATTGAATACCTCCATCTTTCCTTAAAAATTGTTCATTAAATGGCAGCCTAACAATAAATCAATAAAGGCAATAAATATTTGGTACTAGAAGTGGGTTTAGACAGGGTAAAGATGGGTCCATTAAATCAGGGAAGAAAACAGATGGTTATGATGTATGAACAAGGATAAGACAGGAGAGTTTAAAATATAAAATTTAAGTTGGAGAGGAGCTTTAGAAAATTAAGGAGCCTATTCCATCTGGACAGGTTTGGGGAAATAGGAGCAGGCTATTATGGGTAATTTGAGGTGGGTAATTTGAGGGAGGCTGGAAGGAGAGAACTCATTAGACTCAGGGTTCAGTCCAACATGGCCCCACAGTGATTGCATTACAGCACAGCCTTGGCAAAGGGTGGCACCCTGCCTGATGGGCCCGAGACAGCACTCCTGCACTGTCCATGCACTTTGCTTCCCACTGAGTGATCCTTGAGTGTTGTTATGGAATTTTTTTTTTGTATTGAAATATAATTTACATGCCATGTAATTCACCTTCTTAAAGTTTACATTCAGTGGTTTTTAGTATATTCAAAAGATTACGCAACCACTACCACGATCTAATTCTGTACTAGAAATTTGATAAAATGTTGATCTTTTTTCTTATTTTTCCCAGAGAAGTGCCCCACACATCTATTTCTGTAGTTTTTCTTAGCACAGCTGTGGTAGGTGGAGAAGTAACAAACTGCAAGGTCCAGACTGAAGTTTCTGTACATCTGTTTAGGAGCTTTTGCTATTCACTTATATTCAGTACTCCAGATTCTGTGTTTATCCAAAAATTTAGTTCTTCAGATAAACACAACGTTTAGGTAGCCTCAGCTGTATATGATGTATTATGTCAGATCCAATCTTCCCTAAACATCAGCCTTAGTGGAAATGGCTGGCACATATTTTGAGGAATACATACCGGTATCTTTAGTGTGTTCATAGAAATCATAAGGTAGCGTGACTAGAGAACTTGTTTGATTATAGTTCCCTTGATTCATAATCAGAGATCTGGATTCAATAGCAAGCCCTCCTTTCTTCTCAGTGAGTTGGATAGGCAAAAGATTAATGCGCACAGTAGAGGAAGAAATAAAGGGACCGCATTTCTAGAAAATAAAATGATTTCTTACAAATCACTTAATCACTCCTGTAAGGAAATACGGGGAATCAGAAGTTCCATTAACCTTAGTACTGTGAGAAGAGTAAAACATAGGTAATGTGTTCCATTAGGTAGTAACAGAGGAGCAGAAAACCAGGAGAAGACAGATGGAACCAACAGAGGAAGAAGAAAAAAGTATCACGGTAGTAGAAATGATGGCACCAGCGGCCCATCTGGAACAACCGTTGCAAAGCCTCCAGCTGCAGGGGGCAAGGTGAGGCTGGGGCTGTGTGCTTGACTGTTGGAGCCAGTAGGGGCAGGGGACAGGCGAGAGCCCTGTTCCCTACCGAGTTGACTGGGCGAAAGCCCTGCAATCCCAGGCACAGCTGCAGCAGCCCGGCCGTGACTCTGGACTTGGGCATCCCTGCACTCTTGGGGGCCTGGGAAGCTCCGCTGCCCCCGCAGGCTCAGAAGTGCCTGCTCCTGCTCCCTGGCCTCTCCCTGCTCCTGGTGCCCACTCCCAGGTGGAGCAAAGTTGTGGCTGAGCCCGGGTGCTGTCAGAACCGCCCCCCACCGACCCCAACCCAGTGTGTGTGTGCTCGGACAGTGTTGTCACAACAGGCTTCTTCCACCTTGGCCTCCTCTGGACTTTGGATGTTGATGAGCAGAGGAGGGAGGCCGAGGTGGAGCTTAAGACAGCTCAGTGCAGGCCTGCAGGCACCCCTCAGCACGAACATCCTGGGTACTGTGGAAGGCATCTTGATGGTGGCAGGAGGCAGACATGCTTCTGGATGGGAATGGGCAGGTTGCTGGTGAAACCCTCCCTCCAAGGCAGGGACAGCCTGAAGCCTGGGGGCCAGGCTGCGGGTTCTGGGGGGAGTCCACAGCCCAGAGTGAGAACTGATGGTGCTTTTTCCAGGCCTGTCCATGGCTGCCCATGGACCAATCAGTACACCTTCCTCACTTCTGACCCCATGAAAACCCTGGACTCAGCCAGACTCAGACAGACGTCAACACTACCAGCTGCAGAAAGGAGTTACCCACTCTGGGTCTCTTCTCTGCTGGATTCTGCACAGATATCAAGATGAGCGGCCTGTGGAGGGGGCTACCCACTTCAGGTCTCCTGAGAGCTTTTCTGTCACTCAATGAACCTCCTCTCCACCTTGCTCACCCTCCAGTGGCCCACGTACCTCATTTTTCCTGGACGCAGGACAACAACTTGGGACCCGCTGAATGCAGGACTGATAGCGCTGTAACACAAACGGCTGAAACCCTCAGCTCGCCATGTTGCAGGTAATGAGAAAGAGAGAACAGCTGTGGCCCTTCTGGGAGCTTATTCCTATGGGCTCCTGGAATCAGGGCTGTGACACCCTCTTTGGGGCTCTGTGGTTCCTGGTGTCTCCAAGCTTCTGGGTGCCACCACATCCCCTTCAGCCAGATGCATGTGCCCGTAGTGGAAGCTGTGTGCAGTACATTTGGTCCAGTCGCAGCCTCTTAAAGAGCCAACACCTGTGCCGGTGCCTAGAGCTGCCTGCCCTGCCGCAGCAGCCAGCATGCCTGGCTGCGTGCAGTGGCCAGACACAGTGCTCACTTGCCCACACACCCCTTGCCACTCCGTGCCTGGCTCACCCTTGACAGGTGTGGGATCCAGGCCTATAGTGTGAGCTGAGTGCAGCCTGCCAGACTGAGTGGGCAGAACAAGCCCAGTGGGTGCCAGCACTACTCAGGCAGAAGGCGACGCTAGCCCAGAGGTTTTTGGCTAGAGAACTGACACCCCAAGAATCCCATGACAGAAAGAGGAATGTGCAGAAACTGGAATGAACAGACAGCACTTGCGGCTACCAACTGTGTACTATTCCACTCTGTGAGGTTATAACTCAGGCCATATATTTTTAGGTAATGTTTTTCCTTTAATCAAGAAACAAAGAGTTCTTTTTAGTGGCTAATGACAATGCTAGGTAGATGAATAATGTTGTAATTATTTAAAAACAATGGTATAGTTTCGCCATTCAAAGAAATGCTAAAGGAGCTAAATTTGAAAAGTCAGTGACACTCTGTTTTGCAGTAGTATAAAATTGCAAGCCAAATTTGTGGCCTTTTAAAAATAAAGTTTGTTAAAGTAAATCCCCAGTGCTTGAAGGCAGACCCCAAAGCATATCCACTGGACATTTCACATCAGGTTCAATTTCAGATGAGTAGAACCAAAAGGCAGTGCCATATACCCAAGGAAACAGAAGAAAGAACACATGCTCTCCAGAGCTGTGGGGGCCTTTCCAGTGACACTGTGCTGAAGAAACACCACTCTGACAAAGGTGAACTGTCATCCCAAATAGATAAAAACTAAGAAATTCTAAAGAGACATTTTGTTCTCTCATAAAAATCATTTATTGGCACAACATAAATGACAATTTTTTCTAGTATAGTAGTTGTACGCATCTATAATTGCAATTCAGTGTAAACTACGTGTTACAGGTCACTAGAAATCTAATTAGCAGGATGAATTTAATAAAGAACAAGAGGAACTATGAGTCTACTGCGGCCCAGCCATCGAGTCTCATTGGAGAGTAAATCAAATATCAAACTAGTGTTGCCCTGCAACAGTTTTTCTGTAGCCAAGAAAAACCAAGACGCACATAAACAGGATAGCACCCATTCCATAAGTTAGATACACGAGACTAGAAAAAGATTGTAACTGATAGAATCTGAATAAAGTAAGCACAAAAGTAAAGAATCAGCTATGTACATATATTACTTTTTGCCAAAACTTTGTTAGCTTTCCCATCCTAGCTCTTCCCTTCTATTTGTTATTCTTGTTTTTTCACGGTAAATTGCTTGGCTCACTGAAAAATATTTAGACAACTAACCAGAACTTCTTTCCAGGTCCTACTTTTCCTAAAACTTCATGCCAAACTAACAAATTTCGAGGGTAATGTTAAGTCAATCTCTATATAGAAGTAAGATGTAAGTCTATCTCTATATAGAAGGAAGATGCATTATTATTCTGCTATCGGTCATAGTAATGACCATACAATCCCATGTTTTTCCAAACATTATTTGGACTACTCCAGAAAATTAGACTGTGAATGGCAGCAGAGTGGATAGATTTTTCATTCATAACAGGCACAGATAGTCTATTATGGAGACAAGCATGTTTATCCTGAGAATGTGAATGCTGTGGACTGCAACTCAAGATCCCCATTAATGAGAACGGGTCCTTTGCCCTCCGGTCACTCGTTTTGTTTTGTTTTTTACTATCAGTTTTTAAGGCGTGGTATCATAGCAGCATTAGCAAATAAGAATGCTGACATCATTTCTACCAAGAAGGGCTCTACGATGGTGGCAGCAGGTACCATAATTAACCAGCGCAGCTAAAAAGGCATTGAGTTGGTACATTTCTGGTGCTATGGCCAGAATGTGTGGATTTTAGCATCATTCTAGGAAGCCTGAAAGATCTTGCCCATGAGCCTCTTTGACCTTTGCCTATTTCCTTTCTAGTACATATGACAATTTTAGTTATTTTATTTTTGCTTTTTCTCCTACTGGAATATAAGCTCTGAAGGGCAGAGACTATGCCTGTCTGTTCACCACTGTGTCCCCACAGTGTCTAGAACATAATGTTCTAGTGTCTAGAACAGTGCCTGGTCAATAGTAGCTTCTCAATTAAAAGCTTGTATGAAATAAATGAACCAAATCATTAAGTCCCCTGGTTTGCCTATGTCTTAGATACTTTCCAATTTTATACAATGGCCAGAGTTGCTGGCCTATCCTAATTGTACGGCCATCCTAATGCTCCTATCCTGATGTGAACCTGTGTAGCGGATATTTTTGTGCTTCAATGAGTAGTAAGACTTCTCAGTGATAGGTTCACCCTCCCAAAGCTTAGCTCTGCAGAACTAACGCTACAGGAGAGGTAACAGGGCAAGAACATTCTAAGAGGTAAGCTGTATGCTACAAATTCAGCTCATTCTTCCCTACCTCCCCTATAACCTCATTGTTTGACAGAAAGCATAAGAAAGAAAGTTAGCAAGAGAATTTTCTCTTGGCAATGCCAGTCCAGTAAGTCACCAATAACCTGATCAGAAGAGAAAGAAAATATAACTCACCTACATAAAAAAATTAAGTTAAATAAAAGCAAAATCTGGGAGTGGGAACCAAGTGACATGGTGGGCTGTCTAGGTCCTTTGTTGGTTAGAACTGTTGGACATGGAAGCGGAAACAGGCATAACAGCAGAGGAGAGGTTGGAAGGGAAAAGGGCAGAGCTATAGGTGTGAAGACTGCAGAGGACCAGCTTTTCTCTCCTCCTTCTCCCGCTTCTGCCAACTCTGCACCACACCACGGCTGGCTGAGCTCCTTGCTGTGGCTCTCGCAGGCGGAGGTAAGAACAGGCAGCTGGCGCCTCCACGGCACATCCTTAGGCTATGGATGCTCTGCTGGAGTAGAAGTCGGGGACTGCGAGCCCGGTGTGCAGCGTGACCTGGGGAATGAGACTATGAGTCCTGAGAGGCACCATGCATACCCCATCCCTTTACACAGTGTACCTGGGTGTGTCCCTAGCTCAAAAAGTGTTCTGTTTGCTTCTCTTTAAACATCTAGGCTAGTAGCCATTAAAGGATACTTAAGAAGAATCCTGCCTATGGTGAAAGCCTGCTCACCACAGTGGGCTCTCAAATCCTGGTGACATTTGACTATATGGTTCTCAGTTACCTGCCTCTTTTAAAGGATTCTGGGAAGCCTGTGTTCCTTACAACTGAAGACACAGGCCTTGGTTTTCAGGTAGTGGAGTCTGCTGGCCACACCACAGTGACTACTGCCAAATCCACAGGTAGAGGACAAATTCGCAGAGACAGCCAGTCCCTTATTACCTGTCCACTACTTATTCCAATTAGGGCAAACATTTCTTTCTGGGATTGTGAAGATGATTGATATGTGTGAAAAAACATGGAATTATACTATTTCACCAATTACTTTGAATTCCTAAATACTATTTCATCGATTTCTGTGTATCCCCAAACCTCAACGGGTAGCTATGGATAAAACTAGAACAATTTCATCCAGCTCTTGTCCCTTTCTTCTCCACCCCAAGAGTCTTTATCGATAGAAAATCAGAAGGTGCTGAAAACCCCTGAAGAGCATCTAATATAATATTCTTTGAAAGGGAAATGGCTAAAAATGTGAAAACCTTAAATGAGGTTTTTCTGAGACTTGCTTCTAGGGTAATTCATGGCTTGCTTTCTTCCAGTGTAGAGGCTGAACTCTGAAAGATTAGATTCCAGCCTTCCAGGAAACCCCACATCCTTGCCAGAAAAGAGAAGGGCAGGGGCCACTAGTTTGCAATCAATGTTACTGCACATACCGAAAGACAATAATGAATTTTTATAAATAGTTTCCAAGACTGGTTCTGGTTAGGGCAAAAATCATCTGTAGTATTGTGACTCTCAAGGCCTAACTTAAGACAACCATAGGCCGGGCATGGTGGCTCACGCCTGTAATGCCAGCACTTTGGGAAGCTGAGGTGGGTGGATCACAAGGTCAGGAGTTCCAGACCAGCCTGGACAAGATGGTGAAACCCCGTCTCTACTAAAAAAATACAAAAATTAGCTGCGCATGGTGTCACATGCTTGTAATCCCAGCTACTTGGGAGGCTGAGGTAGAGAATTTCTTGACCCCAGGAGGCAGAAGTTGCAGTGAGCCAAGATCGCGTCACTACACTCCAGCCTGGGCAACAGAGTGACACTCTGTCTCAAAAAAAAAAAAAAAAAAAACAACCATTTGTGGAATGAGGCCTATAGTTGTTAATGAGAGGCCCAGCTCAGGAGGGAAGTGAAACCCTAAGTCCTGACAGCAGCTGGCAGGGCACAGCTCTTCCCCCATGGCTCTGGTCTTCCTGACAGGCCCCAGCCCACCAGCCTCTCCACCCTTCCTTGCCCATGCAAGGCCCCTCATGCCTTAGAAACTGTGCATAGGCTGTTCCCTCTGTCTGGAAGGCTCCACACAACTCCCTCCCTCACTCCTTTAAGGCTCAGCTCACCCGTAACTGCAGTAAGCCCTACCTCCACTGACCATTTAAGACTGCAGCTGCCCTCCCCAACCCCAGCACCCATGGTCTTCTCTCCATTGCGCCCTTTACCCTCCCTTTGGTCTTTTCTCCATTGCACTCATCACCTTCTGACACACCAGCTAATTAACATTGTAATTATGCTTACTATTTATTGTCTGTCTCCTATCACTAGGATGTAAGTTCTATGAAGGCAAGATTTTTATCTGTTTTATTTTTTTCCTTTTAACTGATGTATTCCAAACACTTACAACTGGGCCAGGCACACTAAAGGCATTCTATAGATATTTGTTGAATAAATAAATGAGAAGAAGCTGTTGTTTTATTCTATAATAAATTATAATTAACTAAGTTATAGGCAGGGACTATGCTTTCTACCCTTAGGACCTAACAGAGCCAAACAAGAGTGCAGGGAAAATGATCAGATTTTCTGATAAAGATACTAACTTCAGTCTTACACCCTCACCTCTTCTCAGGCACTCCTAGAGCTCTGTTAAGTCATTGCATTTGTTTTCATACCAGTTGGTTAAAGGCTTTCATTTCTACTTAGAGAGGAAACTAGAGCTAGAGGGATGATCATCAGACAACCATGAAGAGAATTCTAGTTTCCAATGTGCTGTTGACTAGACTGTGTCCAAGTATAAAGAAGGCGCTTATGCTTGGCATGGAATACTAGCAGTTGTCAATGTTGATCCCTTTCTCTCCTCCTTTCCTCCATTTCTTGGTCTGGGCCTTATGCTGTCAGCTTCCCTCTCTCCAGTTAGATTGAATGGCTCTGCCAGCAATAGCTGTTTAACCTCTGGGGTAGGGTGCTTACCTGCACATTCCTGTTCAGGCTGACCGCAGGGAAGAACAGGCCCTCCACATTATCAAATGCTATAGGACCTTGCTGTTCATCGTTGATAAAAAATGTCAAGTTTTTTCTATTTAAGTCGAGGAGGACCCCAATCGTGGCCCCTTTTGTGATCCCTCCCTCAGTTCTGCAGGAAGAGAAAGAAAAAATTAGGGTTTACTTGCCTGTGGTCACTCTAGAAGCTCCCCCAATTTGTGTGGTTAAACCAGTGTCTTGTAACCCGTTTATAATCATCACTATCCCAAAACCTTTTCCCTAATCATCCCTTGTACATAACATTTTTACCACAGATATACTGTATACCTGTTGGTCCTGTGTGTATATCTGTGCTTTATATATAAAAAGAGTATGATTTTTTGCCCCCTCCCCACCGCCATCAGTGTTCACTTCCTGGAGGAATATCAGCGCTTGTGAGCTGCTCTGCTGTTGTTAAGAACGAACTCATTCATTAGGGTCTCTACCACTGAGACACAGCAGTGGAAAACAAAACATAAAAGACTAGGAGGAAGTTGCCTTTGGGCTATCAGAGCTCTGACTCTAGGAATGTTGCACACTTTGTATGCATGGTGTGGATTAAATATCATTAAATACAAAGTGACTTAATTTGAGCCAAAATAAAGAAGCACTTTGTTGCACCTAAACCACATGCATGAGAAATTGGATTTGGAGCCTTATGTTATCCATTAAATAGAAAAACTCATTCCAGAGGATGGTAATTCTTTGGCTTGTTGCATTTGAATTAAGAACTTAGAGGCTGTCTGTAAAATGACAGCACTGAAGAAGAGCCTTCTTCCCTGTACAGTGAAATAATTATACTCTGAGATGTAGGAATTTTCAGGAACCTGCATACAAATGCCATTTTATAAAGAATTGTGTCTTAGGTTTCAATTGATGGTTTCACAAAATGCCATTAAACATGGATGATCAGATTTGTCTTTCCCATCTTTTTGAGATCTAGCAATACTGAATTTCATCCTCATCTCAGCAGAGCAAAAGAATGTGTGTCATTCATTTCCTCTTGCATGCAGGATACAGACTGTACATAGTCATTAAAAGATAGATTTACAAATTGCCTCTTGTTAATTCACAGGTTTAACAACGCAAGCACAAGTGTCATGCAGTTTGCATGCAAGCAGATGTGTTCAGCATTAGGAATGTGTTTCTCTGCATAGTGTGATGATTATGTCATTATTTACTCCTGCACTTCAAAATAAAGATGCTAAAAGGGAAAAAGTAAGTGTGGCATTTGGGTGATAGCATTGGGAATCTAGTGACAGAGAATTCCCCAAAATGCTCATCACTAAAGATAACCACTTATCTACATCCAGTAGGATTTGCTATCATAGTGAAATGGGGTGTGTGTTCACGTCATGTGATAGCGAATAATACACACTTGAATGCCATAGAAACTATCCAAGGGGAAAGGAGGCTTTAGGAGGCTACAGGCTGGAGAAGGGTCAGCGAAGAGCATAGGGAAAAAGATAAAACAGTGGAGTCCAATTATGCTACCACTGCCTGACTTGCTTTCCCTTTGATCTGACTGAACACTACTGTATTTTCTTTTTCAGAGAAACTAATGAGAATGTATCCTGGGGAAATCTTGGAGCATAAGGTGGACCAGGGTCCACAGTAGAAATTTCTCTGCCTAGAAAATTTGTGAAAAATACATTTGAAGAACACAATCAAATGAAAAAGGAAATCCATTATAGCATGTGTTCGATTATAATTATCTATATTTTGGAGGTAGAAGAAAACCTCAGGGAGATAACTGTATTTCCTTTCCTTAGCAAACTGGGTGCTCTGAATTACAGTGGTAATGAGAGTTCTCTTTAAGTAAAAAGCCATCCAAATTGGCATTCATATGTTTTAGTTTAATGAATTGTAATAAGAACAATGGCTTCTATTTTCAGGTGCTTCCAATGTAAGGCATTTTCACATATCTCATTTAATCTTCAGAACATTCTCACAAGGAAAAATTTTATTATGCTAATTTGATGGATTTGGAAACTGAGGTTCAAAAAAACGAAGTAATTTGTGTTTTTCTGATAAGTTGTAGGTCTGGGTGTTTCGGCATCCTGCATTATTCTTTATAATGGATATCACTGGGATTCTTTCCAGCCATGGGTGTAATACAGCAATGAAGGCAGCAGGAAAGCATTCAAGTCTCTATCATTATACACAAAGTAAACCACCAGCATGGACTCAGCTGAGGCTCACAGAGTGCCTGTGCCACTTAATGTAGACCACCTGCCTGACTTCCTTACTATGGTCTATGTAATAGGTTTTTGAACTAGGGCTCTCGCTTCTGATCAGCCGCCAACGTGAAGAAGGCTTGGTTTGGGGGCTGCAGGGTACCTGTTGGTGTGCGAGTTGTTGTGCATGAACCAGCTCCGGTTATTGTCCACATACATTGCCCAAGCTTTGTCGTCCTTTCCTAACATCACATCCTTCATCACGTCCATGCGAGCCACGCCAAAGGCAGGATCAGGGTGGTTGTCATAGCGATCTACCGTTAGCTCCCAGTAGTGGACGCCCTTGGAGAAGCCAGTCTTCCCTAGCACCACCCGGTCGTCATAGCTACTGCAGGTCACTGTCAGGTTGTCATTGGAGAGGATGATGTCTGAGTGTGCCGAGCCAGGGTCGAAAGCAAACCAGGCCACTGGGAACAACAGAAGGGAATCAGGTTATTAAGACAGACCCAACAAGCTCAGCACCATAACATACTCCTGGGCGGGTGACGAGCGTTGTGTAGCGTTTTCATGCTGCCATGCAGGAAGGAGGCGTCCAGGACCAGGGCAGACAGGGGCACGTCCTGGGAGTTGGTACTCTCTGCACCAGAAGCAGACGGAGGACACACGACCGATTCAGCAGGGGTTACCTGGCTCAGACTGCACTCCCAACCAGGTGATCCGGGAGTGAAGTGGCATCGATTTTGGAAGGTTCAAGTCCCTTCACCTGGTGACTGGCAGAACAGTGCACCAGAGACATAAAGGGAGAGGGGATGCGCTAAGATGCCTGTGTAACCCCTGAGGCGGGGAGGCTAGGAGCTAGAGTCCTAGATGGAGGAGGGATAAAACACATGGAGTGAAATCAGGAAATATCCCTTCGGCAGAAGTGCTAACATCTAGTCGCTTTGAAGTTTTCCTCAGCTCTAGTGAAAGCTCACAAGCTGCGAAGCTATAAGCAACATAAACTAATTTTCATGAGTGATTGTGACTTGGATATTGGACAGGTTGCTGTCTGCATAACAAAAAAAAACAAAAAAAAAACACAGTTTGTGTGCTACTACTGAAACTAACACATCAGAAATTTTGCTGGAGCAGTAGGTATTTTGGACAGTAGGTGCAGATAGAATGATGTGTTGGTACATATTGTTACGCCCCAAGTTCTAAATGCCACCTATAAATATCACACTCAAGAGATGTAATTGCTGATTTATTGAACCTGTGAGACACCTCACATGCACTTTGGTCTTTGCTATTTGATAAGAGAATAAGGTTATTCCATACCTGCCAACAGCTTTTTAATGTCAACTGTTGTCATTCCAAGGGAAAGGCATGGGGGAGAGAGATAGGAAGCAAAATTGACATGGATAAGAAAACGTGTCTCTCTTTCATAGACTAGTACCCCAAAAGGACTCAATTTAAAACGCCACATATACTAAACAGGAGCTCTCTGACCTGTACCTTTTTCCACATTTAGTGCTCATAAAGAGTGCTTTGCATTGATGTATAAGAAAACTGGGGGGAAAGTAAGCTTTGAGGCATAACATTAAAAACTACAGGCATCTTTTCCATTTTTTTTAAAGAGTTTGAGAAACTGCTATAATAGGGTTAGAATGACAATTAGACCATCTTATTGACATAAGACAAGCTGCTGCCATTTATTTTGTGAAAAAAATTGAGCACATCAATCACGTAAGTAAAAGATAACAATTACAGTAAGTATACTTGCCTAATTGAGAGTAAGGTGCAGATTGTGTCTCAAAATTGCATCCTATAAAGAGATACTACACATCAACGCTAAGCAACAACAACCAGGTTGATAAAAATTACTTGTATATACACTTAAAAAGCACCAGCTGAATACTGATACCAGAGGCCTGATCCATGAAAAAACAAAGCCCTTTTTATATAGTTTACTTTGCTGGGTGAAAAACTGCCTTTCTGCTCTTTCAAAATGAAAAGCACATCTTTTTACCATTAATAAATCATCCTCCAATTGATCCTAAACTCTGTAGCTGAATTTTTCATCTTCCGAGCTCAATCTTTTCCTCTAAAGTTTCCACAGAAAGAAGGCGAGCTGTTTTAAAAATGAGGAAAATGTACTTAATTGAAATGGAGAAATCACTGGATTTTTGATAAAACTCTGCTCTATCTCACTATTCTATGCACTTCAGAGTCTGGTTATGCCAAAAGGTCTTCATTGTGACTTGAGCCCAAATTAAATAACACAGCTCTAACTAAATGTGTAATGTAATGCATCTGATAATTATTAATAATAACATGGCAAACGTGTTAAAATTGCCTCCTCTCCTTAGAGAAGATCCTTCTCACCTGAGGGAGGACAGGAGGGCTGGTAGGAGTGGGTGTGGCCTCAGAGATCTATTGGAATCGCCTGTGAAACTTTTTCAACCATCTGCCTTCCCTAAGATTTGGATACCTATACCCCATCAGAAACTACATCGGGGTGGAGGAAGACTGTCTAGTCTTAAAATGTTCAAAGGTGTGTGACTTACAATTTCCAGTGGTTTCAGGGACTGATCTAGAAAATGTGGTTTTGATGAGCACTGGGGGATAAAGAAAGGATCATTTAATTTTTTTTTCTATTTAGTAAGGCCTTTATATGCTAATTCCTAAAACATTTGGAGGATAATGTGCGGACTTAATTCACAAGAATTAAATCAATTTACTATAAAAAGGGACTAATGACTGAGTTAAAAACAAAATATAAAAATTATGATCTTACTTTTGGTTAGTTTGTTTTACGCTGGGATGAATTCACATGCAAAAGAATCATTTTCTCCCAGCTCATGGCTGATTTTTATGTTTAGTTTCTATCAATTATCACTTTAATTCCTATTCATGTGTTAGAGCATAGTGAGTATGGAACACCCAGAGTTTTAAAACCGACTCTCATACTCAGCTTTGGAAATAAGTTTGTAGAATCTGACCAGGGCTTTAAAGACTTTTAAATGAATCATGCCTTGTGCAACTCTTTTTCAAAACAAATATTCTGAAATCTTTTTACACTACTTTAAATACATTATCATACATTTAAGATTCAACAATACAACTAGAATAATGCTCTTAAATACACCCATCAAATATCCCAAAACTCACATTTCATTTTTATTCTTGAGACAATATACATTACAAAGACTGTAACAGTATTTCAGTACATTAGACACAAGGGAAAAGAGTTTCATAACAAAGCATGTTGGGAAGCCATAGTGCACAGAAAAACAATAAGAAACATAAAAGCACAAAGAAAAATGTCATTTTAAAGAGAGCTTGAAGTCCCTGCATCCTTTTTGCACTGTCATGCTGTGGCCTTCTTCATTCCAGAATGTGGGATGAGCAAAAAGAGCAAAATAAAAAGCAAAAGAAACCTTTGGAAATGTGAAATGTGCATTATGTGTATCCATGATTACAATATAGTCCTGAAGAGATCAAATAGGTCTGCATCTTAGATATTTTAAGATTCTATTTGCTAGGCAGTGTTCACTACAAAGGAACACAAGTCTAGCTTCGCTGAAATCAGCCATAGGCTCTGTCACAACCAGCTTGGCTGTGGGAAACTTTGAGGAGGGCAGACTTTGATTACTCAGATCTTTGATCAGTAGGCATTAGCAGTTAAGGGTTTCTAATCAGCTAGCAGTGGTCCCACCCCGTTGCTAGGAGAACACTCAGCCATGAGCCCCACTGGCCTAGCAGTGAGAACAGGCTTTTGCAGAAAACGCTTTCACTTTCTGCTCTCTGGATCGCCTGCTTTGTAGAATGCTTTCTGCTATTGATGTGTTTTTACTTTTATTTTACTTTGTCAATAAAATGTTGGTGTGTTTTTACTTTTGTTTTACTTTGTCAATAAAGATCTCTTGAGTCTATGTTTAATCAGACCACTCCAGGCTGGATGCACTGATCCAGTCTCCCAGACACAGCTGGTTTCCTGGATACAGAAGGGCTGCAAACCTCCACTTTGCTGCCATGGCCTCCACTCAGCCAGAGCCCGTGCCGTGCTATGCCTCTGCATGTGATGACAGAGCGGGTTATCCATGGTGGTCCAGCTTGTGCAAAAAGAATAACTTCACTCATCACTTTCTGATGCCGTTATACATAGACCACAGCTCCATGGTTGCTCCTTACACCACACAAACAAGAACACCACAAAGCTCCACCATCCAGATGCTCCTCATACCGGAAGCAGGCCACAGACACAGAGACTAGCTCATCCCCCTCACCACGCACATGAATGGCAAGAACAAAACACGGTTTCGGAGATGCCTTCAAGGCACAGAGATCAAGGGGATAGGTCTGAGGAGCTCAGCTCACCCGGTGCATTGAGAGACTGTAAAGAGGAATGCAAGCTCAGCTGGTGGGGAGAGGATCGGAAATCAAAGTAGGATCTCCCGGGGAAGCTGGGTTGTAGATTAAGGGTGGAGGAGAAAGGACTCATTCTACGGAGCGGCAATCTTTCCGAAGGCACTGGAAAAGGGAGGGTCTGTTCTTCTGAATCTGTGTCTAAATGTAAGATCAATGCAAACTAGAGATCAGAAATCTGCTATCTCCCCGTGCACAGTTCCCCAAGACCTGCCTTAACAATGCATTCACACAAAGCATCATCTTTCCCACAGTGTGCCACACTCAGGCATTTACAAAACCAATGTGCCTGGGGGCGGGGAGGGAATTTTCGGCAGATCGGGACCCAAGACCAGAGGACAGCTCCAACATCACAGGCAACTGTTTTCATTCCCTCCCACCCACCTCCCTCCAATTTTCAGTGGTAGAAAATTGGAAGCTTTCCTAAAATAGGAAATCTTTTAATTAAAAGGTTTTCTTTTCCCCTTCAGTTGTCCCGGGAGTTACTATCTATTCAACAATTCAGCCTCTTAAAAGGTTTCTATTTAGGAGTTGGTGATTTTTTACAAACTGTTTCCTGTTCCATATTTTCCCCTAACATATATTTTTCTATTAGATGGATGAGATGATTTTCTACACTAGCACACTCCAGACTCTATCTTTGATTAGGAGAGGAAATGTGGGGTGGGCTAAGGAAGACAGGGCTGGACACGTAAGCAGGGAAGGAGCCTTACCTTTGTTTCTGAATTATGATCAGACTCTAGGGATGTCACTTGACCATCTTTGGTTCTCTAATGATAAACAGACTGTGGGCACTGGTGAGGTGCATTTGTGGCAAAATGCCTGTTTCTGTTCAGATAGTCAGGTTTGGCATGAAGATCATTATTATATCAGAGTAAAGACTTAACCATTGTTTGATCTGGTATTAGAAGAGCATTAGTCAGTTTCTCTAAATTACTAAAATTGCTCCTTTCTATTTTGTGAAACAATAGCAGGTTCTATGCATGGTGTGGTCTAGTCAGAGGTGGATCTTTCAGCAATTGAAACCTTCTTCACATTGTCTAATAGCAATAATTTAGGAAATACAGATGGTAGGAAGGTAATATTCCATGTTCAAAATCACAAATAAACGTTCTTTCTCATTGAAAAAATAATTTTGTTTTTATGACCAGAGGGTATTTCTGTGAATGCTTTTCTGGTTTGAATCAGTTAGCAGCAATTTTTTGCTGGACATATGCTTTTCCTATCAAAATGCTACTCTGCATGTTCAAGCAATGCGTGTGTGCAGAACATGACCCTGTGTCAAGAACTCAGAACAAGGGCACTGGCAAGTTTGAATTTAATACCTCCAAGAGTCAGCCTCTGAACTTACAATATTAAAGTTAGCTTTTCAGGCTTTAGACTTGTCCGTGGGGGGGATGACTTTTAAAAAATAAAAGTATAAATCAGATCTCAGAGAAAAGGAATTGCTATTTATGGAGTTAAGACTTTGTGTTCCCACTAATAATACATTTAAGTTTTCTTCTACCTTTTCTTCATATGGTTTGAATGACTTAATATCATGTATTATCATTTCTTTCTTCAGATATAAATCAAAAATTATTTGTTACAATCATCTTAAGGGGAAATCTTTGAATGTAATAGAAAAATTCAAAATACAACAAATGAGCACCACAAACTGACATGAGTTTCTTTTAAGGAGAGAAGGCATTTACAACTATATTTATGTCAGTAAAAGATCTTATTTATTTATTATGTATTATTTATTATTTTCTGAGACAGAGTCTCACTCTGTTGCCCAGGCTGGTATTCAATGGCATGATCTCAGCTCACTGCAACCTCTGCTTCCTGGATCAAATGATTCTTCAGCCTCCGCCTCCAGAATAGCTGTGAATACAGGCGTGAGCCACCATGCCCAGCTAATTTTTCTAATTTTTGTAGAAATGGGGTTTTGCCGTGTTGTCCAGGCTGGTCTTGAACTCCTGAGCTCAAAGAGATCTGCTTGTCTCGACCTCCCAAAGTGCTGAGATTACAGGCGTGAGCCATCGCACCCGGCCTTAAAGCTTTTTTAATTAATAAGAATTTGCTTGGAAATGTATTTTTCACTAGGTTTGACAATGATTCATTATATTGAAAATATTTGTTGCTTTAAAATTTAATAAAAAGGACATATATAATAAGATGAATTTCAGAGTGTATTAAATTCCCAAGCAGTTATCTGAAAACCAGTGAAGAGATGTGTACTTAACGTAGACCTTGGGGGGTATATCCAATCCCATCATAAATTGTACTCACCTTTTCTGTTTTCAGCACCAAGAAGAACTTAGAGCAGGTGATGGGGACTGAGGGTAGCTATGGTTATTCATGGGATTAGTAACTTGACACTAAGATGTATGGCTCTTCCTATCCTTCCATGTGGATCCACCGTTTACTGATGACCCAATTTTCCTTGACTCCTCTCACTCTTGAACTACGCCCTCTATTTAGGCAAGTTTATTTAACATCCATATTGTATAACATTTCATTTTTGTTTTTGAGTTTTTTCCCCATCTATGACCTCCCATTTTGTTTTTGAGTTTTTTCTCATCTACCAGCTGGGCTTTTACCATATTTTCTCTAACTAGTTCTTAACAACAACAACAAGAAAAAATCCTACCTGCAATGAGAACTTTCCAAATGAATTACAAGAGAGAAACACTTTCTAACTGATCCCATCTTGACTAAACAAGCAATTCTCCCTTCATACCCTTCCCCATAGGCATGTAGTACACACGCTTGGTCAGTTGCCTATAAGTCATCTATGTCACGTCACATTACCTTAGATTTCAGGAGTCTTAGAAGGAAGACACTTAACTCAATATCATCAGAGGAGCTGCCATCAAGCTTCCCCTTGAAGTCCCCTGGGATAAGGAAACTCATTGCTTCCAGTCAGCTCCCTCTAGTTGGCAGTTATTTCTTATATTGGTCTAGACATACCTCTTTGGGGGCTCCACTCTCCAACTGTAGCGTTACTATCTGGGGCCACATGGAACAGATCACTAGTTCTTCAAGTATTTGAGGCCAGTCACCAATCCTCTTTATATCTTCCCTTTTCTGGGCTAAATAGAGTCAATGTCCAACCATTTCACTATGTATGGGTTTCAAATCCTTTACTCTCCTGGTCATGCCCTCCGGACATGTTCAAAGGCATGAATCAAAGACAATATGACAACATTGAGAAGAGTATTGCCACTCCCTGGTTTAGCCAAATGACACTTAACTCACATTGAATGTGCACACACCTACTTAAGTGTGTATCCTGCGTTATGCCCATGGGATGCAGGAAGAATGCACACACCATTTCCTCATCTCCCCTTCAAAACACAACTATCGTAATACAGAGAAGGCTTCTCAGCCATTCATATTCTATTAGTAAAGGCAAACAGGAATGAGGTTGTCATTTTTTTCACAATGCATGATACAAAGCTATGTTTCAGGTCACAGCTAATATGCAGGATAATTATTATTATTAATTTTTGACCTTATAGATCATTAGAGAAAGATCAGGAGCTCCTGAAGAGACTTTTAACATTACATCATGTTTCATCACATGCAGTGAATCCTGTGTGGTTGCAGAGCTTTGCTGAGTGAAAGCAGTGTAGCAGGAAAAAGCAATGGAAAACAGTAGGTCAGTGGCTGAATGTGGTGACTCTAGGCATAACTATAACTCTAGGATGGGACTGTGTTCATAACAAATACATGTCAAGATATGCTTTCCATCAGCTCTGTCAATGACCATCATTTTCCTCTTGCTCTTTCTTGGACTTCTTTCCCTTCCCCCCTAGGATTGGCTGGAGTCTGGAGTTAGGGTCTAGATTAAGGACAGTGACCTCTGCTTAAAAAAAGCAATCAAGAATCAACAAAGCAAAGATTGCCTGGGGACCACTTGTAATATTGAGAATATCTAGGTGGTGTCCTCCTGTTTGGCCACCATATACTTCTTTACCTTCTTTATTTCTTTTTTAGAGACAGGGTTCTCACTTGGTCACCCAGGCTAGAGTGTAGTGGGTTGATCACAGCTCACTGCAGCCTTGAACTCCTGGGCTCAAGGGATTTTCCTCCCTTAGCTTCCTGAGTAGCTGGAACTATAGGGGCATGCCACTGCACCTGGCCGATTTTAAAATTTTTTATAAAGACGGTCTTTTTATGTTGCCCAGGCTGGTCTCAAACGACAGGGCTCAAGCAGTCCTTCCACCTCAGCCTTCCTAAAGTGTTGAGATTACAGGCGTGAGCCATGGCACCCAGCCCATATATTTGTTTTATTTGTTATTAGCCAATACTATTGAACACCTATCATGTGACAGACCTTGTAGTAGAATTGAGCAGCTGGGAGACATAAAGTTGGCAGGAGACCCAACCATAAGAAAATAATAATTTAGAGAAAATCAGTGTCATATATTATTGATTGGTTTTGGACTTCTGGGGATGGAATTTCTTGACTAACTCCAAGTACAGAATACTAAAGATTTTTGCAGATGTTGAAGAATTTGAAAAGGTAGTCTTTGGGGTATTATTTTTGGAATTTAAAGAGGGAAAGCAAACAGACTGTGGTTGCTTATGACAGTGTATACTAATCCAGCATCCTTTGTGTCCTGGTAGAAATCTGGGTTGTCCTCCTGTCTAGCAGTGAACAACTTCATACCTTAAGCAGCCCTTGAGCCCAGGTCCAATAAGATGGTTGTATTTCGGAGCATGGTAAGGCAAGACATGTCACTAAGAATTGCACAGTGTTAGGATGAGTTTCCACTCAATTATAAACCAGCTGTAAAATAATTTGCTTTTGTTGGGAAGACTTTAAAAGAGACGAATGAAGAATGAGGCTGTTTTTGTAAATGGTCTTATAAGCAGCCAAAGTCACAATTATGTCAAACTGGTACATAATTTATAATAAAAGGTGGTATTTTAAGCTTTCTTAAGTGTGGCATTAATTGCAATTGAGAAGAGAAACAAATTATGTTTTGAAAACCATCTTTTAGAGAATGAAACAGCCTTTGCCACCCCAAGGACAGTTGCATACTTCATCACCAAGTTCTCCACTCCAATTTAGAATACAATGGTATTATTTGTAAGGAACTATCATCAGAAGAACTGAACAATTTTATATTTCAATTAGATACAGAGCATTCCAAAGGACTAAACTACTTTAAAGAGTGTCAGTTGCAAAGCACACTTCCCAGAACCAAGAATAGGGTTCTGAATCCAATTCAGTCCTATGGAAAAATGCAAGAAAGTCCCTGGGATATCATGCATGTTGTCCAAATTAAAAAGAACAAAGTATCTATCTTTTCTGGGCTCTGAGCCTATCATTATGCCTCTCACCTTGGATTTTGTAAAATTTACCCAAATATGGTCAGGTATGATTACCTACCTTGAGAACTTTTCCTGGAAATGCATATTCTTCTAACTATTTTTGGAGAGGCCCAGATGCTCTGGGTCAGGAAAAGCAGAGACAAAAAAAATCATCTTTCATTGGACCATATACATTTCCTTTAATGGGCCTTTATCAATCATTTTCTGTTAGTATTGAATTTTCAGTATTATAAGCAGAACTTTAAGACCCATTATGACCCTTGGAGGAGGAAGGAAGTATCTAATGGTGCTTCACAGCATTTTCTGAAACAACTTTCAACAGTAATTTTAGAGAGAGAGGCCACAAAGGTACTAATTATAAAGATCCAGAGGCCCTCAGCTCTAACTCCATGGTTTTAGAGATGAGAAAACTGAAGTCCAGAAAGGCTAAGGGACACATCCAAGTTACACTACAGCTGTGGAGGGATACAACAGAAACTCAGGTAGGATCAATTCCCAGTGTTTAAAATTTTGGGGTGACAAGACTATTGCTGCTCCTTTGTGACCTAGAAATATACAAAAGGTAAAGTTTATGCCACTGGCCCCAGGGCACATTCCAATGGTCTAAGTGGGGACCTAGGTTTGTGTAGAGGACCTAATAAACCTCCACAGTGTTAAGGATAAATCTTTTCTTCTCTAAATAGAGTGGTTACTTTATGCAGTGGTTAGGGATTGGAAAGGCACACACATCACTGTCCCCCTTGAGAATTTTGGCTATAGGGATTAGATGTGCTGAGGTGTTCTCTGTAGTTGTTCTTTGGACAGGTTCTTTGTCCCTCACAAGGTTACAGGATTTCTGGAGGTCTCAGTACATCAGGGTGCAGTACTTATGTCGGACCAAAATCACTATTAAATATGGGCAAAGAAGCTGGGCATGGTGGCTCATGCTTGTAATACCAGCACTTTGGGAGGCCGAGGCAGGAGAATCACTTGGGACCAGGAGTTTGAGAGCAGGCTGGGCAGCATAGTGAGACCTTGTCTCTATGGAAAAAAAAAAGCCAGGTGTGGTGGCATGCCTATAAAGCCAGTTACTTGGGAGGCTGAGGCGGGAGGATCACTTGAGCCCAGGAGGTCGAAGTTACAATGAGCTATGATCGCGACACTGCACTCCAACTGGATGACAGAGTGATACCCTATCTCTGGAAAGATAAATGAATGAATGAATGAATGAATGAATGAATGAATAAATAATTGCAAAAAGATTCTGGACAGATGCATCTGAGGCCAATCTGCAGTCAGACAAATGGAGGCA
Organism: Sapajus apella; assembly: GCF_009761245.1. Taxonomy (NCBI): domain Eukaryota; kingdom Metazoa; phylum Chordata; class Mammalia; order Primates; family Cebidae; genus Sapajus; species Sapajus apella. The sequence goes on from NW_022436995.1 coordinate 7,185,712, forward strand.
TAAGTCTATATTCTGCCTGCATCATTAAATCTTTTCTGGGTGGTTTCCTTCGACGCACAGAAGATGGAGCCACCACACTGAAAGGGGCAGTGTGATGCTGAGAGTCTAATTAGGGAGAAAGACATTTTAATCTTTATGAGTAACAATGTCTAGGCCCACTTTTTAGAAAGCAATTTCTAAGATGTAGTTTCAAGAATCCCAAACTATTTGTCATTAGATAAAACAATCCTGAAAAATGCTGGGTAGATGGCTGGAGAGCCAGCTCTCTTTCCTCTAATCATCGCTGACTACCTTTACCCCACTTTTCCTCCCAGTTGGGATAGGGAGGGCTGGAAAGCTTCTGTGAATAAATGGCTCTGTGATGTCAGCCCAAGCAGACATCATATGGTAGTAACTTTCAAAGGCCTCAGAGGTGTAGCTCTGACGTTCCCTTTCCTTCCTGGGCAAATGTTGTCACTGCCAGCTAAGAGCGTCAACTGGTACTAGTCGGGGAAGGACCTCTCTAGGTGAGCTGCTTACCTGGCATGGGAGGGAGCTGGAGGAAATTTCTGCAAAGCCATGAAAATAGGCATAGGATCTGATAAAGAGCTTGGATATTATATGGGAAATGATGGCCACTCCCACATCTTCTTAAAGCAGGAATGCTACTCTTTTCAATAAAACTTTTTTTTTTTTTGATACAGAATTTCACTCTTGTCACCCAGGCTGAAGTGCGATGCCATGTTCTTGGCTCACTGCAACCTCCGCCTCCCAGGTTCAAGCAATTCTCCTGCCTCAGCCTCCTGAGTAGCTGGGATTACAGGTGCACACCACCACACCTGGCTAATTTTGTATTTTTAGTAGCGACCAGGTTTCTCCATGTTGGTCAAGCTGGTCTCAAACTCCTGACCTCAGGTGATTCACCCTAACATGACTGCAAGTAGTAAAGTTTCTGGCTGGGATTTCTGGCTAAGCACAAGAGGCAGCTACATTTTGACAAGATGTTTTCAGATATCTTGAAGATTGACTTTGGATAGTTTTATCTCTCTTTCTTTACATTTGGTTGAGTGCAAATAGCACTTTTCTAATGTTAGCACCATAGCGGACTGTGCTGGGCATTGGAGGTTTAAAGTCCTTGATTCGACATATTATACTTAACCTCTCAGCAGCTCAGTTTCCCATAAGTAGAGAAATATGACAATAATAATACCTTCCTCATATGTAGTACTCAGAAAAATGGGCCACCTAAAAATGTCCACATCCAAATCCACAGAACCTGTGATTATGTTATTATCCATGGTAAAAGGGACACTGCAGAGGTGATTAAATTAAGCATCTTGAGATGGGGGATTATACTGGTTTATCCAGGTGGGCACAAGGGTCCTTATTAAAGGCAGGTAAGAGCAGGACATGGTGGCTCATGCCTGTCATCCCACTACTTTGGGAGGCCAAGGCAGGAGGATCGCTTGAGCCCAGGAGTTTGAGACCAACTTGGGCAACACAGCAAAACCCTACCTCTAAAAAAATTTTAAAATAACAGTTGGGCATGGTGGCACATGCCTGTAGTCCTAGCTATTCAGAAGGCTGAGGTGGGAGGATCCCTTGAGCCCAGGAGCAGGAGGCTGCAGTTAGCTATGATTGTGCCACTGTACTGCAGTCTGAGTGACAGAGTGTGACTTTGCCTCAAAAATAAAGGAGGGTAGAAAGGTCAGAAAGACATTGGAAGATGCTACATGTCTGGCTTTGTAGCCACAAAGTCTATCTAAATAGGCTAAATATGTCTTACAAAGTCAGATGTGTACCCTCTACCTAAATAGACTTTGTAGGCAGAGTCTATTTAGATAGGAAGAGGGAAAGAAGAGAAAAATAAACAGAAAATTTCCTATTCTGTTCCCAAACGTGTACAGTTTTTTTAAACAGGAGAATAGCCTGTCTCACACATGGCATGAACCTTAGAATTCTGTATTAAGATGGCCTTGTTATATAATGTTTTCAACAGATACTCTTTTGCAGATGGTTTCAAAGACTGTCACAGCCATGATGGTTATTAGATGAATTAATTTAAAGATATGCATGGCCAAATTTTGGGGCTTGGGGGCCTTATTTTAAAATTTCATTACAATTCTTAATTGCTTACAGTTATATTTCATCTTAAGTCAGTATAATTTGGTTTAGATGTGCAACTGGCATTTTTTCCATGGATGTCTTTGATACATCTCCAGAGACTTTGCTTTCAGAGAACTAACCAAACTTGAACTCATATAATAATGCATTCTCCTTTCCTTTTCTCTCTCTCTCTTTTTTAAAGATGGGGTCTCACTATGTTGCCCAGGTGGGATTCAAACTCCTGGGCTCATAGTATCCTCCTGCTTCAACCTCCCAAGTAGCTGGGTTAGGGGTATGAGCTACAGCCCCTGGCTCCTTTCCTTTTCTCTTAATAGCACATTCTTTAATTTTCATTGTTTTCCTGATTCTCCTATAAACATTTTAACTTCCTGCTAATCCGTTTTCCCTTTTTTCAGTGTTTATCACAATGTGTAAGAATGGAACTATTTATATGTTTATTTCTCTAAGGCTTGTCTCTTTTTCTAGCTTGTAAACTCCAGGACAGCAGGGATAATGTCTGTTCAACACTCTATACCCACAGCCTAGCGTAGAGTAGTCACGTATCAAGCACTGCCTAATAAATAGATAAATTTTCTTTCGAAGAAAAAACCAATCAGAATTCATAATAATGTAGACATTTGATCTCCCCTGCATAATGTTACCTTTAGATCAGCAGAAGGTTTTGTGAAAGCTCACGGAGCACAGAGTATAAATGATGAGCAATTTAAACCTCAGGCTAAATGCATGTGATTACAAGTGAGACTTGTTATTGCATACGACATTTTACCTTTCTGTGATACAGAATTTTTGTTTGGAAGTTTGAAAAGGGGTTAACTCTTGCTAAGAAGAATGTGAAAGATACTGTTAAACTAGAAAGCCAGAATGCACCACCCTACCACCCCCAATACCAGCAAGGAAAAAAAAAATCACTAAAGCAAACCTTTCTGGAAACTGTAGGAAATAAGATTAATAAAATATAAGTTCAGTAAATGTACCAAAACTCTGTTAATAGCATTTTTATCACTGATCTCTAAAAAACAAACAAAAAAAGAGGTAAGTATTTAATCCTATAGGATTTCTCTATTGTTACAGATCGGTCAAATCTTTTTTTTTTTAAATAAGCTACTCACTATATTTTTTCTTGCTTTCTAAATCTTGTCTCACTGAATGAATTAGAATAAGGGAGAAACAAATAGAACAAACCAAAGTTATGGAGAAAGTATGTGTGTGAACTTTATTTCATCATGAGAAAATTACTTCTGTGCAGTAACAGAGAATACTGTATATCTACATGGTGATAGGCTTTTCTTTGTATTCAGATACATACCTTATATTTGTACACAATATATAAAATTCATGGAGGAAATTAATTTCTACAGTACAGTTTCTTTGTTGGAAGAGAACGTGTTCCGTTTGTTTCATCTAGAAAATGACCCCCAGTTCTGTGATTGTGGTACCAAGGATCGCAGTTCCAATCCTGTAATTTATTAAATTAGACACCATAATCTTATGAACATTAAAAGAAACTGAGGCGCTACATCCTCCTGCAGGATGAAACGAGAGACATAAGTGCTCAGGCTGTTATGCTGATAACTGATTTTTAGCAGAATAGTATGATTCCCATGATGTATTATGAATAGAAATAGCTTTCCCGCAGACCTGGTAACACATATTAGCAACATTGCTGCAAATTTCTCTCTGCTCTGCAGGCATGCATTTCACTCTTCAATCAAACCACCTTGTACACACATGGGAAATGAGGCCATCACCTGCAAGGGCCTTCTGCATTGCATCTAGGAAAGACTCCTGGAGGGCTTTAGCAGTTACAATGGTATTCTGAGGAAAAACGCAACTGCTCTCAAACTGATAGGCTGTCCCAGAGAGAAGCTGCTAAAATGATAATTCCGGGGGAAGCTATAGCTACCACATCACTGTACTCCAAATGGGAATAGGTCATGTGGGCATTTTCCCTTAGCATACCCTTCTCTTGGAGTAGCATCACTCATAAACTGACAACTGCTCCCCAAAGCACTGTTTTAACAGCTAGGGGCCATTCATCCTTGCTGTGGGATTCAAAATTGTGCTTGTTTTTAACCATGTGAAGCATTTTAGGGTGACTAGCATATGCTGAGGTTTGTGCAAAGTGGGGAAAATATACCACCATAGTTCTTTTAACTAAAGTCTTGAACAAAATCAACATAATTAATTCTGCAGAGGGAAGGTACAGAGCATCCTGCTGAGGTGGGGGGTGAATTCTCTGATTAAATGACACTCCAAGGTGTCAGAATGCTTTGGCAGCAGCCACAAATACCTCTTTGTAGGTTTAATTTCATGTGTCTTGCTTGCTCTTAAAATGAAAATGTGAAAAGCCTCAGAGGTTATATCTGGCCATCAAATTCAAGCCTCTCATCTGAGACACATGACTTGTCTTTGATGACCAAAATATTTAAAGTATAGCTAAGAAGAAAAAGTTCTCCAGAGATGAACCTATACAGTGGCCCTAGGCAGCCGAGCCAAGACTGAGGGGCTGGCAAAGATGAAAATGGTGGGTAGTGCGAAGTTGCTGGTCTCTTCCTGTTTGGTGCCCACAGGAAGTCTCAATCCTCGTGCTGACCACCTCAGCTTTGGGTATGAAATAGAGGCGGTTTGAGTGGGTAAGCCAGGAGCGGCCAACAGGCCCTCTCTGAACAGCGCTAGCGCCCCACACTCATTTGAAACACATTCAGTCATACAAATCTGCAGCTGGAAATAACCTAGGTCCCACCCTCAGAACAAGCAAGTACTACAGAGCAATCTAGAATCATCTGGGCAAAATTGGCACATGATGTGTATTGGTGGAGAATGGGAGCCTGCTCTAGAGCCTAGATACATTTGTCTTACACACCAGGGGCACATTCAGGCCTTCATTTCTCAGCTTCTTCAACTGCAGCTTATTTAGAGTGTTATCAAAGGAAGCCACCGGCCCAAGCCATTTGAATTGCAGATGTGGAATCTTTGGTTTGATCACATCCACATACCATAGGCTCTCTAAAGGCAGGAGAGGAACAGCGGCTCTGTGCAGAGTGCAGAGCAAGTCATGGAAACACTTCAGGAATGTGGGCAGTGGTGGGGTTACCTCCGGGCTTGCCAGCCACTTTAGATGCCACGCAGTTCTCGCTCTGAGGGATACTGCTGAAGGGCCTTACCCTCGGACGTTTGGAGGACCAGGGTCTTGCTGTACGGGCTGACTCCTGTTTTGTTGAAGGCCTTGACGCGAGCGTTGTATGTGCTGTTGAAGTGAAGGCCATCCACAGTGCACATTGTCTCCTTCCCCACATACACCTCCTGAGAATCAGCAAACAACAGGAATGCACTTAGCGTGTACCCTTGCGAGGGATGAGGCAGGCAGTGCCGCTCAGTGGCTAGGAGCAAGAGTCCTGGGCTCATTCTGATCTGGATTTGAATCCTGCCAGATATTGGGCCATTTAATTTGCCTTTTTAGCTTCAGTTTCCTAATCTGTAAACTGGGATAATAATATCCACCATATGTGGTTGGTGTGAGGATTACTTAATGTTGTATATGCAGATTAGCATTATGCCTTGTGTTCAGCATGGGCCAGGCGGCCTAATGAATGGTAGTTATTAGCAGTGAGGGCTTAAAAAAATAAAACTGAATGTTTATAGTTCAGATTACATCTATTAACTTGGCATTGATACAGTATATGACCCCTACTAAGTTCCTTATCCATCGATATCATTTGTAAAAAACATGTTTGAAACCATGAAAACAGGAAGGTAGTCTCTATCCTGTGTTTAGAACTCGGCTGAAAACTTCAGTAACTGTCACAAAGATTACATGCCAAGCCACAGGGGGACAAGCTTTCATCACTGTACAGAGGGAAGGGGGAGGAAACAGGGAAAGGAGGAAGAATGACATTTCAAAGGCTTAAAATAAATCCTAGCATAATGCATCTTTAGCATAGGTTAGGCATTTGCCACCCTCTTCAGCTGTACACATGGCAAAATTATGCTGACGTAATGAATAAAAATAATTTACATTCAAAGCACAGCCTTAAAATGACAACTCTCTGGTAGGATACCAAGAAGACTGGGGTCTTGGATCGCCCATCAGTTCATTACTCCTGCTGGAATAACAAAAATTGTAATCTTATGTGCTCTCATTCAGTGCTTCTCAAACTTTACATGCGCATGAATCACCGGAGGATATTGTAAAAATGCAGTTGCTGATCCAGCAGCTGTCTGGGGTGGAGTCTGGGATTTTGCATTTTTAACAAGTTCCCAGGTGAAGCCAGTGCTGCTGGGGGAGGACTTGCACTTTGAGTCGAGGAAAAAGTCAAGACAAAATAAGAGAATTAATTTATCTAAAGAATTCGGAAAAACAGGAGAGTTTCTTTCCCAGGAGAAAAATAAGATAATAAATGGAAAAGAAAGGCCCTGAAAATGACACAGGAACTGAAAAGGCAAAGTCAGGAATGAGAAACTGACAAATAGGATTTCATACACACACACACACACACACACACACACACACACACACACAGAGCAAAAGACATGAAATGGAACCTGAGGCCCTTATCTTGGAAAGAAAGAAATTAGATTTTATCATGCCAATAAATCAACATATATGTAAATAAGGCTTTTCTATCAAAAGAGAGAACCTTTGTTCTTAAGGAGAATTGCAGAAGACACAGTCCCCGCTCTCAAGTACTTAAACCTACTGGGGGATCAAAAACACATTCAGGAAAAGGGGGCCTTGAGAGTCTTTGCTCTTGAAAGCTAGTGGCCCAGGTTTGGCCATTGATGGCCAGAAAACAGCTTCATCTTCAGGGGCCCGAAATTTTTTTAGACAGTGGTCTCCTCTTCATCAGTGAAGGAACTGGCCTCAGTCCCTGGAAGGGCTGCTCCCTGGGGAAGCTCCAAGCATCCCAGAACTCCCAGGCAAAACGAGGGTAGAGTGGATGGAAAGTAGGGTGGCAGGGAGAGGATGGCTGAGAATGAAGTTCTGTATGAGAGAGAAGCAGACACATGCCAACAGGCAGTGGCACATGGGAGGTACCATGGCCATGTCTTACCAGGAGGCCATCCTGTCCTACCTTCAGGGAGCAGCATGAGCTTCTCAATAGGGTTAGGGCTCCCTTGCCTTGGGGAGGTAACAATCTTCTGGCACCAGTTCTATCTGGTGAAAGGTCCAGAAAAAAACCATAGAACTGGGGAAACCTTTGCTAGAAAGACTTCTTAGACTAGGGCAGCTACAACAGGAGATCATGTCCATTAACAGGAATGCCAATCAAAGACATTAGAAGCTGTGGATTACAGAAATAAATCTTGGACAATGGTTAATTATATTATTAGCAACAGGCAATGATGGTAATAATAATAGCTAATAATGCACGCTGGCCATGTTCTAGGCGGCATGCTAAGAATTTTGTATGGATTATCTAATGGACTCTTAGCAACAAGGCATGAGATTCACACCATTGTTATCATCCCTCTCATTAATAAATGAGGACCCGGAGACTCAAAGGGGTGATAATTAGGCACTGTCCACACAGCTAAGGTGGAGAAGACCAACTTGAATGCAGGCAGTCTGACTCTAGTACAGCATGTCTTGTCTCTTAAGAAGGGTAGAGCAGTTTCAGAGACTGCTCCATCCACCTTCATGGTACAGGGAAAAAGCAGGTTTCCGTTAAGGGCAGGCAGGCCTTGCCAGGATGGCCTGTCACCGGGAGAGAGGGGAAGCCAGCCCTAAGACTCCTTGACAGGACCTTTGAGAGAGTCACCGGTTTGGGTTAAGAAGTAAGTAGTGGGCTCTCTACTGACCCGGAACTGACCACCGTTGCCGTCATCCAGCTCCAGAATGTATCCATCGGCAGGCACCGTGGACAGAGGTGGCTGTTTCCAGGACAACGTAGCGCTGTTGTTGTGGGTACAACATTCCTCCAGCTGTAGGATAGGGGTTGCTGGGACTGGAGAGGAAGCTAAACAGAAATTAGTGTAACTTTGGCTTCTGTTAAGTGCAGATATTACAGTACCTTAGAATGACAAACATCCCCCTGATAAACACGTAGTTAGAAGTAGCTAGCCTGGGGTGCACAGGAGAACTGAACAGGATCCTTCACAGAGTCCCCAGGAGTTAGACTGGCTCCCGAATTGCTGTGAGGCCTTTTTCTAAGCGTACTGTGGCCCTTCCCACCTTCGCTGTTGCTGTTGGAGGAGAGACAGGCATATTCACAGAATTGCTCTGTTCTCACCCCCTTGAGCACTGAAGACATCATCCCTAAAGGAAATGTTTTACAAGGTTCCAAGTGAGATCACAAACAGTGATCTCTCCGTTTCAAAACTTCTGAGGCATCTGATATCATTCTCTCAAGGTAGCAATACCCCAAAAACAGCACCAGGTCAAGTCTACTCATTTTCAGATATAGAACGCCCAACTGTGAGCCTGGGAATCATGAGGGACGTGGCCTGGGGGCCTGAAGCATGACAAGGAGGCTCAAGATGTCTTTGCAGCCACGTGAGAGTATGTCACGCTGTTACGAGTCACAACACCCCCTTGCACATTTTATACTGTGACTCTTTTCTAGTACTTAAAACTGCAAATTAGTTCAGCCTTCAGACACATTAGTTGTATTAGTGCTACTGAATATTAGTAACCAAATAATATTATTTAGTTACTGAATAATTAGTTACTGAAAAATCCCAGTTCTTCATATGTAAACTCAATATATGTAGCTGGGAACCATATTTTAGTTACTGAGTAATCCCAGAAATATTAGTTACTGAATAATCCAGTGCTTCATATTTAAACTCAATATAAGTAGCTTGGAACCATGATTTTACCAACTGTTTAAAAGATTTTGTCGGCACCAAAACATTGATTTGTTATTACTATTACTTTAGCACTTTAATAAGAGGAACGAACAGCTTGGACCACATCCAGGGCATTGATTTAATTCAGTGCACAAACTGTTCATCATGGAACACCTGGTATGCTGTACCAAAATTGGACTCTGTGTCTTGTGCACTGAATTAAATCAATGCCTTGTCAGTCATCCCAACCAAAACAGTGTTTAATTTTACAGCAGTTTATAAAACAGGTTCTATGGTGGATAACCTAGAAAACAAAAGCAGTGACTGTAACGTAAGAAGTGAGAAGGTGAGGCTGGTCAATTGTCTTACACTTAAGAAAAAACTGTGAGATATTACAACAGAGCCATGTCTGAGCTACTCAATCGAACATAGCTAACTCAAAATTAGTGCCTGCTAAAATTGGAGGCAATTGGTTTAGGAGAAGAAATCATGTTTTAAGTTTCAATGGCACAGGGTTTAGATGAAATCTTATCAAAGAGCTATGGCTACTGTAGTGTCAGAAGCCCCAGAAATCCGGATTTGGGGGAAAGGAAATACATTCATTGTCTTGCTCAGTAAATAAACTACAGGACTGCTTGGAAAAGAAGGACACAGAACACAACTCCTTCTAATGAGAATATCTAGACATAAATAGGCATTACCCAGGAGTTACAACTGGAGGATTAGCTTTAGGTCATTTTAACTACTAGGGACTTACCTTTTAATTTAAAATTTGTTTTCTTTATTAAAATACATTTTAAACATATTTACTGTGGAAGAAAAATATAGCAGGTTTAGACAAACTATTCTTTAAAGGGCTTGTAGAGACATGAATGATTCCCCCGGGGGATATTTATTCTTAACTGCCCTTATTAGTTAGCACCTACCATGAAACAATTCCTTAGAGTCTTATATTTCATTAGCTCCATATTAGTCTTTCTTTTCCCTTTGACCATGTTTCAGGCAAGTCTACATTTTATCAATTACAAAAATCAAAGAATAAGATCACAGATGGTTTCAACTTAAATCATGCAAATGTTTATAATGCCTCTGCTAAGAAACTCAAATGTACCTGTGTAGACATAGGAGTAATTAAAAGAATAACTGAAATACATGATGTCATGGTTAATTAAAACATCAGAACTTAATTTATAAGTCCTTGGTGGATACAGCTTTAAAGACCAAAAGTATTAAAAAAAAAAAAGTCTAGATTCTCAATAATCTTCGGATCTTGATATTGTCCCAGATTTAGACAAATTAGCAAATGGACAAAAAAGTAAAGGGAGTGGAGAGGAAAAAAAAAGACAGAACTAACCCAGAGGTATTTGTATCTGCCTAAATCTATTCCTCTGTGTGCTGAGAATTAGTTTTCCTTTTTCCTTATTTATCCGCAGCGATGTTGTATATAAAAGGCAAATGTGACAAAATTACAGCCTCATTAGCAGAGACTCAGGCTGACATTCTAGAAAAAGAGATTTTATGGGGGTGTTATATTATCCTATTTAACTTCACTAGGCACAAAATACATGGCTTACTAGACATGCAAAGTATTTTCCAATTAATCTATCTTTTATCGTTTGGAAAAGGATAGCATTAGAGTTCCTGGACTGAAATCTAAGGAAGAGCATTGTGTTTTATTGAAACTCCTGTTATTGGGCCTGTCATAGCTGACTGGATCTTTACACTTTCGTGATCATTCTGGAGCAGCTTTTGTTTTTTCCTTAAGAACGAATTTTTCCTGACCGGATCAGAGTTCTAGCATTTATCTTTCTTTTAGCCTGTAAAATCAACCTTTAGGCTAAAAATTCTCCTCTTAAAATACAAGAGGGTAGCTATTCTTACTGACTTCCTTAAAGAGGTCTGGTGGAGCTGTGGCTCAAAATTAAAATTTCCAGTGGCAGCTTCTTATACTAATGTTTTCAAATGTCTTCTCTTTTTAAGGCCACTCAATTTCAAATTCGATCTCACATTTTCTTTATTTGTTTAACTTTTTTCTCTAATCTTTCAGATTGTGAACACTCACAACCATCTAGAATTCCTCTGTGAAAGTGCACAGGTGGGAGGCAGGGACAAGTGCGAAGATAAGCTGGGCTCCCAACCTCAAAAGCGAACACTAATCATCAGCAATGCTTTCAAGCACTTTACTGAATGCCACACAGTGTGGTGAGAGCTTTACAGATATTCACTCATTTAATTTTCACAACAATCCTATAGAGAGGGTATTGTTATTATCTTTATTTTGCAGCTGAGGAAATGGAAATACAGTAAGGTTTTACAGCTCGTAAGTGGCAGGACTGGCATCTGATGCCAAGCAGCCTAGCTCCAGGGCTTGTGTGCTTAGCATGGCATCACACTGCCCCTCTCCAGTCTGGTGTTTAGAAACAGTGTAGTGGAGTAAAGTCTCCATGTCTAATTCCCAAAGTTTCTTTCTGTTTCCTACAATGTGAGCAATAAAGATTCCCCAAATGAAGATTTCACCTTCACAACTATGGTGGCTGGGAAGGCAATTTTACTGCATTATCTTCTCTGAAGGTTCATTTGTAGGCTGTCATTCCCCTTCACGGTGGCCGAACAATACAAATGGCATCTGAGGAAAGTTTAGGCTTCAGCAGAACTACAAGCCGTTTCTGGAAAGCTATTACTGGTACACTGTTAAAGATAACCCTGAACGCATGTTTTGAGTCCATGCATTTCAGGCTATCAGCATGAACAGATTACATGCAAGTGTGTGTGCTCATTCCATCCCCGCTAACCCTCTGGCAGCTTTCCCCCTATGATTTATAGGAGATTCTATTCAGATCACGCTGTCCTTGCCCATGACCTTGGTGCATACTCAGGGCTCTTACATTCAACTAGAGTCAATAAAAATAAATACACCCTTAGGTGAGTAGAGGCACTTAAAGGGATTAACAGCTAATGGTCTAAGAGCTAAAAAGGCTTGGTGGACTATTAGGTCATTGTTTTGTCCTGGTTCAGAATGAACAAACTGGCATTTCATTTCAGTACCATCTTGGGATTCTCTGTGTACTTAGACAATTCTGGGTTAATATTTATTGGTAGAGGAAGTAGGTATTTGAAATCTCTGCTCAACCAAACAGTAAAACCCTTGGCTGACTATGAAAAGACTTAAAATTTCCTTCCTGTAACCTGGAAAAGAGCTGATTATACAACCTTAGAATTAAGTGGAAAAATGTTTTTTAATTACTCTCTAGTAAAAATAGAAGACAAAGCTTAATATGTTGTTTTCTATAAAAGAAAGGTCTGAAAGATCAAATGCCACTTCCAGTAGTCTGGAAAGATGGAGATGATTTTCTTATCAAAATACAACCAGAAAACGTGCCATTACAATTTAGGGATATTTGAAAAAAGGTACCAGCCTTCTCCAAATAGATTTCTATTGCTTGAGGGTGGTGTAGAATCAGAACAAATCAGTTAAATCCTTAGCTAATAAGAGAATAAAACTTTAGATAGTGCATTCTCACTGAATAGTAGCTGTTCTGAGTGTAAATATGCAAAAGCCAACTGCAGACGTACTTTCTTTGGTATTAACAACAACAATGGCATCTATGATGAGCTTTTGAAACCAGAGATGTTTGATAAAATTCTGAGTCAAGAAGTAAACCGATATATTAGTTATCATTTTGAGTCAGAACTTTAAATGCATACTTTAAATATATTTGAAAATATTTTAACTTCCTCCTGTAACTAACTTAGCACAATTAGAAAATACATATTGAGGTTGGGCACGGTGGCTCAGGCCTGTAATCCCAGCACTTTGGGAGGCCAAGGTGGGCAGATCACAAGGTCAGGAGTTTGAGACCAGTCTTGACCAACATGGTGAAACCCCCATCTCTACTAAAAATACAAAAATTATCCAGGTGTGATGGTGCACACCTGTAATTCCAGCTACTCAGGAGGCTGAGGCAGGAGAAGCGTTTGAACTTGGAAGGTAGAGGTTGCAGTGAGCCGAGATTGGGCCACTGCATGCATTCCAGCCTGGTGAGACAGAGCGAGACTCTGTCTCAAAAAAAAGACAGAAGGGAGGAAGGAAGGAAGGGAGAGAGGGAGGGAGGGAGGGAGGGAGGGAAAGAAAGAAAGAAAGAAAGAAGAAAGAAAGAAAGAAAGAAAGAAAGAAAGAAAGAAAGAAGGAAAGAAAGAAAGAAAGAAGGAAAGAGAAAGAGAAAGAGAGAGAGAGAAAGAAAGAGAGAGAAAGAAAGAGGGAGGGAAGGAGGGAGAGAGAGGAAGGGAAGGAGGGAGGGAGGGAGGGAAGGAGGAAGGAAGGAAGGAAGGAAGGAAAGAAGGAAGGAAGGAAGGAAGGAAGGAAGGAAGGAAGGAAGGAAAGGAAGAAAATATATATTGAATTACATGCATGTATTGTTAGTTTCACAATGGATGGATTACTTTAGCACCATTCCAAATGCTACTTCTTTTTTTGAGGTGCAGTTTTTTGACATATTTTTTACTGACAAGTTGTTAAAGTGCAGCTTATTAAACTGACTAAGAATATCTTTAAAAAATGAAAAGACTAACACTACCACAGGAAGAGTTGTGTATATATTAAAAGATATTACAGAGGCCAATAGAAGTCAGCTACAGCCAGTCAAGTTCTATTGTGTCATGACCTTTCGCTTTTTCTTTCCAACACAAGCATCTAACAGAAGAAAATTATTCAGATTCTAAAGAAGACTGGGCTCTCACTGAATTAATTAAACTCAATGAGCACAAAGCAAAGCATACAAATTAGTCAGGCAGAGTGATAATAATCAGAAGTAAATTAAATTAGACAAAGCGTTAAAAAGAAAATGAAAATGGAAGACTGTAACCCAGTATTATACCAAATGGCCTGTTAGGTTAACTTCATGAATACTTGTTCTGGTTTTGTGTGGTTTCAGATGGATTTATGCTGGGAGAGGTTCTGTGTTTTGGTCCTCAGAATATTTGGTATTCTCTGCTGTGTGTGCAGACTTGAACAGACTGGACAAACAGCCTTGTCCCTCTTACTTTTGTGTGCAGTCCTAAGTGGCCAAGTGACAGTGCTTTAGAAATGTAGTCTGTGATGCAGAGAGCATGAACTTGCAGTTCCCATACCCAGTGAAGGGCTGTTCACTCCAGCTCAGTCTTCACCATCCTGCCAACTGGCCTGGACTCCACCATGGGCAGATGGACATGACTCAGAAGGCCAATGAATGGGGGAGGAGAGGGTTTTGACAGCTGAAAAAGCATTTCAAAGCCCTGAGGCTTTTACCCTCTAACTGCCCCCTCCTCCTGCCCCCTCACCAAGGCTAATTGGGTTAGCTTATTTTTTCCTTTTCCACCAAAAGCCTTTCTTTGCTCTTTTGTGACATATTTTTTCCTCCAAGCTACTTGTGACATACCTTTCAGTGATTTTTATGTCACTGAAAGAATTGGGAACAGAAGAGGCTGATCCAGGGGGATTTATCTGGGGCTCTATATTTTGTAAAGGAGGGGTTTATTTTATAGGCTACCACATTGGTATTAAAAATATTTTTTAAAACAGCAAGAAAGAATTGCTACAGCAAAAATGTAGATTTGTTAATAATAAGAGATGAATTCACTTATCCCTTGAAGAAGCTGCTCAGTGTGCCACTAGCTTTATAGCACCAACTAGAAGTTGTAGGAGTTGGTTCTCTAGCCATGTTCCCTGACTTTGAATCCTGACCTTGCCACTCAATAGCTGTGTGAGCTCAGGAAAGTAACCCAGTCTTTGTGTGCCTCAGTTTCTTCAGCTGTCTACTAGGGTTACAAGAATAAAATGAGTTATATGTAAAACACTTGGGAGAATGTCTGGTTTGGTTAGCATTCAATAAATGCTAAACATTTTTCTTACTGTAACAAAGCATACTTACTTCCAATCTATACACAACTTAAAAATTTATGAAGGCTTCTTCCCAAAGCAACACATATTAAACCAAAAGCAAAAAAAAAAAAAAAAAAAAAAAAAAAAAAAGAGAGAGAGAGAAAGTTGAAAATAAAAGAGAGCAAAAATCCATTAAAAAGTTGAGAGATGTACTGGGACCAAGTACTGGAATGCATTTAACTGCATGATGTGGACCCTGAGAAGACAGCCCTAAAGCTTGCTGGCTTATAAAATTCTCTTTGATAAAAGGATGCAGGTAGCTTTTTCTTAAGAAACAAAACTTTTAAAGCACTGAATGCTAAGAGTCATTTACTATGTGGATGCTGAAATTAGGAGTTGCAAAGAGCAAATCAATTTTAATCTAAAAAAATCTGCAAATGACAAAATTATAGGGATGCAGAAAAGATTAGTGGTTTCCAGAGATTAGAGGTGTTGGAGGGGAGGCTATGACTTTAACAGGGTGGCAGAAGGGAGATCTTTGTAGTGATTAAACAGTTCTGTATCCCAATGCAGTGCTGATTATATGAATTTGTACACAGGATAAGATGGCATAGAATTATATACACACACTGTTCAGTGTCAGCTTCATGGTTTTGGTATATTATAGCTACAAGATGTAACCATCAAGGGAAGCTGGGTAAAGGGCAGACAAAACTTCTTACTATTTTTGTAATTTCTTGTGTATTTCAAAACAAAAAGTTAAAAAGAAATATTCTTCAAATGGGTATTACTTACACTGCCATAAAAATGTTATGTTGTTGCATGGTTGGCTTGAGTTGTTATTTTTCTTTCAAAGAGTCATTTTCCTTAAAATATTTTCAGTCCCTACCCAAAATCTCAGAGGCCTTGCCATATCCCTTAATCACCTAATCTAATTTTAAAGTTTATATCAAATTTCCATTTTCCTTCCAGGCTTGCATTTTTCTGCCAATATTGGCAGGCCAACTGTGATCCTCTCAAATTCCCACTGACCCATGCTCAGACATTTGCTCATTATCTCTACCCATGTGGAAGCAGTCATTTCAATTCTGGACTCCCCTGATTTATATCAATATTGCTGGATTACTCTCTATGCCAAGATTTTATTTATGTATTGTGATGATCTTTTGCTCTCTCTGCCTTCCTCTTTTCAGGTCAGCTGTTCTCTGGTGCTGAGCACTTGAAGTCTCTAAGACTCTCAAAGAGGCAAGCATTGAGTTGATCTGAACTTATCCAGCTTGCTGAAAGGTAGGTCACACATTTATAAGGGGACATTTTCATTACATGATAAGTTAGGAGCCACTCCAGATTATTGTCACATTAGCCAAAGGGGTACTGATCCTGCTTCAAGCACCAGCATCCACTCAGGATGTTGCTCTCTGACTCGGAAGATGCAAGGACATACCTTTCACCTGCACGAAGTCGAGCTGGTGGATGGATTGCAGCAGAGGGCTGTTGTCCAGACTCAAGTCAAAGTCCGTGGTCATCCTTGGAGTGAGTGTGCCTTTACCCCACTGATCCTCAGTCAGGTGCACTCTCCTTATGAGGGCGTCAGAAATCTAAACAGATCAAAAAGACCACAGCCTAAGAAATACACCACCACACTCGAAACACAGCACTGCTCCTTGGCTGTCCAGGAGCATTACTCCCAAACTGCCTTGGGACTCATACCCTGATTGCCTCAGTGCAGTTGGTGAGGAAGACCCCACTGAGGCTAGGGTGACCCATGATATCAAGCAAATCTGAACACTTTTGTGAGTCAGGGGGCACTATAAATAATTAGCAGGTGTTAACTGATCTAAAAGACAAATCTGAATATATGATCATGCTATTTATGACAGATTTACTACATGTCTACAACTTTAAAGGGCGATATGTTGGAAACTACTTAATTTCTATTAGAATAAATAGCTCAACCCTTCTAATTTAAAGTGTGGGCATCCTATCAAAACTTGGAAATGAATTTCATAACATAGTTTAGTAAGGGTGCATATGGAATTTCTCACATTTTAAGCACATGATCTTCATGTGATTATCACTGTATTCTTTGATAGAAAGCTCTTTCATTTTTTATATTCAATCTCCCTCTGTCACTTGTGACTAGTTTAGTAGAATGTGACTTGGAAGAGATCTACATGTTCCTCAACAAAAGCTTCCTTATCATTGGGATCAAAGCTTAAGTAAAATCCAGCTTATGCAGCATCTCACTAAAACAATTAACACTGAAGAATGAGAAATCTCTGTATTTGAGAAATCACTGAGTTTCTGGCCAGTAGGAGGTGTCAAGAAGGTAAACATCTTATGCACTTAGACATTCAGACATCTGACACAACTGTCCAAGAGACATTAATAAATAAGGACTGACTTCTTAGGCAAGGCAGTAACTCCACTTTGAAAGAACTTACAGAGAATTATGTTTTCATGATTAAACAGAGAATAAAAAGAAGCAAAACAAACAGAAAAAGCCTATGCATCTCTCAGACTTGTAGTACATGGTGACAGAGACTTCCAAGAAGTAGTCAGTGGAGTTTATTTAGCAGGCACTCCCACGTACGCTGCAGTATGAAGGTAGGTTCTGTTATCAAGGGACCCAGGCCCAGCCAGGGCTGTTGGAAATCTGACTTAAGCATCCTAGACTATGTCCTATGGGACATCTAGAATCTGAAGCAGAAACTAGTTAACTCTTACCTGCAAAAAGCCACTAGGATCATTTTCTTTAATCACCTCCAAGCAATACTCCATGAGACCTGTGGTCTGGCGCAATTTCACTGTGCAGTGAGAGATCTGATCTCGAACCACCTAGGATTAAAAAGAGAACAGGATGGTCAAAAATGGCAGAGGGTAGAAGAGAAGCAAACTGGACCATTGGAAAGCTTCTTCAAACCAGAATCCATTCCATCCTAGAACGGAACTAAATTTATGAGACTATTTTGTGGCAATGTCTGCTGTGGATAAGGGCTCTGGAAGACAGATGGGGTAAGATTCTCAAAGGAAACTGGTAACAACAGGACCCATCAGAAGGGAAGGCAGATAAATTTTGGAACCCTAGATCTGGTGACTTTGGAGCGTCAAGGAACAGCCTCCGAAGCTCCTCCTTGCCCTGCTCTTTTCTGTGAAGCTGACTCTGCTGTGCAAAGTTTTCTGGGTGTCTGCAGAGGAGCTGTAGCTCCCCAAGGTTTGGCTGCAGCTGTGCTTGTAACACTGTCCACCTTCAGCACCCTCAACCTTAAAGAGCAGATACCACCATCTGAACCCAGCTCCTGTCCCTTCCTGTCCCTCCCCAATTGTTCTGCATCTTTTTCCTTGCATGGGTGATGGGGGACCTGGAGGGCCAAGGTGGAGCTTGGGAGAGACAATGAGCTAATGACAAACTAAAGAAAGAAGACAGATGCAAAATTAAGTTTTAAGAATAACCCAGCGAAGCCACTGCCTCATTTGGAGAACAGTTGTAAAGGCTGCTCATTTGCCCAGCTGTGAGTCTGCTACATAGGCATCTCTCTGAGCAAGTGGTTTCTGTCTCTAAGAAGCTGTCTGTGCTTAGTAATTAATACATGACATTCCTTGAAAAGTTTTTTCTTCAGAGGTATTTATCATATGTGTCCTCTGCTCAGTCACCCAAATCTTGAATGTCCATGTATTTCCAAAGATGGGGTCCTGCCATGTTGCCCAAGCTGGTCTTGAATTGCTGGGCTCAAGCAATCCTCCTGCCTCAGCTTCCAAGTAGCTGGGACTACACTGCATCTGTCTTTGAATGGTTTTTGAAGGGTAAAATTGAAGAAGCGTTTTTCAGGAACCATGATTACTCACATCCTCAATATTTATACTACTTTGCAAAAGCCTAAAAAATATCTAGCATTTTGGATTTTATGGATAATAGCCAAAAGAGATTCTAATAATTATTTTAAAATGTTCTTTGTTCCTTTTTTTCATTTTTGGTTATAAATTTATTTTCCTTTAAAAATTATTTCATCTACTTTCCAAAACAAGCAGGAAATAGATGAAAAAAGCAAATACTCTTATCATTCTAATGTAAATTTTTAAAGTATTTTGACATTTTTTTTTAGTTTTTCTCTAGAACCAGGCTTATTTATTGTTGCAGTCATTGTGTATGACAATTTTACCTTCCCTTTCCGCCAACTTAATACTGTATCACAGGCATTTTTCATGTTGCCACCATCAATGATTACAAAAATATCCTACTGAGTGGGTAATCTTAATTTGTTTAATCATTCCTGTTCTCTTATTATTGGACATTTAATTTCCATCTAATATTTTGACAACTCATTCATTATTTCTGATTTTTTGCTCCTAATGTTTTACCGTGGCAAAATATACGCAACATGACATTTTCCATTTTAACTATCTTTAAGTGTATATTTCCATGGCATTAAGTACTTTCACATTATTGTGCAACTATCACTACCATCCATCTCCAGAACATTTCCATCTTCCCAGATTGAAACTCTGAACCCATTAAACAATGTCTTCATTTCCCCTTCCTCCCAGCCCCTGGAAACCACCATTCTACTTTCTTTCTCTATGAATTTCACTATGCCAGGAACCTCTTACATAAGTGGCATCATATAACATTTGTCCTTTTGTGATTGGCTTATTTCACTTGGCATAATGCCTCTGAGATTCAACCAGGTTGTAGCATGTGTCATAATTTTCATCTTAAGAGCAAATAATACTCTGAGGTACTTTGTTTATCCATTCACCCACTGATGAATATTTTCAACTACAGTGAATAAAACTATCATAAACACGAGTGTACAAATATCTGTGTAAGTCTCTGCTTTCACTTCTTTGAGGTACTACACCCTGAGGTGGAATTGCTGGATAATGTGGTAATTCTACATTTCATTTTTTCAGGAATCACCATACTGTTTTCCATGGCAGCTGTACCATTTTACATTTCCACAGCAATGTGCAAGGGCTCTAATTTCTCCACATCCTCACCCACACTTCTTACTTTCTCATTTTTAAAAATATGGCCATTGTGAAGGTATAAAGTGGCATCTCGTTGTGTTTTGATTTGCAATTCCCTAATGGCTGGTGATGCTGAGCATATTTTCATGTGTTTATTGGCCATTTGTGTAGCCTAGCTGGTAATCAGGACTTTGCCTATTTTTAAAACTGGGGTTTGTTGTTGTTGAGTTGTAGGAGTTCTTTATATATTCTGGATATAAATGTCTTATCAGATACATGATTTTCAAATATTTCATACTGTTGTGTGGGTTGCCTTTTCACTCCTTGTGTCCTTTGAGGCATAAATATTTCAACTTATCCATATTTTTTTTGTTTCCTTTGCTTTTGGTGTCATACCTGCACAATCATTGCCAAACTCAATGTCCCAAAGCTTTTTCCCCTGTGTTTTCTCCTAAGATTTTGCAGTTTTAGGTTTTATATTTAGCTATTTCATCTATTACAAGGTAATTTTTGGATATGAAGTTAGGTAAGTGTCTAACTTAATTTTTTTTTTTTTGCATATGGATATCCAGTTTTCCCCACACCATTTATTAAAAATACTGCCTTTTCCCCATTGGATAATCTTGGAAGCCTTGTGGAAAATCATTTGAGCAAGTATGTAAGAGTTTATTTTTGGATTCTATTCTGTTACAGTGGTCTTTATGCTAGTATCCACTATTTTGATGACTGCTGCTTTGTAATAAGTTTTGAAGTTAGCAAATATAAGAACTTCAGCTTTGTCCTTTTTCAAGATTGTTTTGGCTATTTAGGTCACCCGATTTTCTGACAGATGATTTGTTATTGCTTTTTAAATTTTAATAATAATTAAGAAGTAAAATAAAATGTAGGATTAAAAATCTCTTTATTGTCATTGGTGAAAGGAAAAAACTTTGATGGAAAGATTACTTTTGTGAATTTTGGGGGGAATGAATTTAAATTCGCTGGTTGATTTATTTTCTTCTCACATCCAGTATGCCTGACAACCACCATCACCGTATGTTGGTCTGGGGTCAATGAGTACAAATTATTTTATTTTTTATTCAGAAAATAACGGGAAGGTTAGGATTCTATCTCTTGGGGAGAAAAAACCCCACATGTAAAACATTTAAAAATTAAAGAGAGGTGGCCTACAGCTAATATGCTATTCCCCTCTGTGGTATGAGGCTGAACTAACTTGTTATCAGGATGACACTTTTATATTTTGGTAGCCAGTGTATTGGTGTTGCTAGGTAGCAACCACCTCCATAGTCATCATTTCATTATTCAAATGACACTTGCCCTTTGACTATGGGTACCGGAATTCTGAATAACAAGGACAGATAGAATCTGAGCACTATAACCCAGAGTCAGTCTGCTTTTGAGATAAAATAGACTGAATCGTTGTGTTTCCTTTCCAGAGGATTCAATTCAATGATGCATTAATGTACTGAAATAAATACATTACTCAGTCCTCATAAAATTCCATGTTTGCTTCTATAAATTTCCTTATCAAGCGTGGTTTATTGGGTGCTGAAGGAGCTGTCTGAGTGCTGGGGCTCTCTGCTGACTGTAAAGAAGCTTAATTGTTGCACTGCCAAATTACCAGGGAGTTTCAGCAGGGGTTTGCTGTTGGCTCCTGTATTCTATGACTCAAGCTTCTTGGAAGGACTCAGTATTCCTGAGTTCCTGGGCCTCACTCTTGATACAGTTAATTTTAGTCCACCTTTTTACATTTTAATCAGTCATTCACAATGATCACAACAGCCTGTGATAAAATCACTGCTTAAAATTAAACTACAGGGTTCCCAGAGAAGCATTTTTGGTGCCCTGTAATTAACTTATATTTTCTGAATTAATTTAGCAAGATTTCCCACATTATAGAAATCAGCCAGATTATCTTGAATCAGATCTTTAAAGCATATAAATACTTTCTCTCTACTTGTCTTTATCAATTCTCTTACTTGCTACCTTCTTCAGCCTGTGTTGCTTATACCACATTTTGTGGTGATTTATTTCTATATTGAGTTTTTCATGGAAAATGATTCCCAAAAGCCAGGCCACCTCTCTGTTGTCTTTGAATAACACATTTCTGTGCTTTGGCTCTGATGTGCCAGAGGACCCCTTGGCATCATGTTTGCAGCGGGCTTGATTCAAGAGGTCCTTTTCTCAGGGACAGTGCAAGTTACAGAATGACACAAATAGAGCCTGAGAGACAGTCTTCCTGCTTTCATCTGCACTAAAGCCTAAGCCAGCTCCCACCAGACAGTGAATTAATCTGTAGTCCACAGTTTCAGAGAAGGCTTTTAAAGTTTTATCAGCAGAGCCACCATCTGTTCTGGACGGCAAGTGCCTATCGATCATTGGAACAGTTTTATTTTGTTAAGTGGAAGATTTATAAAGGTCATTTATTGGGTCAGGATATAACACTGCCACCTATTTGTTAAAGGAGAGTCTGAAGGACTGTTGTGTCCCTTTGAATTCTTATACACTGTCAGTAGCACAGAGCAACCCAGGAGAGAGTACACAATACACCGGTAGAATTTTGTCCTGCCTGTCCACAATTACATTCCCATCACTAACAGGCCAATCTCCTTTCTCCAGTCAGTTCTAGTGACACAACCAGCAGCAAGACCTGAGGCTCATTAAAGGGAATTTCATTCTTAATGCAACCATGACCTTGACACCTTCCCCCACCTCCACTTACCTCTACATTTTACATGTGGTTCTTTAAAAATTTTTCTTTATGCTTTTTAAATAAATGCCTTTTCTTTGCCTCTCTCTTTCTTTTCTTTCTTTCTCTTTCTTTCTTTCTTTCTTTCTTTTTGTTTCCTTCCTTCCTTCCTTCTTTCCTTCCCTCCTTCCCTCCTTCCTTCCATCCTTCCTTCCTTCTTCCTTCCTTCCTTCCTTTCTTTCTTTCTTTCCCCTCCCTCTCCCTCTCCCTCTCCCTCTCCCTCTCCCTCCCCCTCCCTCTCCTCCCTCTCCCTCTCCCTCTCTCCCTTTCTTTCTTTTTGGACAGCGTCTATGTCATTCAGGCTGGAGTGATGTGGCACGCTCACAATTCACTGCAGCCTCAACCTCCTAGGCTCAAGTGATCCTCCCACCTCAGTCTCCTTAGTAGCTGGGACTATAGGCACATGCCACCACACCTGGAGAATTTGTATATTTTTGGTAGAGATGGGGCTTCTCCAGGTCATCCAGGCTGCTCTTGGGCTCAAGTGATCCTCCCACCTTGGCCCCCCAGAGCTCTGGGATTACAGGTGTAAGCTACCGTACCTTGCCAATGCTTTTTCCTATAGTACTCTCTCTCATTATAGGTTTTGACAGGATATCACTAATGAACTGCCGCCTAAGTGAACACTAACTTTCTTTCTCTACTATTTCAAAAAGTTCTTTCTTAAATATAAGCTATGCCTTCCCATTATAGTTTAAAACAATTTCCCCTAAGCATAAGGTCATCCTTTAATCCTTTTTGTTTAAGGTCCAGTACAGTTATCTCCTCAGTATCTGTGGGGGATTGATTCCATGATTCCCTGCAGATGCCAAAATCCGAAGATGCTCAAGCCCCTGATATAAAATGGCAAACTATTGGAATATAGCCTATGCATATCCTTCTATATCCTTTAAATCATCTCTAGATTATTTATAATATTTAATTACAATGTAAAAGGTATTATAGTATATTGTTCAGGGCAGGGGTCCCTAACCCCTGGGCCGTGGAGTAGCTCTGGTCTGTGGCCTGCTAGGAACTGGGCTGCACAGCAGGAGGTGAGGAGTCGGCCACCTCCTTTCAGATCAGCATCGGCATTAGATTCTCATAGGAGCAGGAACCCTATTGCGAACTGTGCAGGCAAGGGATCTAGGTTATGTGCTCCTTATAAGAATCTAATACCTGATGATCTGAGGTGCAACAGTTTCATCCTGAAACCATCCCCCACCTGCCCCACCACCCCCTGCACTCTCTCTAATAATGATATTAATAACATTATATTACTAATAACACAATAACATTATGTCATTATTAATATAATATTAATTATATTATTATTAATGTAACATAAATTATATTATTATTATTAACACAATGACATTAATGAAACTATGCCATTTTATATCAGGGACTTGTGCATCTGTGGATTTTGGTATCCACAGGGAATTGTGGAATCAATCCCCCACAGATACTGAGCAGACAATTGTAGTCCAGGGAAGACAATTGTCTTCCATGAAACTGGTCCCTGGTGCTGAAAAGGGACCAGCTGGGGTTGGGGACTGCTGGTTTAAGGAATAATAAGAAAATAGTCTGTACATGTTCCAGGAGAGACTTTTGTTTTCAAATATTTTCAATCCATTGTTGGTTGCATTCATGGATGCAAAATCCATGGATATGGGGGACTGACTGTACTTTTCATATGCAAGCTTGAGGGATTTGTTCTCCATGGGTCCTTTTAATCAGGAGGGAGTTTCTATGTGTCCTGCCATGTACTAAAGCATGATGACCAACTGATGCTTTGAATTAACTGTGTGAATTAAAGGTGAAGTACTTTGGCTGTTAGATCTTTCTGGTATTAAAGAAATCTCCTGTTTTTTCCAAGAGTAGAATGTTATCTACCATATCATTGTCACATTCACTAAAACTTAGAGCATTTAACTTAAAGAGCATTTTAAATTTCTCACATGTCACCATTCTCCTCCATAGTTTAAGGCAAATATTTTCCCTATTCTCTTCATACCATCCTCTGTACTAATGTTATTAATTTACCCACACTGGCAACTAACCATTTCAAAGGCAAGTCTGACGCTTTGAGTTTTTAATCAAGAGAAGGATCATTTAAACCTATTAAATAAACCACACACCTGTTTTTAGGATGTCTTGAGATTTTTAACAGTAAAGCTGTGAAATTTCTATTCTACAAGTGTGAATATCACCAATGCTTTATCAGTAAACATTGAGTGGAATATGCAAAGCATGCTCTTAGTGTATAGAATACTGTATCCTTGTACGGAGAAGTAAATGTAGAAGCAAGTTCTGAGACTGACTTTCTTTTTTTTCTTTTTCTTTTTTTTTTGAGACGGAGTTTCGCTCTTGTTACCCAGGCTGGAGTGCAACGGCGCGATCTCGGCTCACCGCCGCCTCCGCCTCCTGGGTTCAGGCAATTCTCCTGCCTCAGCCTCCTGAGTAGCTGGGATTACAGGCACGTGCCACCATGTCCAGCTGACTTTTTGTATTTTTAGTAGAGACGGGGTTTCACCATGTTGACCAGGATGGTCTCGATCTCTTGACATTGTGATCCACCCACCTCGGCCTCCCAAAGTGCTGGGATTACAGGCGTGAGCCACCGCGCCCGGCTTGAGACTGACTTTCATTGACATTGTCAAAGTGAGTAGGGGGCTGTTCAGGGGTGTATCCTCTAACCCAGTCCTCCAGCTGTGAATGGGGCTTCCTGGTAATTCCATGGGTGGCCTGGGCACCTTATCCCATACAGACTCTCTTGGGATTTTTGCTCTTACAAGGTGGGAAGCAGAGGACTGCAAAATATGCCAAATGAAACCCTGAAAGGAATCCATCATTAATCATGGGCTTGTAATCAATCACAATTGTGGTTAAATGATTAGAATTGGTTTCTACAGACTTCTACTGAGGGCAATTGAACACTTCCAGTTGTTCTAGTGTGCCTAATTTTTCCAAAAGTCTTCACCGTAATGGAATAATGGAGTTCTTTGCTGTTAGTTTTACAGGGATTGAGGTGGTTCTTGGCTTAAATTAGTTGAGTTTTCTTCCTAGTAATGGCTGTAGCCAGTCAAATAATATATCATTATTTTTAATTTTTTGTGAGCTGGTATTGCCTGCCTGCCTTCCTTCCTTCCTCCCCTTCCTTCCCTCCCTCCCTCCCTTCCATTTTCCTTTCCTTCTTTCTTTCCTTTTTCCCTTCCTTTTTCCCTTCCTCTCTCCCTCCCACTTTCTTTCTTTCCTCTCTCTCATCTGAATCAAAGGATTATTTCCCTGTCATAAAACAATGGCAAAATAGCTGCAGTATGCAGTTCATATGCCAATAATATCCATAATTTAAATTTGTGTTCCTAATGACATGTGATATAATTAATTTTGGGCAAACATAATGGGATTATAACATGCAATACATAGTAAATAACAAATATAATGGTGAAAATAATTATAATTATTCTAACAAAACTCAAATGTTACACTGGGTCTCAAAATCAAGCATTCTACAGATAACTACAATTGGCACACAGAAGCCCTCAGTAAATATTAATATGAAGACTGCAACACGGTAAGCTTTACCATCAGCCCTTAGCATCCTTGCTGAGTAATTATGTTGGTATGTTAAATTTACCAACCATACATGGAAACTGAAAACTAGACTTTCTCTTGAGAATCATTTGGAATAACTGTAACATTTTTTTCTTTCAGAGGATCTTAGAGTTCAAAGGTAACCAAGAAAATACATATCATCTCTTGCTATTCAATGTGTGAATTTATTCTAAAATATTAGAGAGGGCATATTTAAGACAATTTCAGAGTTATTTCAAATTGTTAATGTTACATAAACAAAAATTATTTTCAGATATTCTTTGGGCTTATCAAGAGAAAGTGGCATGTGTAAAGTTTCTGAAGAAAGCACAGATCTCATTAATGGCACAATTTTGCTTAAGTGTCATCACAATTTCCCTGTGAGTAGCACCGATAGTGAGGAAATTTCAGGATGTCTTCAGCTAAAGCAGACCTGGGACGGATGTTAACACAACGGACAAAACACCTGGGGGTCCAGTGTGCTCTGCTGATTGCTGGAATATTGCCCAAGTAGTTCCAAATATGAGCTAGTCACATTTTACTTGGAAGCTCAAAAACACTTCTTTTCTCAGTAGCTATCTGACATTTGCTTTAGTTCACTACATTCTGAAAATAGATTTTTGGCTCCCAGCATTTTTTCAAACCACAGAGTAGTATTAACTATAATTTACATTTCAAACAGTTTTCCTCAAACATGACCATATCTGCATATGTCTCAAAAGCTTTTTTTAGCTTTTAAAAATAGCTCACCCGGCCAGGCGTGGTGGCTCACGCCTGTAATCCCAGCACTTTGGGAGGCCGAGGCAGGCGGATCAGAGGTTGGGAGTTCAAGACCAGCCTGACCAACATGGAAAAACCCCGTCTCTACTAAAAAAATACAAAATTATCCAGGTGTGGTGGCGCATGCCTGTAATCCAGCTACTCAGGAGGCTGAGGCAGGAGAATCACTTTAGCCCGGGAGGCAGAGGTTGCAGTGAGCCGAGATTGCACTATTGCACTCCAGCCTGGGCAACAATAGCAAAACTCCATCTCAAAAAAAAAAAAAAAAAAATAGCTCACCAAACTTTGTGAACTGTTTTATACAATGATCAATTATGAACTCATGCCACTAAAGAATCTCCCAGGTTCATGGATAATAACACCAGTGTATGGACTAATTCTACACTATGAACTCTAGTATCATAGAAAACAAGCCCCTGGAAACTCTTCTTCAGTGTGTTGAATGAAACCATATTTCCAGGTGTTCTCTCTCAATGATCTCAACAATAATAGTAATATACACCAAAGATCAAGCTAAATGCTTTGCAATGCCCTATGAGGTACCACTTACAGCCTTATTTTACACACAGATGAAATAAACTTTTGAGCCACAGACTTGCCTAAGGTGAGAAGCCTAGTAAGTGAGAAAGTGTGTCCTCTCACCCCAGCCTCTATAACCCAGAACGTGGGTTCTTTACCGCTCAGTTCCATCTTACCTCAGAACCAGAACTATTAAATCTGTTCAGGCAATCAGTGCTTTCAGAGATGGACATGAAGGATTATAGACTGTGTAAATACACACTCACTTTCCAGCATCCCTAGTTTTTTGGATTGCTCAAGGAGCCAGAGTTGCCAGAAAAATACACACACAACTCCTCTCTTTGTCAGTAAAAAGCAGGGCCTCATACAACTCAGCCAAAGGGAAGCGGAAGAACATAAGATTATCCCTGCAGGACAGTGAGTGTTGGGTTAGCCAACAAAGATAGAAAGAAGTACTGTGCTTGGCAAGTGATGTCTATAAAAGGCCAGTCTTTTCTCACAAACCTGAGTCGCAATGAAAGTGACAAGAAAGGGAAAAGGCAGGGGGAGAGAAGGAGAGTAAGTGAGCCGTAGAGGCCTGTATCAGTGGTCATGATGGTGTAAGTGGCACTGGTGGCTGTTTTTGGAAGCAATGACAGATACAATCATCTGAAAACAGCAGAGAAACAAATCACTTGACACAGAAGACAGAACAGCTCCACTGCTGTGGGGGGCAGCCAGCCACCTGTCTCTGGTTTCTGCAGTCCTTTAAGTTCTGGGCAGGAAACTCCAGGCTGGGCAGGGTGGAATGAGGGCAGGCAGCTGCCTCTGCTCAGCAGCCCCCAAATGCATCCGCATGCCCCACTGGGGCAGCCCAGCCAGCACAGATGGACCATCAGAGGAGGGACGAGGACACAGTCATGCGATGTGGCATCCCAGCGATGTGTGAAAGCCATTCCTGGGCAATGACATCTGCAGCCACAGCATAGTCCTTAAGTGATTTTCACACAGTCCTGTTCTGCAGAGGCAGCATGAAGCAGGAGGGCAAGGGGGCTTCTCATGCCTTCTGCCATTCTTTGATAGGAATAAATGATGCATTTACAATTGTCAAAAAATTCCCTCTTCCCTCCAGATTGCTGTCTTTATATCTCTCCCATATAGAAATCCTAGAGTTGGCTGCATGTGTCAGCTCACGCCTGTAATCCCAGCACTTTGGGAGGCCAAAGTGGGCAGATCATGAAGTCAGGAGATCAAGACCATCTTGGCCAACATGGTGAAACACTGTCTCTATTAAAATACAAAAAATTAGCCGAGTGTGGTGGCACACACCTGTAGTCCCAGCTACTCGGGAAGCTGAGGCAGGGGAATCACTTGAACCCAGGTGGCAGAGGTTGCAGTGAGCCAAGATCGTGCCACTGTACTCCAGCGTGGGCAATATAGCAAGATTCCGTCTCAAAAAAAAAAAAAATGAAAAAAAGAAAAAGAAAAAAGAAAAGAAAAAAAAAGAAAACCTGGAGTTGTCCTACCATCACCATGTGACTATCGCAAACTGTTCACCATATTCTGTTTTAAAATGCCAGGAAAGTATTTGCAATGTTTCAAAAAAGATATTTCCATTAAGAAAAAAAGTTAAAATTTTGAGGAGATGATCCAAGATGGCCAAATAGGAACAGCTCTGGAGTGCAGTTCCCAGTGAGAATGCAGAGGGTGAGTCATCACTGCCATTTCCAAACGAGTTTTTACTGCCCACAGAACAAGAGATTCCGGGGTGGAAAAGTGCCATGAGCCTCCAGCAAGGCTGTTTCAGCTGGTACAGTGGGTCTCTGCACAAAAACTCACACAAATCTGGGTGGCCATTTCAACTGGCGCCTGGAATGCCTGGGAGACAGAATCACCCATTCAACTGAAAAAAAGGGGGCTGAAAGAGTGAGCCAGGTGATCTGGCTCGGCAGGTCCCACCCCCACAAAGACCAGCAATCTGAAACGCTCTGGATTGAGTGTTTCACAGCAAGCACAGCTGGATCCAGGACAGTCCAGCTCTGTGGGGGGAAGGGTGTCAGCCATTACTGAGGCAGTCCACCACTACTGAGGCAGTCTGCCATTACCGAGGCAGCCCACCACAACGGAGGCAGTCCACCATTACTGAGGCAGCCCACCACTACGGAGGCAGTCCGCCATTACCGAGGCAGTACGTCATTACTGAGGCAGACTGCCATTACCAAGGCAGTTCTAACTATACCTCTATAAACAAAACAGCAAGGAAGTTCACACAGCAGCTGGACAGAGCCCACAGCAGCTCAGAAATGCCTCTGCTGGCAGTCTGTGACTAGGCTACCCCCTTTCTGGCAGGGAATCTCTGAAAAAAGTCAGCAGCATGTCAGGAACTTATAAATAAAGCCCTACCTTCCCAGGACAGAGCACCTGGGAAAAAAAGGCAGTTACGAGTTCCACTGCAGCAGATTAAACGTACCAGCCCAGCAGCTCTGAACGGAACAATGGAGCTCACAGCTCAGCACTTAAGCTCCTATAAGGGACAGACTGTCTCCTCAAGCAGCTTCCCGGCCCCTGTATATCCAGAGACACCTCAAAAAGGAGAGCTCGGGCCGACATTTGGCAGGTATCCTTCTGGGACAAAGATAACAGAAGATGAAACTAGCAGCAACCCTTACTGTTCTACAGCTGCTGCAGGTGATCCCCAGGCAAGTAGGGTCTGGAGTGGACCTCCAGCAGTCCTACAGCAGAGAGGCCTGTTAGAAGGAAAACTAAAAAACAAAAAGAAATAACTTCATCCTCAACAAAAAGGACATCCACTCAGAGACCCCATCCAAAAGTCACCAACTACAAAGATCACAGGTAGATAAATCCACAAAGATGGGAAGAAACCAGTGCAACAATGATGAAAACACCCAAAACCAGAACACCTCTCCTCCTCCAAGGGATCACAACTCCTTACCAGCAAGGGAACAAGGCTGGATGGAGAATGAGTCTGATGAATTGACAGAAATAGGCTTCAGAGAGTGGGTAATAACAAACTTCTCTGAGCTAAAAGAACATGTTCTAATCCAATGTAAAGCAACTAAGAACCTTGAAAAAAGGTTGACGAGATGCTAACAAGAATTAACAGCTTAGAGATGAATATAAATGAATTTATGGAGCTGAAAAACACAATATGAGAACTTTATGAAGCATATACAAGTTTCAACAGCCAATAGCCAAATGGACCAAGCAGAAGAAAGGATATGAGAGATTGAAGATTAACTCAATGAAATAAAATGAGAAGGCAAGATTAGAGAAAAAATGAGTAAAAAGAAATGAACAAAGCCTCCAAGAAATATGGGATTATGTGAAAAGACCTAATCTATGTTTGATAGGTGTACCTGAATGTGACAGAGAGAATGAATCCAAGCTGGAAAATACTCTTCAGGATATTATCCAGGAGAACCTCTCCAACCTAGCAAGGCAGGCCAATATTCAAGTCCAGGAAATACAGAGAACACCACAAAGATATTCCTCAAGAAGAGTAAGCACATAATTGTCAGATTCACCAGGGTCGAAATGAAGGAAAAAATGGTAAGAGCAACCAGAGAGAAAGGTCGTGTCACCCACAAAGGGAAGCCCATCAGACTCACAGTGGATCTCTCAGCAGAAACCCTACAAGCCGGAAGAAAGTGGGGGCCAATATTCAACATCCTTAAAGAAAAGAACTTTCAACCTAGAATTTCATATCCAGCCAAACTAAGCTTCATAAGTGAAGGAGAAATAAAATCCTTTATGAACAAGCAATTGCTGAGAGATTTCATCACCAGCAGGCCTGCGTTACAAGAGCTCATGAAAGAAGCACTAAACATAGAAAGGAACAACCAGTATCAGCCACTCCAGAAACTACCAAATGATAAAGAGCATTGACACAAGGAAGAAACTGCCTCAACTAATGGCAAAACAACCAGCTAGTATCAAAATGGCAGGATCAAATTCACACATAATAATATTAACCTTAAATGTAAATAGGCTAAATGCTCCAATCAAAAGACATAGACTGGCAGATTGGATAAAAAGTCAAACATTGGTGTGCTGTATTCAGGAAACCCATCTCATGTGCAAGGATACACATAGGCTCAAAATAAAGGGATGGAGGAAGATTTACCAAGCAAATGGAGAGCAAAAAAAAAAGCAGGAGTTGCAATCCCCGTCTCTGATAAAATAGAGTTTAAACCAACAAAGATCAAAAGAGACAAAGAGGGGCATTACATAATGGCAAAAGGATCAATGCAACAAGAAGAGCTAACAATCCTAAATATATACACACCCAATACAGGAGCACCCAGATACATAAAGCAAGTTCTTAACGACCTACAAAGAGACTTAAGACTCCTACACAATAATAGTGGGAGACTTTAACACTCCACTGTCAATATTAGACAGATCAATGAGACAGAAAATTAACAAAGATATCTGGGACTTGAACTCAGATCTGGACCAAGCAAACCTAATACACATTTAC
Organism: Sapajus apella; assembly: GCF_009761245.1. NCBI lineage: Eukaryota > Metazoa > Chordata > Mammalia > Primates > Cebidae > Sapajus > Sapajus apella. Next base: position 7,217,536 of record NW_022436995.1, read on the forward strand.
AGAACTCTCCACCCCAAATCCACAGAATATACATTCTTCTCAGCACCACATCGCACTTACTCTAAAACTGATCACATAATTGGAAGTAAATCACTCCTCAGCAAATGCAAAAGAATGAAAATCATAACAAACACTCTCTCAGACCCCAGTGCAATCAAATTATAACTCGGAATTCAGACACTAACTCAGAACCACACAACTTCATGGAAACTGAACAACTGGCTCTTGAATGTTGACTGGATAAACAATGAAATGAAGGCAGAAATAAAGATCTTCTTCGAAACCAACGAGCTAAATTTCCCTCTAGACACTGCTTTAAATGTGTCCCAGAGATTCTGGAAGACACAACGTACCAGAATCTCTGGGGCACATTTAAAGCAGTGTCTAGAGGGAAATTTATAGCAATAAATGCCCACATGAGAAGCAAGGAAAGAGCTAAAACCGACACCCTATCATCCTCTCTTCCTACCCAGGGGAAGGAATTCTCCCAGCCTGTCCATCATGACCCCCAGAAGCCTGGCTTGTTGGCTTCTGTTCTTCCCATGATTCAGCACTCACCTTCAGCTTGTGCTCATGCTCTTTGTTGACACGGGCCAGCAGCTGGGCTTTTCTTCTGTTGAGGGCATCAATGAGGGCATCACATTGGGCCACGAGACAGGCTTCAAACTCCACACTGTTCTCCTGTGTAATAGAGCACATTTCTCAACTGCAAGGTGCTGGGTGCCTCAGGCTGCCAGAGAAAACAGAGCTCCCCCATCCTGCTGAAGGGAATGAAAAGGAACTCTGTCCACAATGCACGTTTGGTAATTAAAAAAAATAACTGGATAAACTTTATTCTACAGTGGTCATGTTTCTCCTTAAATTTAGATTGAAAAGGATAAATATTTATTGCTTAAATTTATCAAAAGGAAATCATTTCCACAATTTGCATTATATTAAGTAAAACAAAGCTTTAGCTTATAGAGTTGGGCATGAATACTTTTGAGGGCCACATACGTCTAGCTATATATGGTGGAAGCTGGCATTCAAAAAGGCAATGAGGAGTGAGCAGGGCATTGCTGAGGCACAAGAAATCGTTAAAAATCAAAGGAATGAAGAAGAAAGAAAATGGTACTGGTCTTCAGTATTAACAATAATCCAATGAGAACAGAAGTTTATAAGATACGAGAATAATGGGCAAAAGTACTTGCCTCTTTCATTAAGGAAAGCAAATAGTAGGTGGTTAAAAACAATCGATGTGTGTAATAGTGATCACCCTGGCATAAAAATCAGACATGACCCAACACCTTGCAGGGGAAAGGCAACTACATACTAAATGAATTATAACTTTCCCATGATGTTTAAATTAAATGCTGGATATAACATTTTTATTTGATTTAAATCTGTACATACCATAAACATTTCTTTTAAGCAATTCTTTCAATGAGTTATATGCATTTATTAAGGATAATCCCTTCAATGAGTTACATATACAATTTTGATTCTTAAACCATAATCTGAAAAAAAGTAATTCACAGTGAATGAAAGCTAAATACTCACATATACATTAGTAGTACTTACAAAGCACTACTCAGTTGAGTAAACTATAAACTTTTGGGGGCTGGTAAGGAAGGAGCAATTTAACCTATCAAATTTTAATTTATTACTAAAGTCATAAAGAATGTGTCTCTTTATACAATAATCAACAGATAGGCATTTAGTAATTGTTTTCAAATGCAAGATCTTCGTATAAGGAATATATTAGTAATTGCTTGAGCAATGCTAAATTTTGGCTTTCAAGGCAATTGCTTTTGAGCTCTCAGAGATGGCCCTTGGAAATCATTTAAGAGCTCTCTCTCTATGCCACATGCAGGGTAATATTGGAGTGTGGGGTGAGGGGAGACCTTCTCCTTGTAAGCTTGGTCACTGATTTAGAGCAGAAAGAAAGCTTTGCTCTGATGAAGAGGCCTGGGCAGAGGCAAGCCTGGGGCTGTACATTTTATGCCAGCAGAGTAAAGAAAGAACTGATTGATAAACTCTATTGCTTTGGAAAACAGAAGGAAGTATACAAAACTGCTAGGTTGTTAGGGAATCAAAAGTTTAACATGGGCCTGTGTGCCAAAAAAAAAGGCAAAGAAATCAGTGTGTAATTCTTTGAAAGGCTAGCTTCCATTTAAAAATCCATACCTGCCTTGACATGGTGAAATATGAACTTAGTCAATTTACTGGAGGCCAGCAAAAAACAAGCTAAGGTTATTTCTGTGAGGCAAACTTCAAAACATAAGAGGGTCATTATTTTGTTGTCTCATATAATTTATGGTTTTTCCCCTTCAGCTCTAGTGGAGAATTTATGAGCTCTTAAATGCTGCTTGAATTGCTGTTCATTGTGTCTAGGTAAAGCAATCTGAAATTACAGTTGCCAGGGGATCATGGTCAAAAAATATTTAAATGTCTAAATGGAGGAGAAGCATTATTGTGGGTCAGGGAGGAAGAAAAGAAGAACGAAAGGAAGAAAGGAAGGAAGAAAAAAAGAAAGAAGGAAGAAGGGAGGAATAAAAAAGAAAAAAATGAAAGGCAGGAAGGAAATAAAGGAAGGATGAAAAAAAGAGAAACCTATGATCTGTTACCATTGAATAATACAATTATTACAAGGCGTTTTGAGAACCTACAGGATCTTACCAACTCAGCAATAAGGACCCTGAATTTACAAAGACATAGGCCTTTTTCTGCATATTTAGTAGTAGAGAATTTAGGACCTTAGTGTGGAAGCCAGGAACCAGGAACCGGTTGGAAAAGCAGGCTGTGTTTCTGGCTTGTTGGCAGAAGGTAACTACCTTAAGAAGGGGTATGTTTGAAGTTGATCTCTATATGTGTTTGTATATAAAGAACAACAACAACAACAACGAAAAGGAATTTTCCCATAACACTTAAAAATAAAAGGAGAAAGAAACTCTCCCGCCGCACAGTTATATATTAGCCCGTGGGGTTTCATTGTGTCCCAGGAAATGCCCATACCTGGATCTGCTGGACCATGTTGCGGAGCTGTACCAGAAACTCCTTGGCTTCCTTAGCCCTGTCTGACAGTCCGTTCAGTGCCTGGGAGAGCTGGCTCTGCAAAGACAAAGAAGGAAACCATGGAGCTGTAATCACATGATGCCGCAACAAGGCCACAGAGGTGTTTTCAGTGAGACTCAAAACTAGAGAATCATCAAGCTCCTCAGATTCCTCTTGTCTGAGGTTGGACCTCTTTGCTGGCCTTTGTATGGGTAGATTCCAGTGTCCAAACTCCCTGGGCCCCTGAGTAGTTTCTCCTTGGAAGCAATGAACACCTCTGGCCACAGCAGTCAAAGGCCCTTGTCAGCTGATATCAACCTAAAATTTCTTCATCTTCTTCATTGATTAATTAAGCAATCATGTATTAAATACCTATTATTTGCTAAGAACTAAAAAAGCAAAACAAAACAGTGAGTCAGATGATCTAATTCTTATCACGTTGCTTAGCACAAAGGGCTGTCAGTCTGGGATTGGGGCAGAAAGAATATAGAGTGTCAAGAACAGGATGAAGGAAGGAGTACGTACTGGTATGGTCCTCTGCGGCCACTTAAATATAATCACAAATTCAAAGGGCAGGACAACACTCCACTCCCGCCTCATTCATGTCCTCTTCCTCCTACCAAGTGCAGCCTTGCTGCCCTAGCACATTTGTGTCCCCTCCACAATAGCCTTGTACACTAGGGCTTGCTCTCTCTCTTCCCATACCACCCCATCCATAGGAGGAGGCAATTCTGTTGGGTTGGCAAGGTGTCCAGGTAGGTACTTGCTCTTTCAGCCTCCTCATCTGCTGGGGTGGCCATGGTACATAATCCTGTTGGATGAGACCTAAGTGGAAGTCTGCGGGGACCGGAGGGGCCTGACAAAGCTTTTGCTTTTCTGCTGATACGGAAACACTGTGGTTGATGCAGCCTCTCCCCTTTGGCTCCTGACTTTAGGATGGATGCAACATCTTCTGTCTCATATGAGGAGAAGGCCAATAGGGTAAGGGTGGAGGGATGGGAGAGGAAGGAGCTGGGTTCTGACAGCATCTTCGAGCAGCTGAACCAGCTAGTGCCTTCACCACTAGCTTTCTTGTTATGCAGGAAAAATTAACTCCTATTTAAGTCACTGTTCTGGGGTTTTCTATTGCTAGTAGGAATTTATATCAAGTATCACTATACTTGATACAAATTCCTTCTCCTAGCAGTCTGGGTATATCCTTCTGTACCTCAGGTACAGAGACGGACTCCCTTTCCTGCACTGCCTTCCCTGCAAACTAAAGCCTATTCTCCTTGCCAGCACAATGTTTCATCTACCTTTTCCTTTCTGTAAAAGGACAGAACCTTAAAATTATATCTCTTGGTGCTGTGAATGCTTTTCTCTTATGTTTGTCTTTTAAATACAAAGTTGGACACTGACTCTCTAAAAATATGTACACCAAATGCTTGGTGGAGGCAATGTGGGATGGTAGAAAGAACATAGGCTTTGAAAGTGTGCAAATTCTCACTCTATCACTTACTAACTGTGGCCTTGAGAAAGTTACCTCTGTCTGAATTACTCCAACGGAAAAGGTGGGAAGAATAATAATACTTTGTAGTTGGGTTATGGTGATGGTTGAATGCCTTAATCAATGTGAAAGCTCCTGCTAGTTAAGGGAATGACTCTGAATTCAGAAATGCTGCCAGTTACTGGCTGTTCAATCCTTTATACATAGTTTTACCTCATTCATAAAATGAGAAGAATACTTTTCTTGAGTTTTGTGGGCATTGCATGAAATACAATATCTAAAGACTAGAACCTTACTACCTCACTGGTTCACAGTGCATAATGTGTGCTTAATAAATGCTTGTTAACTTTTTTTTTTTTTTTGGAGACAGAGTCTTACTCTGCCACCCAGGCTGAAGTGCAATGGTACGATCTTGGCTCACTGCAAAGTCTGCCTCCTGGGTTCAAGCAATTCTCCTGCCTCAGCCACTCAAGTAACTGGGATTATAGGAATGCACCACCACACTAAGCAAATTTGTGTATTTTTAGTAAAGATGGGGTTTCGCCATGTTGGCCAGGCTGGTCTTAAACTCCTGACCTCAGGTGATCTGCCCACCTCGGCCTCACAAAGTGCTGGGATTACTGGTGTGGGTCACTGCTCCCGACCAGCTGTTAACTCTCGTTTGCTTTCTTCATTCTTGCTCACACAAACACCTGCTGACTGGAGGGATTCACAGGACAGTTTCCTGGAACTAGATCTGTTGGAGAACATCCTGATCACCTATACTTTGCTCTATGTATTGAGGCTTCAGGAGGCAAAACCAACACAATTGAGTTAGCTAAAGCACAAAGTGAGCCTACAGTTGCAAAATTCTTTATGACTGCGTCTCAGCTACAACATTATTTGGGGTAAAAATTTCTCCTCGATAACCGTTAATATTTCCAGGAACCCAAGGGATAAAGGAGGGAAAAAGGGCCTCATTTGGAAGAGCAGGCAATAACATGAGTGACATATTTTTAAGAAGATATTTGACTTTTTTTCATTGTTACTTTAGAACTCTTTTTTCTGAATGAGCAAAAGTTTGCTGGACTATCACAGTTTTCTTCCTCTTTTTATTACAACCTATGCTTAGTAACCACACTTAGATGTTTCAGTACAGAAGCCAAACTGATTTGGTTACAAAGAAGTGAAGCTGCCTAGTATCTTGTATACTAACCTGGCAATTAATTGTGTCTGTATAAGTCAGACTTGACACCCATAAAGATTTTTTGACCATGTGCTGCTGTATACTTAGAAATACAATTATTCAGTAGTAGACAAAGAGTTCTGGCCCCATCTATTCCCAGGATTTTATATGACAAAGCAATAAGTGAACTGGAAAAATTAATTTATTTTCAATTTCCTCTTTGTGTTTATGCTCAGTCCCAAGCATGCCTTCTATCTGGCTGAGGATTGTTTCGGTATTTGATAAACAATTACATTATAAGATAAAGATCTAGAAATCATTCTCTTAAGCTTTGTCCACTTGTGGAAATTGAGCAGGAGACAATGAAAAATCCTGCAAAAACTAACACTAGAAAGTGCTCTTACAGTAAGGATTTATATGCACACTGATTTTATAAGACGGTATTTTGATCACATTTATAAGCTCCATCTGATGTAGAATAACATTATTATTGACTGATTTTGTTTCCCAGATGCATTTAAATTCCTGCTCTGTGCTAACAGAGGTGTTCTGTATTCAGGACCACAGAGCGGTCCTGGAAATTCATGAGCAGAACACTGAAGATGCAAATATGTAGTGTGCGTTTATCACGGCATCTTTGGCCATACAAGGAGTCATTCAAGGGAGAAAGTTACAGTTCTAAAGCTGTTTTTAAAACCTGAAACTGACATTCAGGTTTCTTGAAATGTGTCTGAAAAGTGTCTGAAAAAGTGTCACAATCTGAAGGTGAATGAGAGGAGAAAAATGATGCGGCTGAAGCTCTGATCTCCAGTCAAGTTGTTCTCGGTTGGGAGCATGCTGAGAATCGCCGAAATCTCTCAGAAAGATGACAAGTTTTTCAAGCCTGAAGGAAGGAAACAAAGAACTCTGCCTCCTCCTTCCCTCCTTGTGTGGCTTTTGCTTTCAGCTTCCCCACTGACCCTGCTCCCCTTGCCTCCCCAGGAGGGAGAGATCAGGCGCTTACCCTGGGAGGGACTGTGGAGGATGTTTCAGGACCTGCTTCTCACGCTCAGCAAATGGGTAATGCAATTCAATCCATCCCACCCAATGCCTCACTTGCCCAAGCTGCTGAGGGTGCCCAGGCAGAAGACAATGTCTTCTTTCCATTTCCTGCTGTAAACATTCTTCATGTGGCCTCTTTCCCTCAATTCACCATGAATAATGGAGACAGATAAACTGGGACAAATGTAAAGAAGCTTTCTGGCTGTCTGGGATCTGAAGTTACAGGCACAGGATGGGTCAAAAGGGTCACTCGAAGAGTTGGTACCAAACAGATGAGGCGGCAAACAAGCACCAGCGGCTTGATAGCCCAGAAAACGACCCAGCTGCCTCCCTGAGCACGGGTCACCGTCTGGTGCTGTATCAAAGTGCATGCCATTCAGGCACTGCAACATTGCTGCCCCCAAGAGCCCAAGCCCACACTGGCTCCTTCCTAGGTGCAAAGGTAAACACAACCCTCAGGAAAAAAGTGACCACTGAGGCAGTGGGACTTTGAGGGAAGGCTGCCCGGGAGAGTAACAGTTTTTCTAATGAAATATTGATCTGAGTCACATTACTCAGTGATGACTCATTGCTGGTTACTCAGTACATTACTGACATTGTACAATTAAAAAGTATAAGTAAGAAATTCTAATAATTATAATACATTGCTCGTTTCTTATGAGCCAGGAACTCTGATGGGTGCTTTCAATACAATCCCAATCACCTCCCTGCCATTTTGCAGAGGTGCCGATAGGATACCCCTATGTAAAGGTTTCACCACTCACATATGGAACAGCCACAACATAAACGCTCATCTGAGCAAAGGGCAAACTCATGCCCTTTGCTCCAGCCTCCCAAAGAAAGAGGATCTTCTCTCATCCTCACAGGCCGAAAAAATTATTTAATTAACTGTTTAATCCACGGTGAGAGCATTTAAAACCAGAGAAGGTGAGTGGATGACTATGATTGATTATGAGGGTCTGATTATACTTTGCAGCCACATAATATGTAAATTACAGCGTGATGAGTTAACCTATGAAATGTGCAACTTTTTCCCGCATGAAGTTTTTTGGTGAATTTGAAAAAGTCCCCTGACTAAGAGAGGAGTATCATGGAGGAGCGGAAGAAGCTTTGGATTCAGGTCCACTGCCAACTTTATCAACTACTGGCCTAAGATCTTGGGCAGAGATTGGGCGGAGTGGGAATGAAGTAAAGGAAGGAGATCCCACAGAGTGACTGGTACTTGGGGAACCATCAAGCTGAGATGCCCAAGGGGCTTGATTCCCCTTCCAGGAAAAATGTCTATTCCTCCTGCCTGCGCCTTTCCTGTCTGCAGGAATGGATCTCTTCTCTGGTTTCTCTGGTGCTGGAAGATCCTGGATATACCCCAACCCCAGTTCACTATAGTCAGATGGTCAGAAATCCTGCAATACCAGCTGGTCTGGAGATGCCAACTTATCTCTAAGCCCAGCAAATAGCTGGGGCAGTGAACAGGCTGTGATCTGCAAAAGAGTAGCTGGGCCTGGGAATGGAGGCACACAGTATAGAGATAAGTGGTGAGTGTGTGCATATGTGTGTGTATGAGTGTGCATATGCATGTGAGTGTGTGAAGGTCTGTGTATGTGGGTAAGAATGTGAGTTTAAGAGTGTATATGTGTGTAAGAATGTGTATGTGTATGTATGTAATTGTATGTAAGATGTGTCATCAGTGGAGTATGGCGAGGCTCTTGGCTTTGGGCAAGGTTGGTATGAGAGGAATCTTATGGGTAGGGATTTGGTCCATTAAACTGCTGTTTATTGTTAGTTGGTTGTAAAAGATTCAAGGCTGGGTGTGGTGGTTCACACTTGTAATCCCAGCACACTGGGGGTCGAGGCAAGCAGATCACTTGAGGCCACGAGTTTGAGAGCAGCCTGGCCAACATGGTGAAACCTCATCTCTACTAAAAATACAAAAAATTAGCCAGGTGTGGTGGCGAGCACCTGTAATCCTAGCTACTCAGGAGGCTGAGGCAGGAGAATCCCTTGAGCCCGGGAGGCAGACATTGTGGTAAGCTGAAATTGCACCATTGCACTATAGTCTGTTCAACAAGAGTGATACTCCTTCAGGAGAGAGAGAGAGAAAGAAAGAAAGAAAGAGAGAGGGGGGGAGGGAGGGAAGGGGGGGGGAGGGGAGGGAAGGGGAGGGAAGGGAGAAAGATTGATTCTATCCTAGCCAGGGTCCTTTGAGCCCTCTTCTCACCTAGGCCTCAACCTTGGCCTATAAAGACTTGAACAAACACTAACATAGTTTCTAACAGCTCCAGGCTGAATTCCTAAGATGGCCGCAGCCTCCCTTAAAGTACCTGCCTGAGAGAATTCAAGGCTGCCAAAAGAATTTGCTGTTTGTTCCATTGAACACCTGAAGAAAGGGAGTCTATCTGCCGGTCTCTATGAGAGGGTAGGGTTCTAACTTCAATAAGCACAAGTTAGCAAACCCAGATGGGTTTCATATAGACCAATTTTCTCCTTCCTGATTTTTGGAATTTTTTCACTTCTGCAACTCTGAGGCCCTGCTCACCCCCTTTCCCATTCCCTCATTCTCGCTGTAAAGTGCCCAGTCACTTCTGTTCAAATAGAAGTTGAGTTCAGTTCATGATGTACTCTTTTCTCTGTTGCAATAGTATACTGATTAAAATCTGCCCTTTTTTACAGATTAAAATCTGTCCTTACCACTTTAATTAGTAATCAGGTAGTTAGTGACAGTTGCTAGTTCTGCCTCTGACCCAGGGAGAGCAGGGCAATCTCTGGGTAACGAGCTGACCCTTCAGCAGGCAAAGGTTACCTTGAAGGATAAGTCAGGAAGCACATCACTAAGGATGCAAGTTCCTCCGCCTAATCCAGCACATCTCTCATATACTAAACAAATCTCACCATTTTTATTGTGAACCTGACTCTATGAGCTGTGTGTAGGACAGAAAGGAGGAGGACTCTGCTTTTATTCCAACACGTTGAGTAAAATCCCCTTTCCCATTCTTCGTTGTTAGATTTGCATGCACAAGCACACAAATATTCACACCAAAATCTAATGCATAGTGACATTTACCTCCTTTTAAATAACAATTTAAGTCTAAACATGCTGTTTCATTCTTTGAACCATAAAAAATGTATAAGACATGCCATTATTCCATCAGAGAGCAGCAATTGAACCAGACAGAGCAATGGGGACCAATACGGCATTGGAGTTAAGAGGAAAGACTTGAGTTTCAATGGTGGCATTTTACTAGTCGTGTGATCATGGATCCATTATCTAACTGTGGTGAATACTGTGGTGCTCTACCCAGAATCTTCTCTCAAAGACTATGCGTCCTTCTCCCAGTTGCAGGGAATATCAGCTCTGACAGATTACACTAGGAATTGCTCTTGGCTGCAGGGAACTAACTGCCTTACTGAAAGGTATGTCCCCTTCTGGAGCTGTCCCATGGCCAGTGAATGGCTGGAGTCCCCTTGCCTCAATTTTGGGGCAACCCTGAAGAACCATCCCCTATCTAGAACTTCCAGCAGGATTGGTTGAGGCCACTGCAGGTTAGCTTCAGCCTCAGTTCAAACCTGGCTTCCTCATTTCCAAGTGGATCTACCAAGAGCACTTAACAACTAACCATCCCTCAGAGTCTGTGTCCAGGGAGCCCAATCAAAATACTAGGCTTCAGTTTCCTCATCGGCAACATGGGGATAATTAGAGTACCCGTATCACAGGACTACCAGGAGGATTATATGAAATCATGTGTATAAAGTTCTACACAGTGCCTGGCATATTGTTAAAATTCAATAAGTGGTACAGGTTGAGTATCCCTATTCGGAAAATCCACAATCTGAAACATTTCAATGAACATTTCCTTTGAGTGTGTTGTCAGCACTCAAAAAGTTTTGAATGTTGGAGCACTTCAGATTTCAGATTTTTGGATTAACGATGCTCTGCTGGTAAATATAATGTAAATATTCCAGAATCTGCAAAACTCAAAATCTGAAACGCTTCTGGTCCTAATCATTTTGGATTAAGAGCTACTCAACCAATGTTATTTTTATAGTAAGAATAATGTTAAAATATGCATACATAAATCACTAAAACACTTTTGTCATGCTTCATCTTGACTTAGGGTTGGTCAATTATAATTATTCAAACAGTGGGGTAGATTGTAGTATTGTTCAGAACAATTTGCTCTAGCCCCATTTCTGTCACATGACTGGCAGTGCCTCCTGCAGGTGGCGCATGTGTTCCTATCCCCTTGTCATCCTTGGCTATATAACTTGCTCTTTAGCTAAAGAGGCTCTGTGATTTTCTGCTAGCTCTTTTGCTTTTCCTCTTTGTCACGAGAATAAGTAGTGTGCTGATAAACAGCTCTCAAAAAAACAAAAACCAAAACAAATTTTTATTTGTAAATATCACCTATTTATTTTAGAATATTATAGATCAAGCAAATAAATAATAAGCAAGAATACAGGTTATCTGAATAGTCCAATTAACAAGTTCAGTTGTATTTATAAGAATGTATTCCGAAGGTTTATATTATGCATATTCTCTTTATATTATGTATAGAAGAGAATATACCCATTGGATGTTTCCCAAGAGCTATCATATACATGTATCTGTCCACAAATAACTATAAATGCTAAAGAATAGAGATTCTGTGAACTAGATGCTCTGGCAATAATCTATTAAAACCGGTAATCCATGACTTTTTACTTCCTCTTTAACAGGCCACCTGCATTTTCCGAATTGTTTTCCAGTTTTTGGCTTCTAGGGCTTTCTTGGTGGTAAAGCCCATCGTGTTTACAAACAGTCATCAACAATGAGAAAAAAAACAAATTTGCTTAACACATACTTAAATAGCACTGTATGTGCCAGGACCACTTCTAAGTGCTTCACAAATAAACCCAAAGAGAATTTAGGCCTTAACTAGGAAAAGAGCGGTAAGAAGCTTTTGAAAAAGGGTCCCTTCTCCCCAACATACTGGTAATTTTAAGAAGTAAATTTTAAAAAATGAGATTCTATTCTTTGCTTATTAGATTACAAAAACAAAATACAAATGAAAGTATTTAGAGTGACATACAGGAAAGAAGTATTCTCGCCACCTTCAGCAGGAGTGTGCATTGGAATAACCACTCAGAGGGGCATTTTGGGAGTATGATTTTTTAAAATCCTCTAAATTTGAAAATTTAATGAAGTTTCCCCTCGGGAAACAGGAATAATCAAGAATGTGTTCAAATGTTTGCTACGTGAATTTCATTTCAGCTCTTTGCAACACGATGGAAACAAACGAAATATTCTAAAATAGATTAATTAAATAAATTATAGAGACCAGAGACCTATACAGTGACTTACACTACAGTTTAGCAGGCCATCCCAGCACATAGTAAGTGTTGTCTGAGTGTTATGCAGCTATTGAAAGGGGGTAGTAATGTATTTAGTCATATGGGAAAATATTTATAACACATTAAGTAAAAAGAACAGATTTCAAGATAGCAATAGATATATGATATGACTCAAATTTTGTTGCCATACTTTATATAGAGATATGCCTTATCTCCATATAAATGTATAAGATGTTTCAAAGGATACACATTAAGTGTTTATCATCAAGGCTATTCATAGTATATCTCTAGTGAAATTGAGGGCTTTTTTTCTTCTTTTTAAAGTTCTTTTGATTTTCTGATTTTTCTGAAATAAGGATGTTCTTCTTTTGAAATAAAGAATAAAAAGTCATTTCTTAAATTCACTGTATAGATCTAAGTGAAAACTGAGGGGTGAATAAGAAGTCTATCCTTTTTTAGAACTAATATTTGAGTTTCTGAAAGAGCACAGTCATATCATTTTTCTATGAAAAATATTTATCGATTTTTTACTTTATTATTGTTGAGACAGAGTCTAGCTCTGTTGCCCAGGCTGGAGTGCAATGGCACAATCCTGGCTCATTGTAACCTCCGCCTCCTGGGTTCAAGTGATTTTCCTATCTGAACCTCCTGAATATCTGGGATTACAGGTGCCTGCCACCACACCCACCTAATTTTTGTATTTTTAGTAGAGACGGGGTTTCACTGTGTTGTCCAAGCTGGTCTCGAATGCCTGACCTCGTGATCCACCTGCCCCACCTCCCAAAGTGCTAGGATTACAAGCGTGATCTACCGCACATGCCCTGATTTTTCACTTTAATATATACATTTCTAATAGCACATTTTACATCATTTAGTGAACAAACACTATTTGTAGAACTGAAAATTTCTATCTAGAGAACTGAAAATAATTGGATCTCAAAACTGTTTTGTTTATGTTAAAACTGTTCCCTGGTAGTTTCAGATAAAGGAGAATGCTTTACCACCTGGAAGAACATGGTGACCCAGTGTGGACATGAAGGCAGCCAGAGAGAAGTGTAGGGAAAACAGCTTTCTGGAAAAAGGACTCACAGATGCTGGTTAGGGCTCTTTGGAAAGAAGAGGGTAGTATGTGCAAAAAAGGAGATTTATTCTGTAGTCCATCTCTGGTATGTAAAATCCAATATTTACACAAAGGCTTGGCCCAAGGAAGGCATATTTTTGATCCTCAATTGTAAATACTTGGTAACTGCCTGACAACACACATATAATGGTTTAGAATACCCACAAAAAGGCATGCTGTCTGACAGAGCCTTGGGCAGAGTGGGAGTGACTTCACAGCCTGTATCTTTGCCACTGTATTAAAGTTTCATGCCTTCAATCACAATTGCTGCAGGAATTCTATTGCCTCCAGCACTCTAAGTAAAAGTCACAGAGACTTGGGAAATCAATTTTCCCTCAAGAAACAATGAATATTGTGTGAGGCAACAGTTTCTTTTTGTCATGCCCTAAGGCAAAAAGTGGTTCTTCCATGTCCTTGCAGTAAAAACCTACCATGTTGATGAGGCCACCCTCAGCATGGAAGAGCCAACATCTCTTCCCAACTCCATGTTAGCATATGTTATGTTGGTATCGTAAAATCAACCATATATTTATACCATAGAAATTGGCAAACACTACAAATAAACATTTGTTTTGGTTTTTGTTTTATTTGAGAGCTGTTTTAACAGCACACAACTGTGTAATACTTCAAGCTTGTTTGACCTGCCTTATTTTGTTATTGCTTATTTTGTTTTGTTTTAGGCTTTTAGCAGCTTGAAGCTATGGGTTTTACTTTCTGTCTCTAGTGATAAATGGAAAAGAGGGATGGGGAAAGGCTTTAGAGGCTCAACCAGAAACAGAAACTAAGAACACATGCCTGTATTCCCTCTCTTGGACACCCTAAGTCATCTCTAGATTAGTTATAATAACTATTACAATGTAAGTTCTATGTAAATAATTGTTATACTATACTATTTATGGAATAATGACAAGGAAACAAGTCTTAACATAGTCACTACAGGCTCAATTATTTTTTTTCTCAAGTACTTTTGATCCAGTGTTGGATGAATCCACTATGGAGAACCAGTGCATACAGAAGGCTGACTGTATATCCTCTCTCTCACTCTCTGGTACAAGTTTGCCCATTATTTATTTTTAAACTAGATTTCTTTTTAACCTAATCTGACAGTTTTCCCCCATCACAGAGAAATCTGGGTTATCTACATTTATTGTGTTAACTGATATAGTTGGCTTTATTCCATCCACATTGTATATATTCCTAGTAGTAATAAACCATTTTTTTCTTTTTTACCTTTTATAGATTTATCACATTTCTTTTAATAGCTTAATCCCAAATCACTGCTTAATTTGGATATTTTGCTACGCTTCTCCATTTTGCAAACTGTTATCTTTCATCTCATGTAAATCAAGATTTGTTCATGATTAAGTCAAAAGTAAATAACTGATCCCCCATTATCTCACTACATTCCTCAAAATGCTTTCCTTACTATTTACTATCTCTTGGAAATTAGAAAACACCATTCTAAATAACTCCAAGATCAAATAGGAAATTAAATTTATAAATTATCTAGATGTTAGTAAAGACAGCCACTTTATAAAAACATATTGCATTTTAATATGATTGTGTAGGTTAGCTAGGAAACCCAAGCACTGTTTGTAACATGTTTCCCACTAGGAATACTATTCTTAGATGGAACTTGGAAAAACAGGAAAAATTATTTCCCTTTTCATTATCCTCATGAACCAGACCCCTGATTTAAAAACAAAAACAAAAACAAAAAACTCCCAACCTCTCATATACTTTCAAAGCTAAGTCACAATGGTGATCAGATCAGAAAAGAAAGAGGGGGCTTTTTTTGCACTTATGTGCGAACATCCAGGATGGCTGTGGTGGACTGTTCTTAAGTTCTGAACATCCAATAATTTTAGGGTGTCTTTATTCCAGTTTAAGTTACAAATTTCATTTGAAAATTACCAATTGATAATGAAATTTATAACAATACTGGAATAAAGACACAGAGTCTCTTTGGATATTAAAAAAATTTCTTTTTTTTCAGTAACATGAAAGCAATTCCTGTATCTAAGATTAAAGTCACAAGTTGCTTTTAAACTTTCCTGGAAGATAAATACAACCAGCAGCGTTATCATCTATTCCTTAGCTTACAGGATGCCTGGGGAGGGTAAAAGGCATACTTATTACATGCACACCACTAAGCAGCATTACTACATGTCCACTTCAAAGGAGCACCTGTGGCTCGGCATCATCACTGAGAGTCAGGCTCAGCCAATGGAATCAGGATGACCGGGTTCAGTCGCCTGCACATGAATTTTGTTTCTTGAGGCCATAGGCAAAATAATGGTCCTCTAAAATGTCCATGCCCAAATCCCCAGAACTGGTGATTTTGCAGATGTGATCAAAGTTATAGACCTTGAGATGGAGAGATTATCTCAGATTATCTAGGTGGCCAATCTAATCACGAGTCCTTAAAAGCGGAGGAGCTTTCCTGACTGTGGTCCAAGGGAGATGTGATGACAGAAGAATCAGAGAGCAATTGCTGGTTATGAAGATAGAGGAAGGAAATGGATTTTCCTTTAGAGCATCTGGAAAGGAACTCAGCCCAGTTTGTTGGACTTCTGACTTACAGGAATATAAGGTAAAAAAAATCTATGTTGTTTTAAGTAGCTAAGTTTTTGGTACTGTTTCATAGCAGCAATAGAAACCTAACATACCTGAGAAGGCAGTCGGTTAAGAGCTGGACGCTTACCACCTTTGGTGGTGGTCGGATTGCTTCACCTTGTATTTTGAAAACCTGTTTAGAATATGCATCTCCTGCTCTCCTTTTGAGTTGGAGAGAGGCAAAGCCTTAGAGGAAAGGTAAAATGGCCACAAAGAATAAAAAGAATCTGGCCCACTGCAACAGTGTGAACACATTTCAAGGTTGAGTTGAGGAACAAGAATGGGCTATTCAGCTCTTTTCATCCACATGTTAAGTATGTAAAGCATCTGACCACCTGATAAGCTAGAAATTCTGCGAGACTGAGCTGGTTCAACAGCTCCTCCTGCCAATCACCAAGAATGAAGCTTCTCCATCAGTCTGGAATCAATTACTAAGTTTCAATAACGCCTTAAAAGTAGGGACAGAGAGGAGATTTTAGGTTTCTTCAGAGCAAGAGGCTATTTCTGTTCAGAAGCCTAAAGTGATGTATGTTTTGGATACTAAAGTGGTCCACTGCAGCTTAACTGTTCTCATCATCAGCTAATGTCTTTCCTGAAATATATCAGCTTATTTAAACTTTTATTTTACCTTAGAAAAAGCTACAATTTTCTCAAAGGTATGGAGTCATTAGAAACGACTGGGAAATGTTAATCACGAGATCTGAATTTAGAAGGTCTTAACAAGGGCTCTACAACGCTGGTGCAAAGATTAGCATGGCTTCTTTAAAAACAAAGGGTCACAAGTGAGAGACCACTACCCAGTAGTGGACTGACAATTTGGAGTGCTGGTGAGGGCATGGAGCTTCTAGAGCCTCATACACTGTTAGTAAGAGCATTAAAGTGGTAAAACCAATTGGGAAAACTGGCTCTTCCTAATAAAGTTAAACATATCCCAACTTTATATGATAGCATATGTCCACAAAAGACTTGCATACAATGTTCATAATAGCTTTATTTATAACAGCCCCAAGCTACAAACGGCTCAGATGTCTACCAACAGTAACATGCATAAATAAATCATGTGTATTCATGCAATGGAATACTGCTCAGCAGCAAAAAAGTGCAAGCTAATGAAACATGCAAAACGTGAATGTTTTTTAAAACACTATGTTGAGCAAAAGAAGCCACACAAACAAATAGTACATGCTGTATTTATATGAAGTTCAAGAACAGCTCTATGACCTTTGGAGGAAAGTGGTGACCTTTGGAGGAAAGTGGTGACCTTTGGAGACAGGCAGGTTGACTGGAAAGTGTCATGAGAGGGTCCTCTGAGGTATGGAATGGTCTGTCTCTTGATTTCAGTGGTAGTTACATGAACACATTTTTTTAAAGTTTATGAAACTGTAAACCCCAGATTGGTGTATTTTATTATAAATTATATTTTAAAGAAACTTTTAAATATATAAGAGGATAAACTACATAAGAGGATAAATACTCCTCACATATTCTCTTTAGTAAGACCTCAACTGTGTAGGAAAAGATAAATATTTGCTCAGATGGTCTTATGTTTTCAACTGGACCTCTGAATTTAAATAGAGATCCATGAAATTCTCAAGCCATTTATAATTGACCAACAGAAACAGTTGACTGAACTTTCTTTACTATTTGATACTGGGACCCCTCACTCAGAGGCTGTTGCTGGATTTGCTGAACACTCTACCATCTCTCATGCCCTTCCTCTGGTTACGTTGTTGGCTTTCCTTCTGTGGCCTGTACTCGGCAGCACCTGACATCTAGTCCCATGGTAACTGCTCACTCTGGTCTCTGTGACTCCCACAATAACATAATTTTATTTATGCCTACTTTGTGAAGTGGCAATTCCTCAGAGGGAGCAGGAGTGATTGGAGCCATGGAGTGAAGGATTCGACATGTACCACCTCTGCTCATACTTTCACCCACCCTGAGAAGTGTCCTGCTTTTTAGACAGGTTCAAAAGCCATAAGTTTGAACCTTTCTAGTCAACTCACGATGCCATAAGTTTGTAAGAATTTGTGCATAGATGTGCTTAGTTTCTTTATTTTGATTATGAGTTTAAGAAGCATGTGATCTTTTCATATTAAGGATGAACCACAGATGCCTTCTCTGATAGTACTAACATTACATTACAATGCCTGAATTTAAATTCTCCTAAACTCTTACACTTACGACTACCACTCTCAATTATTCTGAAAATAAAATACAATCTTATTCTAATATTGACCATTTTCACTGGCAAAAGAGAAACTCTCTGAGATATCTTAAATAGCTTCTATAATAGATTTAGGTTTTTTCATACCTAGTGTCGAAAGGCTTATTAGGATTCAGTATTTATAGGTCAATTTCCATCTACAACAAAATTAGTAGTGACTGTCAATATTATTCAGAAAAATGAATTTAAGCCACATCTGATTTCTTTTCACCCTTTCCCTCAGCATCTTTGTCAATCCATTTCCATGCAGTGAATTGCAGCTCCAGCCTAGTGAAAATAGGAATGGTTTCCATGACAACGGTTTTCTCTCTGCTAGTTAGAATATAAGATTTAACTCCCATGAAAATAAATCTCACCATGGGAATTAGTAGATTTTGTAAATGACAAAATAACTGTGCAATCATTTCCAAAGAAAAGGCTGTGATAAGCTTGCACGAGCAAGGGCGGGTTACACAAGGTGACTGCTGAAGCTGCCGCTAACATCACACACCCAGCACAAAGTGCAGGGAAATGCCTGCTTTGAGCTGCAGCCCACTCTGCTCCTCGCCCAAGTGTGAGCCCACAGCCTGATCCTCTTATGAATGTCAATGATGTTTCAATCCCAGGTGGAGGGAATAGGTTTTAAACCATCTCATAGCAAATGACGAGGATTAACCTCCAACTGCCTTTCTTCTGATTTCCAGCAACATTAGTTCCTTGAAAAGATGAGATTCCCAGAGCAGTTCTTAAGGCAGCCAGTATGGCATGAATTTCATTTCTCATTATCTATTGCTCTGTTAAGATTAGGTGCTGCTATTGTACAATAGTACTCTTTTCTTTTTCCTATTATTTCTCCTTCTTAGAAATGTCTTATTTTATTACTTAAAAATACATAGAACTATTTTCTGTTTAACAAATTGTAAAGCCTAATATGATGTTAAGTGTTTTAAATAATATTTAGTAAACATGTTTTCCCAATAACATTTATATAAAGAATAATGCCATCTTGTAAGAGAAAATTGCTGTCAATCTAGTGATATAAAATTAATAAACCGAATTCCATGTAACCTTATATTCCCGAATCTATTAAGCCAGGGTTTTCTTCTGAACAATGTGGCTCACTGCTGGAGCATGAAGCTCTGTCCGAGTGAGGTGGTGTCCTCAGCACAGTCTGAGAATGGGATGAGTGTACAGTTTTGAATAAGGATGTGAATATTCAAGACCATGATGCAGGCCCTCTGCAAAATGCAAACTTGATAGCTAAATCAACTCTCTCACTCCAGCATGATGATGCATTATGCTAAGTGAGCTGGTTTTTCAAAGCCATTGCAAGTATGTGACAGAAATCCCACAAGACCCAGCCTGCCATTGTCCCTACCCAGAGAAGATAGGCATGGGCAAGTCTGGTAAAGCCTGCACCTCCATGCTGTGGACTCCCCTTGTTCCTTCAGCCTGTGCTCTGGTGCCAGTCTCCCCTTCCTTCCTCCTCTCAAGGCTTAGGAAGGATCTGAAACCTGTCACTTAAGAATGATTGTCCAAATACCCCATTCTCCTTCCAGTGAAATTCATTCACATTAAAATTTTAGCCAAACCAAAGATTGCCCTTTTAAATCTTTTATTTCTAGTTGTAAAGTGAAAGATTTTGTCTGTAGTTAAAGAAGTAATTTTATTTAATGTTGAGAAGAGTGGGAACAGTTTTGGTCAGGAAAGGGGACCTTAAAATGGCATTAATTTTAACCTGCTGGTTTCAAAGGTAAACCCGATATTATCTTTTTAGGATGAAGTCTCTCTTTTCCCAACCTTTACATTGAACGTCTTCCTCCTTGGAGAAAGAGAGTCCCTCTGAGGTCACTGCAGGCTTGCTTAGTCCTATTTGCTGGTAGGGGTAGAGGAATTGGTGTCCCTCCTTCATAAGCTTTGCCCAGGACCCCAAGACTAACCTATTCTGTTACAGACCTGCTGCCCGGCAGTTCCTCTTATTCCAGATCCATTCTCAACCTTCTCTGGGTAAACACAACCTCTCTGCCTCCTTTAACCTTTGTTGTGCTCTGTTCCAGAAATATAGGTACATATATACATATACATACATGTCTCCAAATATCTATTTTTGGCATAAAATGTTATCCAAGCTGACGGCTAATAATGTTAACAGTATAACCTGTTTATAAGAGGTCCTAAAATATGGCTAGGCATGGTGGTTCACACTGTAATCCCAGCACTTTAGGAGGCTGAGGCGGGTGGATCACAAGGTCAGGAGTTTGAGAACAGCGTGGCTAATATGGTGAAACCCCGTTTCTACGAAAAATACAAAAATTAGCTGGGCATGCTGGCACACACCTATAGTCCCAGCTATTCAGGAGGCTGAGACAGGAGAATTGCTTGAACCTGGGAGGCCGAGGTTGCAGTGAGCTGAGATGGCACCACTGACTCCAGCCTGGGCAACAGAGGGAGACTCCATCTCAAAAAAAAAAAAAAAAAAAAAAAAAAAAGAGGTCTTAAAATGCATACATTATATATCTTATAGTGTCCCTTCCTCTAAATTTCTAAGAACATTGTTGCTGGAGTACTTCGGTTTTGTGACATCTATCTTCCCAAAGATCTTATACTTAGAATATCACCTTTTACTCATTTCTATTATATATTTTGAATGATAGAACTCAGATATGCTAATGACTAATTAACTGGAGTTAAGTATAAAAAGAGGAGAGGAAGAAGGAAAAATGGGGAAGAAAAGAAAGCCCAGAGTGTATAGAATCTATGGCCTTGTGAGCAGAGGGCAGCTGAGACATGGAGCTGGAAAGAGGAGTTTCCAAAGAGGGCAGGCAGGGAATAGTGGGAACAATGAAGGGAAGAGAAAGGTCAAGAGATACACAGATAATGGAGAATAAGTTGGGATCAAATATTAGGCCAGCTGGGGTAGTGCTGAAATACCTGATGGCCCTATAAACACACTTGAGCAGTTCTATCTATAGCCTATCTGTGGCCCAGAAAGCGAATTAGTGTGTCCTTAACTAGCGCCAACTCTGACAAAGAGTGATGCTGCAGGAGTTTATATGCAATTTGGACAGGAAATGAAACATTAGGATTCATGATCTAGAGAACTTTTATCCCTTTCTATGAGATATGCACAGTTAACAGAGCTGTGCAGCTCACTAATTGTATGAATATTTTTTAGTTCTCTAGAAGCAGAATGAAACAGAGAAGAGGTGGTAGCTATATGTCAATGTAGGAATTTTCCAGAATTTCCTTTCTGAAGGAATAGACCACTGTTCTAACTTTGGTCCTGCTTGGTTTAACATTTTTATTTCAATGTAGTACAGAAAGCTTAAAGCTCAAGAGGCCAAATACATGTGCATATATTTACATTATTATTATAACCTTAAATCTGATCTTACTGAATCAATGCATATATTTAAGTTAAATGACATATTTAGGATCCAAAGAGATTCTGATAGATTACAGCAATGGTCTAAATTGAACCAGGTTACATGTTCTGTCCTTGATGAAATTTATTTAAAAAATTTTTTTAATTTGTTTTCAATGTTTTTAAAGATTAAAACATTTTTAATCTTTTTAAAAATTTGCACAAGTACTAGATTGTAACATGCGATTTTACAGAAACACGTAAGAAGATTTAGTGATTTCAGACAGCAGATTCAACAGGGGTCCACAGAGTGATATAGATGCAGAAAAAAAATTGGGTTGCACTGATGAAGGAGATATCCTTTGGAAGGGTGAACAATTCAAATTGTTCCAGAGGCTACCAACTGCCTTCTAAATATCCAGGAAGAAAGCCTCCTCTTCTTCCATCCTAACCCATCCCTATATTATTCTAAGCAGCAACGTACCTGGCTAAAAATAATTTCTGAACCTCCCGTATAGCTAGGATTAGCCACTGAGATGTAGCTGATGTTTCTGAGAAGGGTTTAGGAGAAAATTCTTTAAAGGGAACTGACTCAGATAGGTGGTATCAGTGCCATTTTTCCCTCCCCCACACCGCCCGCCTTTGTTCTTTCTACCGTCTGGCCTTAACAGCTGGAACTCAAGCAGCCATTTTGAACCATGAGGCAACTTAGAGAGTGGAAACTTCAGGCCAAGGATGGTAGAGCAGAAAGAAGGAATCTAAGTCCCTGATGACAGTGCAGCCACCATAAGCTGGCTGCCTTTCTTTTTATTTACATATGTGAGTGAAGAATAAATCTTGATTTTAAGCCAACCTTGTTTTGCTATGTGGCTAAACCTAATCTAACTTGTATAAGAGGCCAGTAAAAAAATGAGTGAGATGGGCTAGGTAAATAACTGCCACTCCCACCATTCCCTATCATCTCCACTAAGTGAGAGTTGCTGTTGGCAGTAATTTTTGTTTTGTTTTTTCTTTTAAGAAAGAACAATCCCGGCTGTTAACATTAGCCTAATATTATAGCTGTAGTATACCTTAGGGTTGGTGAGGATGGTGCTGAACTAGAGAATTTATTTGTCTAAGAGGGCATCTGCTTCTCAACTTCTATTGATTGTCATGTGAAAATATGGAAAAAAATGTAAATATTGCATAGTCTGGCATTGTTGGGAGCTGTTCAAGACTCATTCGTGGGCTTGCTTTAGCCTGCAGGCCACCAGCAGCTCAGCTGATGAGGTGGCGTCTGTGATGAGAAATCAGAGACTCCTTCCCCTGTGAACATCATGCCTGGTTCTGGAGATCCTGCTCTAAGAGGAACTGAGAGATACCCAACAGAATGAGATATCAGGGTCATCTCTAAATATTTGAAGAACACAAAATTTATTTTCTGTGTCCCTGGGAGGGTGACACTCAGGCACAAAAATCAATCTTTCTTATGACAAGACAGATTTCATTTTAATGTAAAATAGAACTTTCACCTTTTAGAGCTCTAGGATGGGCTGCCTGAAGAGGGGCTGAGTCACCTGACCCTGGAGGTTAGGGACAGGATGTCAAGTTTCATTTGGAGTATTGTAGAGGGCATTTGAGACCTTGCTGGTATGGGTTACCTGGAAGATCCCTTCCAACTAGATGCCCTATGATTTAAGGAACAATGCAGCATAAATCCACACTGGTAAAGAGGAAATGTGAGGTTATTGTCATTATCTTGGCATTGTTTACGTTATCTCTAATACCTTCATTAAAAGTGAAAGGGCAGATCTAGTAATCTGGATGTTTGTCAGAAAAAGGAAAGTGAATGGCCCAGATCAGACCCTTCTATGAGCTTGATTATAACAAATAGGTCCATTATCTGTAATAAATAACTGTTTTTTCATTCACCTTTCTTTGGTATTAAAGGCAGACCCCAATTCAAGTGCAAAGAAGTAACAGTATGCACAAGGAGACATGTTCATGGATTGTTTGTAATGGTGAAGAAAATCCTAGAATCAATTTCAATTCCATCAATAGGAAAAAAAAGATTAATTAATTAGAGAATACCCACACAGCAGTTACAACAAATGAACCAGTGCAATACATATTGACATAATGTATAATACTTGAAAACCATGTTCATTGGGGAAAAAAAAGCAAATTGCAATATGATAGAGAGGTAAAAATGCAGGCTTTGGAATGACTGCATTTTAGAAATGGAGGACAGTTTGGTAGTAGCCAGGGATGAGGGATGGGGATGGGGTGATGGGGGTGGGGTTGACCCAGGTTGGGTGGGCTAGAGAGAAGTAGGTGTGGTTACAATAGGGCAATGCAAGGGATACTTGTGGGTTTGGGCCTAGTTATTATCTTGATTGTGTGATGGCTACACAAACTTATACAGGTGATAGAATTATTTTGAACTCTCTCTCAATGCAAATGCGTAGAAGGAAAATTGGGAAATGGGAATAAAATCAGTATACTTTATCACTGCTGGTGTCCGGCAATATTGTCATACTATGGTTTTGCAAGATGCTAATACTGGGAGAAACTGGGAAAAGTGTTGAAGGGATTTCTGTATGTTATTTCTTACAATGGCATATGAATCTACAGTCATCTGAATTCAAAAAGAAAGAAAGAAACACCACTTCAAATGTGAAAAGACAGGAAATATTCTTGGTCATCTGTCTGTAACACAGAATTTTAAAAATTTCATTCTCACAGAAAAACAAGGTGAATTTCATTAATAAAATGACTTTAAAACCCAAGAATAAAGAATGTAGACTTTGGAACCAGACTCCTGAAACTAAATTCTGGCCTTCCCATGTATTACCCATGAAACCTTCGGCAAATTAAAAGCTCTGTACCTTTGTTTCTTGCTTAGTAAAGTAAAATAACAATAGGACCCACATCATGGAGCTGTAAGGATTAACTGGATCAATATGTGTACAATGTTTTCAACAGTGCACATCTTAAATGCCAGTGGCACATCTTAAATGCCAGGAA
This sequence comes from Sapajus apella, assembly GCF_009761245.1. Taxonomy (NCBI): domain Eukaryota; kingdom Metazoa; phylum Chordata; class Mammalia; order Primates; family Cebidae; genus Sapajus; species Sapajus apella. The sequence continues at coordinate 7,241,901 of NW_022436995.1, forward strand.
AACTGTTGGCTCTTATTATATGAACATTATAAAGTTTGAAACTGGTGATATTAGAACATGGAAATATATATGTATAGTAAGACTGTAAAGAAATGCATAGGAGTGATAAAAATACACCCAACATAGAGCCACCTTTGAGGATGGGGAGGGAGACACAGGGAGTGTCATTTGTCACACAGTGTGTTGCTTCTCAAGTCCTGTGGTGGTTATCTGCCTCTGCTTAAGCTGGGGTTGACACCTGTGTTCACCCTGCAGGTCCTATGTGGCTTTAAATCTCTGGGCCTTTTCACATTCAGTCCTTTTTTCCTGGAATTCCCTTTCCCTGTCTTCCCAGCAACTCCAATGTCATATTTCAAGCCCTAGCTCAAGCATCGCTTCCTCTGAAATTCTGTCCTTGACCTTCCCCACCCCAGGTAAGACAGTCGGTCATCACTCTGACAGCATCTTCATCTATCTGGGCCATGGCATTCCTTCCACCATGGCTGTTTCCCACTGGAACTCCTTGAGGACAAGGACATGTGTGTTGACCCATAGGTGACTTTTGAGGAGTGAACACAGAGCTTAGAAAATCATTCAGTGCAATGAGGACACCATAGGACTGATTTGTTCCCAGAGGTATTATAAAGTTAGAAACCAAGAGAGGACCCTCTGCATCAAGTTATTTGACTTATCTGTGATGTAAATGTTCACGATGCACCTAACACTTCCAAGGCAGTGGTCCAGACTCTGCAGTACAAAGATGAGTAGGATAAGGGCACATACTCAAGGGAGGTATGGTCTAGTACAGAAAGGAAATGCATATAACAATCTGTATGAGGTTAAAAAAAAAAAAGTACCAACCCAATGCTCTGGGCAACATATCTTAGAAAAAAAGAACAAAGCTTTCAGTTGAAGGAATACACAGCTTTTTAACACAAATTTATGCTTCATTTATATTAAAAGAACAATCTGGCTGGGCACGGTGGCTCAAGCCTGTAATCCCAGCACTTTGGGAGGCTGCGGCAGGCGGATCATGAGGTCAAGAGATCAAGACCATTCTGGCTAACATGGTGAAACCCTGTCTCTACTAAAAATACAAAAATTAGCTGGGCGTGGTGGCGTGCGCCTGTAGTCCCAGCTACTTGGGAGGCTGAGGCAGGAGAATTGCTTAAATCCGGGAGGCGGAGGTTGCAGTGAGCCGAGATCGTGCCATTGCACTCCAGCCTAGTGCCTGGCGACAGAGTAAGACTCTGTCTCAAAAAAACAAACAAACAAACAAACAAAATCCATTTTTAGTGTATACATTCCCAGATAGTTTGTCTTTTTAGAAATCTCCTTTGCAGTGAGCCAAGATCATGTCACTGCACTCCAGCCTAGGTGATACTATGAGACCCTGTTTCAAAAAAAAAAAAAAATCCCCTTACCAAATCTGTTAAGTGCATAGCAAATGCCCTTATTTAGGTATCTAAAAGTAATGTTTTTGTCTCTAATGAATAGTTTGCTCCAAGGTACCATTTCTTAAATTTTACTCACACAAGACTGTTCTTAATGTTTGAACAATGAATACAGTGCTACTCCAAGTTAATCCCCTCACTGTCTGAAACTGCAGAAGTTTTCAGGGTTAAAGAGTTTCCTAGAAGCTTAGGGAAAACTCACTGCATGGGCAATCTCTGCCTTGTGAATGCCTATCTGTACAGGCTTTAGAGGCTGTGCTGATACCATGCAGCTCTGTTTCTGAGACTGGTCCTGGCAGCTCTCAGCTTACAGACCTTTTGGACAGGAGTCACACTCATTGTGATCATCTAGGAGAAGTCAGCAATTATGGTATCAGGATGCGGAGTGTTTCTTTATGCTTTCTTCTTGATGGAGTAGTTAAGAAAGTTGATGCATTTGTTTGTCTGCCTGTTCAGTCACCAAATTCTGAGTGTGTCCTAGTGAAAGTCATTGGTTAGTTACTAAGGACATAAAAGCCAACACACCCCAGACTCTGCCCTCAAGAAGCTGGAGATCCAGGAGAGGGGTCAAGCAGATAAACAAGTAAAAGTGTTACTGTACTTTGACAGGTGTGTGTCTAGGGTGCCATGTAGTCAATGAAAGGAAGCACCTGGTGGTTTAAGAAAGGCCTGAGAGAGAAAGCCTAAGAGTTGTAGCATTTCTGGAAGAGGAAATCCAGCAAACAGAGGCATGGAAGTGTAAGATGGCCCAGGCTGTCGGGCACTGTGAGCCATGCAGCACGGCTAGAGCAAGGCCATAAGGAGACATGGCTCCACAGGTGTTTGAATGCTAACTTTTTTAATTTTTAATTTTTTAGAGATAGGTTCTTGCTGTAACACCCAGGATAGGGTGCATTGATATGATGATAGCTCACCATACCCCAGCCTCTTGAGTAGCTGGGAGTACAGACAGGTGCCATCACGCCTATTTAAAAATTTTTTTTTGAAATAGGAGGGTCTCACTATGTTGCCCAGGCTGGTCTCAGATTCTTGACCTCAAGTGATCCTCTCACCTCAACCTCCCAAGCAGTTGGAATTACAGGTGAACCTGTAGTCACAGGTCCACCCTGCCCACCTCTAACATTCTTAAGACAGCAAACATAGGCATTCTGGTTAGTTTTATTCTGCTGGCTTTCAGAAAAGGTAGGTCTGAACTATCATCTCATTAGCAATACAATTTATCTTGAATCCAGTAATGTGAAAGGCAAACCTACCTTTAAAATTTGTGATAGAGCCATATTGCTCCCGAATTTTCAATCTTTTGATAATATCATCACTAAGATAGCCCTCCACTATTTTACAAGCCTAAAAGATTTTTTAGTTTGGCAAGAATAATCAACAAACTCCAAAGCAAATGGCTAGGTTAAATTCTGAATCTACAGATGAAAACATCCCATCTTGACCTTATCATTTATTTACATGAACATAGTTTAGTATAAGGACCATTATGGGCTTTTCTTGTTCTTTTTGAGATGGAGTCTTGCTCTGTCACCCAGGCTGGAGTGCAGAAGTGCGATCCCGGCTCACTGTAGCCTCTATCTCCCAGGTTTAAGTGATTCTCTTGCCTCAGCCTCCCAAGTAGCTGGGACTATAGGCATGAGCCACCACACCTGGCTAATTTTTTTTTTTTTTTTGGTATTTTTAGTAGAGATGGGGTTTCGCCATGCTTACCAGGCTGGTCTTGCTTTGTTTTCCAGATTGAAAAGATTACACCAAATCTCACTGTGATGTGCAGTACTATGAATGCCTCTTAGCAGTTAGGGTCCGTGCATGCAGTGGAGTCTTGCCCTTCCTAATCCTTTCAGGCACATCTAATACAGGGCTGCCACAACTGCTCAGCACAACTCGGGGATGGCCTTCAGAAAGAGTTATCATCTATTTGTCTGTTCATTCATTCATTCAACAATAATATGTATGTGTAAGTGTAATGATATATAATATAACACATTTATATTATTAATAATAATCTGGGCAGAGGGAATGGCTCTGGTATGTGTAAAAGGTGACAAAAATGTGTGGCTGGAGGGGTTGGGTGTGTTAACAGTGGAAGGAAAGGAGTTCAGAGTGACAAGCTAAATCACATAGGGATTTGTAGACAAGAAGTTTTAGAAGTAAATGATGCAGAGCCATGAGACAGTCTTTAATGGGGGATTGATAAGATCTGATTTACTACTTACATATAAAGAGTTATTACATGACCATACAGTCATAGGAAATTCTTCTTACGAACGACTGTATTTTCCAAAGATGTCCATACCTATGTATTTATCCCTTTCTAAACACACCTGATATGGTCTGGCTGTGTCCTTACCCAAATCTCATCTTGAATTGTAGCTTTCACAACTGCCATGTGTTGTGGGAGGGACCTGGTGAGAAATAATTGAATCATGGGGGCAGTTTTCCCCAAACTGTTCTTGTGGTAGTGAGTAAGTCCCATGAGGTCTGATGGTTTTATAAGGAGAAACCCGTTTCACTTGGTTCTCATTCTCTCTTTGCCTGCCACCATGTAAGACATGCCTTTTGCCTTCCACCATGATTGTGAGGCCTCCCCAGCCACGTGGAACTGTGAGTTCATTAAACCTCTTTTTCTTTATCAATTACCCAGTCTTGTGTATGTCTTTATCAGCAGCATGAGAACCGACTAATACAATGTATTTAACAGTATGACCCTCCAACAGGAGAGGGTCTACGTTCCCTCTCGTTGAAACTGGACAGGGTCATGGGACTGTCCCAACAAAAAGAGTGTGACAGATATGATCTTATGTGCCTTTTGAAGCCAGGTCATAACAAGAATACAGCTTCTGCCTAGCTTCTTTTCCCTCACTCTCTGTTTTTCCCTCCATCCCCTTCTCCACCCCTCTTTCTTTCCCTCTCCTTTTCTTTTCCTTTGATGCTTTTTTCCTTGGAAGATTTTTTTCTCCTTGGATGCTCCCCATTGGGATCTTAGCCAGCACCAACCACTTTGCTAGCCATGTAAGTGAGCCACCTTAGAGAAGGATTCTCCAATCTACTCAAGCCTTCAGATAACTATAGTGGCAACGCCACCTGAATGCAATGTCAGTCTATGGCCACACCACCCTGAACGCGCCCGATCTCGTCTGAATGCAACGTCATGGGAGACTCTGAGCACAATCACCAAGCCAAGCCAAGCTGCTGCTGATTCCTGAGCATAGAAACTGTGAGAGATAATGAGTTGTCTTTAGTTATTAAGCGTCTGAGATCTAGATTTCAGGAAGGCTTTGTAGTTCAAAGTTAGGATCTTAGATTTAACTCCAAGCATGATGAAAAGTTATTGGAGAGTTTTAGTAAGGAATTCATACGTTCTGATTCACCAGTTACAAAAAAATTATCATACCCAGATAACTATAGGAAAACTTCATTGCTCCTGAAAATTCCATGTATCTTTTGTCTTTACTCCTGTTTCTTTATCTCATCTCTTTCTTCTTTGCTGTCTTTTCAATCTGTGTCTTGAGCTCTCTTTCTCTCCCCATTCTCTCACTGTTCCCTTCCTTTCTTGCAGTTATTCTTCATTCCCTCTCTCTTTGGTCTGCCCAAGGACCCTCAGAGGACCTGTGATTCTCTTAGCCAAAACTACCACTTCGGAGAAAGGCTAAAGAGGAATTTGGGCCAGGTTGGGTGAGGGCAGGCAGTCTTACCTGGTAGGCCTTTGCTATAGGTTAAAGACAGGAGATTTTTACACAAAGCACTCAGGAAGAGATACATTCCATGTAACTTGCTATTGTGGGTGTAATTAGCAGATGAGTATAATGCAATTAGCTATTAATAAATCACCCTAAACTGAGACTGATAGTGAGCTATACTATTGAATACTCCCAAAAAAAGATGGAATAGGCCAGGCACAGTGGCTCACACCTGTAATCCCAGCACTTTGGGAGGCTGAGACAGGAGGATCACTTGAGGTTAGGAGTTTGGGGCCAGCCTGTCCAACATAGTGAAACCCCATTTCTACTAAAAATACAAAAATTGCCGGGCATGGTGGTGTGTGCCTGTGATTCTAGCTACTTAGGAGGCTGAGGCAAGATAATCACTTGAATCCAGGAGTTGGAGGTTGCAGTGAGCCAAGTTCATGTCACTGCACTCCAGCCTGGGCGACAGAGACCCTGTCTCAAAAAAAAAGAAGAGGAGAAGAGAAGAGAAGAGAAGAGAAGAGAAGAGAAGAGAAGAGAAGAGAGAAGAGAACAGAAAGAAAAGAAAGAAAAGAAAGAAAGGAAAGCAAAGGAAAGGAAAGGAAAAGAAAAGAAAAGAAAAAAGAAAAGAAAAGAGAAGAGAAAACAAAAAGAATAGTCAAACCATCCAGACTTAGGGTCTTTTATATAACAGGTACAATGATCCAGCTACTGAATTCCATTAATATCATTATCTGGCTTGACATTAAATTAACTCTCTCAATATGTATTTTTCAAAAATCATTAATATGGGAAAAAAAGATCTATTAATAAATGTTGTAAAGCAAACCACCAACTCTGTATCACTTGAGGGGACCCCTTAAAAATAACAAAAGAGTCAAAGTCTGTGAACGTGATAAATTATTTTAGTAATAGTTCTTCAAAAACCTTTTCACCTCCTATTGTATGTCTGCAGGAATTCCTCTTCTCCTGGGAATTAAATTTGATCATCAACAACCGCAGTCCTTGGAGTTATTTATTTTTGGCTGTTGTTGCTACTAGCAACATTTATTTCATGTTTAATCCCTATGGATTTGATGTCAAGTGGGAAGGAGACAGTGATCCTGATTGCCTGAAGCAGCACAGTCTCTCTGACATTTCATCTCTTCAGTGAAATGAGCCCCTGATTTAAAGCAGGAATTCTGATGCAGGCAGAGGTGGCCAAGATTCTATAACATTCCCTTTAGCTGCTGTCACTATGCATTCAGACCTCATTACTTACACAGGTTCCTCGTTAGCCCCCTGTTTTTGACTCCAGATACAGATGTCATTGCCCATAAACCACTAGTTGTTGAGAGTTAGAGTGCAGTAGGTCTCCTCACTTTACTGTTGCAGTATACAAGCCCCATATCTCATTGCTGGCACTGATGGAGAAAACTTGCCATTAGGCCAAGTGTGGTGGCTCACATCTGTAATCCCAACATTTTGGGAGGCTGTGGTGGGCAGATCACTTGAGTCTACGAGTTTGAGATCAGCCTGGGCAACATGGTAAAACTCTATCTCTATAAAAACATAAAAGGAAAATAGCCATGAGTGGTCATGGGAGCCTGTAGACCCCGCTATTCCGGGGGGCTGAGGTGGGAAGATCGTCTGAGCCCAGGAGGTAGAGGTTACAGTGAGCTGAGACTGCACCACTGCATTCCAGCCTGGGCAACAGAGCAAGATCCTGCCTCCAAAAAAAAAAAAAAAAAAAAAAGAAAAGAAAACTTGTTATTTTACTATCTGTAGAGTAAAAAAAATAAAAACTCAAAAATCATCTTTAAAAATGTCTTATACAGAGCACTTCTATTTCATATTTATGAAATGTTTTATTAATGATAATAAAATGAGTTTTATTTTAGGACCTCTTACAGTATTAACAAACCTTAAGAGTCCTAAGATGAATCAGTGAACACTCATGATAGGAGATGGTTCAACTCAAATGCAGAAAAGTTCATTCAACAGTCAGTTCATATCAGTTTGTAGTTCACACTCTGAGAATGTCTCAGACACACGGGCTCAACTATACAACTGATCAGAACAGCTATTCTTATGGATGGGAAGAATGACAAATTATTGCTCAAAAGTAAAGACGAATTGATATTAAATGAAAAGGAAATATATTATGGGAAAAAGTGAATCTACAATGGTTTTGCTGTCTTAAAATCACTAATAAAGCGTATTATCAGTTTAATCAGCTACCATCTCTAAAGACAGATGAGTGGCCAACATGAACTTTTAAAACTGATTGTCTTAAAACTTAATAACTGAAGTCCAGTGGCTATCAGAGAATTCATCTTTCTCTAGAAATCATTTTGACATCATTAAAAAGTTAAAAAAATATTTTAGAGACAAGATCTCATCAGTCTGGCCTGGAGCTCCTGGGCTCAAACAATCTTCCCACCTCAGTCTCCCCAGGAGATCAGACCGTAGGTGTATACCACCATGCCCAGCCACTGACATTGTTTGAGAGCGTGATTTGTGACTCATACAGAAGAGAAAGAATTGGATCTCATTTATACTAATTTTGTTGTTGTTGTTGTTGTTGTTGTCCAGGCTGGAGTATAGTGGCTCCATCTTGGCTCACTGCAATCTCTGCCTCTTGGGCTCAAGCCATACTTCCACCTCAGCCTCCTACAGGGACTACAGGCTTGCACCACCACGGCCAGCTATATTTTTTATTTTTTTGTTAGAGATGTTGCCCAGGCTAGTCTTCTTGAACTCCTGGGCTCAAGCAGTCCTCCTCCCAAAGTGCTGAGATTACAGGCATGAGCCAGTGCGCCTGGTCTATATTCATTTTTATATTCATTTAGTTTATTACTTTGAAGTTAAGATATTGTTATTTCATTAAATCTTTCGCCATGAATTGTAAGACACACCATTATTTTACATTCCAATAAGAAATAAAAGCATGGCCAATTGAACCAGGAAATAATGTTTTCTTATCACACTGATTACAAGATACATCCTGATTGCAAAGATTATAAAATGTGTGTGGTAGGTAGAACAATGAAACCCCAAACTTCATGTCCACATCCTAATCCCTGGAACCCATAAATAGGTTACATGGCAAAAGAGAATTAGGGTTGCAAGTGGAATTAAGATTGCTAACCAGTAAACAGGGAGACTATCCTGTATTATAATCACAATGTAATCACAAAGGCTGTTAAAAGTGGTAGAGAGAGGCAGAAGAGAGTCAGGAGGAGATGTGACTATGGATGAATGGTCAGAAAGAAACAAGTTTGCTGGCTTTGAAGATGAAGGAAGAGGCTATGAGCCAAGGAATGTGGGTGCCTTCTAGAAGGTGGAAAAGGCAGGAAAATGGATTCTCTCCTACAGCATTCAGCTTTACTGACACCTCAATTTTAGCCCAGCAAGACCCATGTCAGACTTCTAGCCTACAGAATTTAAAACAGAATAAATTTGTGTTTGTTCAAGCTACTAAATTTCTGTGATTTGTTATGACGGGGATAAGGAAACTCATACAATGCACATTTTAGAACCCATAAATACAATATAACTTGCACAAATTTGAAGTTACAATATTTATGTTTTACTAGATATATAAATTCATGAGCTTTATTAAGCTATTATTCATATAAATATTTTAGACAATCTTGAGAAGTGTAATAATGAAATCCTCTGCCATACAAGACAACCTTTGTTACAATGTATAAATTCAGATAAGTATGTCCCAAAACTAACCTAACTACTCAACACTCCGCTCATGTCTCTGCTGTTTAGTTCACTTCTATTTATTACAGATGTACAAAAGCAAACCTCTACAATGGTATGAAAATTATGCATATGTACTAATAATCTCTGATAAGAAATTATAATAATAAGAAATCCGAATATTCTAAAACTTTCAGAGCCTTTGTAACCGGACCAGAAATTAGTGTTTAATCAGCAATTCTTTATCCTGCAAGAGCATGAAAAATATTAACTGGTATTTGTTTTTCAAATTGAAAAAATAAATTCATTGTGTTAGCTTTCGATCCAACCCACTGGAATGTAAGTCTATACAAACATATAGTTTGCAACTATACTACTAAATACACTGGTGAATTTCCAAAAACAAAATAAAATAAGCAAATTCATCATAAAATAATCCCCAGTGGCAGATATGCTATACTCTAGATCCCAGATCTCATAATCTCAAATATAAAACCTGGCATTCAACAAATGAATCCAACATTTTCCAGGCAGTTTGGAAATGTCATTTCACATGTGCACCATGAGCTATCCATCAGAGGGCACACATTCTGAATGCAAAATTTATGACCCAGGCAGTTGGTTTGAATCAACAGCTCAGCAAATCAACTAAGAAAACTATTCTTTTGCTATCCTTGGGCCATTATCCTTGCTCCCGGTTTCATAATTCCAGGATCATAATTGCAACTGGTCCAAGATCTTGATTTTTCTGTGTAATAGTTTTTCTTCTTATATCTTTGTTTTGTCTATCATTGCCATCTTGTCACACAAATACAATTTGCTGGAACCTTTCCCTTATCTTCCCTCAAATCAAAGGTCACTGTTTCCAGCTTCTGGAATCATGGGGCAGATATTTATTAAGGCAAAATAGAGATTTCAGGCAATATCTTGTACCTGTTAATATTCATCTGATTTGGTCTAGTTTCTGCCCATCAGAAAAAAGAATGAATAAGTGAACCCATCTCCCATTCATTAACGAAATCATACTGGAGCCTTCTTTTTTGAAGCATTCATTTGGGTAGCCAGCATAGGGCCTCAGACATATTATATCTGCATAGCCACAGACGCTGTGTTCTCAGCTCTCCAATTCTTATTTTTATCACCCTAAAGCCCCACAAGCCTTTAGTAGACATTGCTGCTTACTACTTTAATGAGAAGCAGATTGTCTGAGTGGCTATTGAAGCAAATGACTGAGCTAATGAATTGTTCTATTACTGCTATTAGCCTATTATGAGTGCCTCTGTTTTTACAGAATTAACACGTTGCTTTTGTCTTCTAAAATAGTCCAAAGTAATTTATAGATATTTCCTTAATTTTCTTCAAGAAGGTTATAATGGAAGTAATATCATGTCCTCTTGTATACGAAGGGATTTATTTTCTGGAAGCCACTATAATTAGTATTATTAAAACTTGAGTTTCCTATCTTTTACAGTATATTGTATCTGCTAAAATAAAAGATACTAAATTCAAAATACTTTTTTGTCATTCAACAATTTTCTTAAATTTTTAAATTTTTAAAGTCTGCTTGCCAGCTATGATCCACTCAAAATATGAAATATGTAGGCAAAAATATTACTGTACATTATAAATTTCAGAAGTTATGAAAACCGTATTTTTTTTCTCTATTTTTGTTGTAAAAATAAAAATCATGGCCATTTAATCTGAATGTATTAATCTTTCTCTAGTAATGTAGCCTATTGACTAGAAAGTAGGTCAAGCTTATAAAATCCCTATGTTTTCATCTGTGAGACGAAAACATTCATATAAGAAATAGGAGGAAGTGGAAAAGATGTCTACAGAGCCAAGTCTATACGGAAGTTTATCCACTAAAAGATCAATTAAAGATAATTTATTGGAAGGACAGACTTTTGTGCTCTTATTCCAAGCCAGTTTACTCTGATTTTAAATTAAATTCTAACAAACCTGATTATTTAGTTTCTGTCTTCAACTGATTGAAAGTAGTGTTTCTATAAACAGATTACAGAAACAGCAACAACTGACAGCCTATCAGTAAAGAGACTGAAAATCAAATGAAAAATTAAAGAAAAGTCCCATGGTAATCTAGCAGCCTAAGGCAGCGCTAGTCAATCTCCCACAGTAGTCCTGAGAGCATCCCTCCATTACAGGATGGCACAATCATGGAACTCAGAGCCAAAACCCAAGTTCATTCCAGACAGGACCACTTATTATCTGAACGACCTTGAGCTAGTTACTACTCAAGTGATGTCAGCCTCACATCTACAGAATGGAGAGAGGTATTTCTGCCTTGCCTACCCTAACAACATTCTTGATTAGGAAACCTAAATTAGATCTAGTAGATATTAGCTAGGTTATTGATTCACCTACTTGTGAATTGTCTTCACTCACTAGTGAATTGTTTTCACCCAGAACAAAGACTGCATTCTTTAGTTCCTCCTCAACTGGGTGTGGCCCTGAAACTGACTTGTGGGCATTGAGATGTGGAGTGGGGACTGGCACGTGTGTCCTCCAGGCCATACCCTCTCGTCACCTGTTCCCACTGTGGTGGCAAGAAGGCCACTGGGGTGGTGTGGTGGTGAGCCACTCTGGGTCAGAGGGTGGCGCCAAGACCACAGCTGCCTAGACCTCCAAGGATGGCTTCAACAGAACAGATATACTCAGCTGTCTTTTATGTGAAAGAAATAAATTTCTGTTATGTTTAAGCCCCTTCAATTCAGCTGCATATGGTGTGACTCACTCTATCACACTAATTCAAAATGACAAATGCCTTGCAGATTATGGATGGGATTTGTTATGAGCTGTTGGAGGAATAAGAAAAATATTGCTGATTCTTAAACTTAATGAGTTATATTCTTAGCTCTTCACATACAAGCAAGAATTCTCATGCAATGTTTTGCATTTGTCTTCAGAGACTATAGAAGGAAACAAGGGTTGTAAAATCTTGGGCTGACTACACAGTTTCCCTAAGCTCTCTAGGGCAATTTAGAATTTGTTTGTAAAGGAAGAGCTAATGAAAGGGAGGGTTTTTTTTTTTTTTTCAAGTCTTTTCATTTTTATTACTCAAAAAAGTTTCATGTTTTATTTAGCCGCTCATCGGCACCCCAATATCGGCATGACCTTCCCTGCTTTGCCCACCTCCACAATGGTCCTGGGAAATCAGCTCTTTCCTCCAAGGAGAGAAACAGTGCAACACAGATGGGAAAACAGAGGAAGGGCAGAGATTTTTCATTCCCCCTAAACAGCACTTTGATAACTGTCCCTCATGTTACTATGGTTACCACAGGACTTCTGAATTAGTTTCTACAGAAACAGCAAATGTGGAAGCAGATAGGCTAGCATTTACCCAGGTGCCTTCATTAATGATAGGAAATGGAGGCCATCTGTTAAAATATACAGATGATGGGGTAGTCTTTTCTTTCAACATTTACTTTTTTTTCCTATTTGTTCACTAATTTTCAAATTGGAAGCATAGCATTGGGAGCACAATGAAGAGAATGGAAAAAACAAAACAAACCAAAACACCTGCTCTATTCTTCTACTAGGAATATCTAACCATCGGTGAGACTTCTTTAGAATATTGGCTACTACCAAGGCCCTAAAACCAGGTTCCAAATAATGTATTAAGTGGAAAATATGAAGGAAACTGTTTTTTTTTTTTTTTAAAGTGTTTCATCCTAATTTTAAGGTTTTTGTAGGTCATACATTACAAAAGTAGATTCCACCAAACCGGGAGTCACAGATGAATCACCTCCTGCCTGGAATACTTCGGAATTTATAAAGGGCTTTCTAGCTTTCTGTTGTTTCCTTCCACAAATTGTAGTTGGCTCCTAGGATTATATTTCAGAAACAGCATTTTCATCATATTATTTATCTGGTGAGACTAAATATTCTTATTTTGTATTTGGCCAATTCTCACCACCTTAGCCTAGCTGTCAAGGTCTTGTATCAGCCTATTTTCCTATGACCATTTAGCTAACCCTTTATTCCCTCAGTATTCCTCACGGCAGCGTCCTAACATTCTCTGTGTATATATAATTTTCTTACGTTTATACAACCACATAGTATGTATTTTGTGTCAGCTGCTGTCACTCCACATGTTTTTGAGATTCATTCTTATTAACTCTCTTATATTCATTCTCTTACAAGAAGCAGATTCATTCTGCTATGATCACACATACCATGACAGCATTTATATTGCTGAGTAGTGTCCATTGTGTGGACATTGCACACTTTGTTTATCCATGCTCCTATTCATAGACATTTGGGTTCTTTCTAGTGTTGGGCTATTATGAATACGACTCCTATAAACATTCTTGTACAAGTCTTTTGTGAACGTATGTTTTCATTTCTTTGGGCAAATTCCTAATAGTAGTACTGTTGATTCATAGTATATTGATACATTTAACTTTATGAGAAATTGTCAGCTTTCCAAAAATCATTTTATTCTCCCACTAGCAATGGTAGAAAATTCTAGGTACTTCACATCCTTTCTAACATTTGCTATTGTTAAGTCTTTTTCATTTTAATAAGCTATATAAAATGGCATCTTCTTACGGCTCTAATTCACATTTACTTGATAAGTCATGATGTTGAGTACCTGTTCATGTGCTTGATGGCATTTCTACATTTTTGTGAAGCTCAAGGGTTTTGTCATTTAAAAAATTAGATTGTTGGCTTTTTATTATATGAATATACATACTGAATTTAAGTCCTTTGATACATGTACGGTTTTTTTCCTAGTCTGTATCTTGATGCTTTTTAAGCTGTAATTTCTTTATATTTTTTTTGTGGTTAACACTTTTTGTGTCCTGTAAGAAATTTTTGCTCATTCCAAACTGAAAATATAACCTCCTATATTTTCTTCTAGAAGCTTAATGGTTATAACTTATACTTTCAGACCTATGATCCAATAAAAATTAATGTTTGTATATAAATTGGTATAGAAGTTGAGGTTCTTTTTTTGTTATGTATTTATTTTTGTATACACAATCCAGTTGTTTTATCGACATTTATCCTACTCAGGGTTCCGAAAGCTTTTTGAATCTGTGGGTTGAAGTAACTCTTCAACTTTGGAAAATTCTCAGGCATCATCTCTTCAAATATTTCTTCTGTCTCATATCACCTCTTCCATTATTACGGGACTCCAGTGATATGTATGTTAGGCCATATATTATCCCACACATTTCAGATCCTCTATTCTGTTTGTCTTCACTTTTCTTTCCTCTTAATGGTTCAGATTATTTCTGAAGTGCTTTAGATTATCTCTTCTTCAAGTTCACTGATTCTTTCTACTGCTATATCCAGTCTGTTACTAAGCCCAATATGTAAATTCTTTATTTATGATATTATGCTTTTCATTTCTAGTATTTACATTGGTTCTTTTTATGGTTTCCCTCTCTCTGCTGAAATCACTCAACCATTTATGCATGCTATCCAACTTTTCTACTAAGTCCTTTAATATGCTTACTATACATATTTATTTTGAAATCCCTGTCTGATAATACCAACATCTGGGCCATCTTTGGGCATGCTATGTAGACTGCTTCTGTTTGATGAGGTGATCATATTTTTCTGGATTTTTTTTTATGTCTCACAGCTTTACTGTATACCAGAAATTGCACTGTAAAGAACAATAAAGGTGATAGTTTCACTCATGGTGGAGTAGCCTTTATTGAAATAACCCTCATATAGCTATCAATTATAAACCCTAGGGAATATATATATATATATATACACATATATATATATTTGAAAACTATTTGAAGGCATTGGAGGACAACCCAAATCAGGCATAAATGGAAGAAATTACATGTAGATCTATGTTTATAGGGATTTTTTTTGGTGGGGGGGAGGGGCAGATATCAAGGATAGCCAGGAAAACCTGAAGATTTATCAGCCAGTGATAAAGGAAGGCAGAATTTTAGCTGCAAGAAAGGCTGGAAATTGAGAGAAGAATCCTTGAAATCTGTATTTAAACTCCACCTGAAGTGCTTGGCTAATCCCTGAACTGTGGATGCACGAAAGAGACTCCGAGGAGCTCAGAAGAAAGAAACAGCCGTTAACACTGTTAACAGTAAAATAAATAGGCAGAGATACCTGCATCTGCCCAATGAAGAGAAGTTAGAGTTTGAGTCCTATCAGTATGGAGTACTTTATAAATACCTTGGAATTTCCAAAATTCACCCTTACAAAATAGAACACTAAATCACCACATGAGATAGGTGGAGAAATAGAAAATGAAATCCATAGTTGAAAAGAAAAAAGGAAGAAAAATCAAGCAACAGAAACACCTGCCAGATGTTGGAATTAGCAAGGAAAGGCTTCAAAGTAGCTACGATAAAGATGTTCAATGACTTAAAAAAATGATCATCATGTATGAACAGATGGGGAATTTCAATGAAGAAATGAAACCTATAAAAAAGCATCAAATAGAGATACTGGAACAGAAAAGTACATCTATAATAAACATCAGTTTAATGGGTTTAACAATATACGGGGTACATGGAATAAAAGATTCTGAAGGCATCAATAATAATTATTCAATCTGAAGGAAAGAGGAAAAAGGTTTAAAAATACACAGATTTAGTGGCGTGCAAGAAATAATTAATCAGCCTAATATACATTTAATTAGAGTAGAACAAGGAAAGGAAAGAATTATGCAGAAAAAAATATTTGAAGAGATAGTAGCAAAAATGCTCCCAAATTTGGTTAAAAAATTACAAATCCAAAAAGTTCAGTGAACTCCAAGCAGAATAAAATTTTCAGAAAACAGCAGAGCTACACATACACCTAGGCAAATGATAGTCAAAAACCAAAAAGCCAAAGATAAAGATATAATAATAGTCACAAAAGACACATATACAGGGGAGTGACACTATAAGTAACAGCTGACTTCTCACTAAAAACAAAGAAGGAAAGATGGTAATGGAATTAAAGTTTTTAAATAATAAAAGAAAAATAAAACTCAGCATTTTACATCCAAAGAAAATATCCTTCGAAAATTAAGGGAAAAGAAAGACATTTTTAATTTTTAGATAAACAGAAGCTAAGACAATTTGTTTCCAGGAGATTTACACTACAGGAAATGTTAACAGAAATATTTTTAGGGTCAAGCAAATTGAAACAAGATTGCAACTGAAAACCACAAAAAGGAATAAAGACCATCTGATATGGGCATATATGTGTATGTGTCTGTGTGTGTGTGTGTGTGTGTGTGTGTGTGTGTGTGTGTGTGAGTAATATATAAAAGACTGTATGCTTTCCCTCCTTTATTTATTTTAAAGGCATATTATTATTAAAGGCAAAAATTGTAGCACTATACTATGGAACTTACAATGTATGTAGATTTAATATATATGACAATAACAGCACAAAGTTAAAGGTACAAGAAAGAACTGAATGGTTGTGAGGTTCTGATATTTGATGTGAATGTTAGCTGTAGGCAGACTGATTAATTAAGAACATATAATAGACTGCATATATTGACTATGATCAATTAAGAGCATATAATCTCTAGAGCAGCTGCTAAAAATTGTAACTAAAAACTCAATTGATAAATTATAATTAAGTAGTAAAAAACACCTGATGAACCCAAGCAAAAAAACGAGAGGATACAGAAGTAAACTATCACAAACAAGCAATAAGCAGGTGGAATAAATGGAAAAATGGTAGATTTAAATCCAACCTTATCAATAATTATATTAAATTCAAAACTCTAACTCCCGCAATTAAAAGTTAAAGACTAGCAGACTAAATAAATAAGTCCCAACTATAATTATCTATATAAAGTGTATTTCAAATATAAATAATCAAAAGTTAAAAGGATGAAAAAGGAAAGGATATAATAAAGACTAGAAATCAATGAAATTGAGAACAACAGAGAAATATTTCAAAGTCTGTAGTTGGTTCTCTGAAAAATACTAATCAAGGAATGAAAAGAAAATACACAAATTACAACAAGAATGGAAGAGAGGCTATCACACCAAAAAATCCTGTAGATATTAAAAGAATAATAAAATATTATTAATAGCTTTATTAAAATGAAATCAACAACAGCCTAAATTTTAAAAAGGCCAAATTCTTGCAATATAATGAACCAAATGGAGACAAGAAGCAATATAAGATCTGAATATCCCACAGCTATTAAAATATTGAAATCACTATAAAAAGGCTTCTCATAAATAAAGCTTAAGGCACAGATGATATTACTGGTGAACTCTGACTGGCCCCTCACTTTGGGCTACTGCAGCAGGCTTTATAATCCAGCCAGCTGGCTTTATAGTTCTTTGAAATCTGCGGTATCAAGAAGTTAAGAAATTCTTCTCAATAATATTAACAATATAAAAAGTAGCTGAACATTTTGTGGACTAGTCCTCACAGCTTTGTGTTATAGTAGGATCCATACATTAGGGATTATGTATATGAATGCCTGTGTGTATATGTGCATGTGGGCACAGGCATGTTGCTTCAATATGTGTGAAATGTTCTAGGAAAATGAAATCAGCCTCTTTAAGAAGTTAACTTTGAAACCGTTGAATGTCAACAAAGGTGAAAAAAACTGGTGTTGAGTACATTTTACTGGCTGCTTGGTAATTTCAGTTGCTCTTTAGAGAGAAGGCTTTGGTAAAACCGATAGTCCAGAAAACCTTCCTTGATGGATAATGGATGCTTAACAGAGTGTATGGAGCAGTCACAGTGTGTCATCTCCCAGCCAAAATCTAGCTACATGGAACACAAAGTCAAGGTTCATTTCTGAAAAGGGACAGGGAAAAATAAAGACAAACCCTGGGCTAAGTGGGAGAAGTAAGGACACACATTTTTGCCCTCTTTAACAAGTGCAGACAGTCTAACTGCTGAATTGAGATGAAGGTTAGATTTAAGCTGATGAGGGCTTTTAACACCAAAGCTGCTGCAGAGACCTGGAGGTGGGATTCACCTCATGAGCATCAGATTTTAAGACAGCATTCAAATAAGCTACATTGTCTTGGCAGGGAAAACAGTTTGACTAAATAGGAATCATTTCACATTAGCTTGGCTCCTTTACGGTGCTATGCCTATGCCTTTCAGGGTAACACACAGAGCCCACTTGAAGGGGGTGCTCTGACATTTATAAGTGAGTTCACACAAGTGAAATAATCCAAAGAGTTTGTTAAAGTGAAGGGTAAAGAAATTTGAATCTTTCCTCATTTTCCTGAGCCGTTATCCCCAGCATCTAATACAAGGCCTATGCCATTAACTTCTCTATCACGTGTTGATTCTTTTCATTGACATGCAAGCAGGCCTGGGCATCTCTTTCCTCTAAAGGAGAGAGAAGAGAGGAAAGGGGAGGGGAGGAGAGGAGAGGAGAGAGGGAAGGGGAGAGGGGAGGGAAGGAAAAAGGAAAGGAAAGGAAAAAGGAAAGGAAAGCAAAGGAAGGAGGGAGGGAGGAAGAGGGGAAGGGAGGTGGGAGGTGGGGAAGGAGGGAGGGAGACAAATTTTCCTTTTCACCATATCTACTCTAGTTACTCCTCAACCAATTCCCATCAGACTTTTCATCCCTGTTGCTTTACTGAACCACTCTTGGAAAGGCTCTCATTCATCTCCACCTTGGCAAACCCAAAGGTCAGTGCTTTATCTTTGTCTCATACAACCTCCCAGCAGTCCTCGACACAGAGAACATTCTGCTCTTCTTAAAACTCCTTCACTAGGTTCTGGAACATCACATTCCGGAATTCCATCCTGTGTCCCTGGCTGTTGCTTCTCAGTATCTTTACTGGTTCCTCACTTGGCTCAACCTTTACACTCTTTCCAACATGCTCTTATCCCACAGCTTCATATCATGTATATAAACTGTTAAAAGACAAAATGCAAATCTAGCTTAAAGATCCTAACTGGCTTTTAGTCACGATTCTGGAATTGAACAGCTCTCCAAACCAGAATATGTTCAAAGCACTCCAGTCTGCTGCGTGGTCAGACAGCATTTATGGAGAGAAAATGGAAACGAGGTGCAGAAAACGGAAGTGAGGTATTGAGATAGCTCCACTGGTTGCAGCTCTGCATTTGCCTTATTTGAACACAGTTTGAACAGGTGGCCGCCTCCAATTGACTGAAGCTCAGCTGCTGTGATTGGCTGAGACTTAGCTATTTGTTACAAAAGAATACTCTTAAATTAGACTTTCAGTTAGTTTACATACTAAATTAGGCTGCAGTTCCTTACATAAGGATGCATGTATGAAGGCGTCCTCAGGCCAAATTTAGTTTAACAGGACTGATGACTTCCAAATTTATCACCCACATGTGACTTTTTTCTTGAGCTGCAGACCAAGGCATTAGATTTTGTACTCCCCATCTTCACCTGTATGTCTATGAGCACCTCAAATTTAACTTGGACAAAAAAGAATTATTACTATTTTCCCCCTCACCCTGTTAAATCAGTTTCTTCCCCAATATTCTTCATCTTAATACATAGGGCTATTATTTAGCTAGTTTCTGAGGCCCCTTCCTCGTAGTCATCCTTGATTTCTCTCTTATACTGTAAGTGTCTTCCAGATGTAAGTTTCTTACCATCTCCACTTCTAAAATCCTAGTCCTAGCCATCATCACCTCTCTTGGACCACTGCAACAGCCTCCTAACTTCTACAGTCTGTCCTTGTCCTGGTAGCCAGAGTACTCTTTTAAAAATGCAAATCAGATTACATCATTCTCCTGCTCAAGACACTCCCATGACCTCCTACTGCAATTAAAATAACATTCAAACCCTTTGCCAGGACACACGCAATTAGACTCCCATCCACCTCTCTGACCTTATCTCTTATCATCTCTCCTACCTCCCACTTTGCTGTAGCCCAGTGAGGGACTCCAGCTACACATGCCTAAGGATCTTTGCATGTGCTATTTCATCTGTTTGGCTGGCCCTTCCTGCAGATCTTCACATAGGGCTGCCCCTTCTCATCACCATTTAGGTCTCAGTTCAGTGTTCCTTCTCAGAGAGGCTTCCCCTAACCACCTGAGACAAAGCCACTTCCTTACCACCTCCTTCCAACTACTCTCCATTCCATTCTACTGTTTACTTTTCCTCACAACACCAGCCCTTACCTGAAAATCTACCATTTATTTTATTTTGTGTTATGTCTATTTCTTCCAACAGAATTAAGCCCCATGACAGCAGAGAAAGTCTTGTGTATTTTTGAATGCCAAATTCCTAAAAAATTACTGACACACGGCAAGCATTCAATTGACACTTGCTGAACGCATGAATTAAAGTTTTCAAACTTTAATGTGCATCAAAATCACCTAGAGGGCTTGTTAAAACACAGGTTGCTGGACCCTAAACCCAGAATTTCTGATTCATAGGTCTGGAGTGGCTCCCAAGACTTTGCATTTTAACAAGTTCCCAGGTGATGGTCTGCTGACCACATCTTGAGAACCACTGAACAAGTATTTACTAATTGCCAAGTATATTCTTAGCACTATGCCAGGACCACAGGGATGAAAAAGAAGTAAATACCTATGTCTGGCCCCCAATAAGCTCACACTCAAGGGAGAAAAATAAATAGCATATATATACGGTGTGCACCAAAAAACAAAAACAAAAAAATCCAAATCAATATATGTGAAGTGTCAAGAAGGTAGCACAGATTATAAGATCTGTAAGATCTCAAAGAATAAATATCACATGACATTTATTAAGAGCTGCCTGTGTGCCTGCAATGTGCCAAGTACTTTATGTGGAAAACATCAGTTAATTTTCACCACAACCTTGTACATATTATTTTTATCCCCATTTTACAGATGACAAAAATGTTACTAAGAAAGGTTAAGGAACTTCTTAGGAATTTTAACATCAGTGTGCATAACTTGGAGCCTAAGCTCTCGGCCAGACACTGTTTTGCCACCATGAGTGGATTATGAGTTGAGAAGAATGAGGATGGAAAGTTGGGTAGAATTAGAAGAGAAGATGTGATGAGGCCAGCTCATATTGCAGAACCATGGTTTAAACCAGACACCCGGCATTCTAGAGCACCTGTTTTGTTCTACTGCCATGCTGGCTCTTCTGATAAGCTCCTGCATAAACTGTTGGATGCTTAGCAATCAATGATTTGTTAAATGAAGCATTAACATTTTTGAAAGAGGATTGGAATGTTTTTTAAAAAGTGTCTGGAAATATCATTTGGCAGTGATTGTCTGATAGAATATGGAAGAGGGTGACGAATGTGGGGTGCCAATTAGGAGATTATTTTGTGGGGTGCCAATTAGGAGATTATTTCTATAGTCTAGGTGAGAGGACATAGGGGACTATGGCAAGGATTTTATTTTATTTATTTATTTTTTTGAGACAGAATCTTGCTCTGCTGCCCAGGCTGGAGTACAGTGGCACGATCTCAGCTCACCACAACCTCCGCCTTCCGAGTTAAAGCGATTCTCCTGCCTCAGCCTCCTGAGTAGCTAGGATTACAGGCATGCACCACCATGCCTGGCAAACTTTTGCATTTTTAGTAGAGACGGGGTTTCACTATGTTGGCCAGGCTGGTCTTGAATTCCTGACCTTGGCCTCCCAAAGTGTTGGGATTACAGGTGTGAGCCACTGTGCCCAGCCTTATGGTAATCCTGTATGGGATTACAAGCGTCAGCCACTGTGCCTGGCCTTTTAATAAGAAAAAAGAAAGAACTGAATATGAGAACTGATGGGCTCTAGAAATGGAGTCTATCCGAGAGAGTTGGGCCTCCTTCCAAGTACATGGATATTTCCCCTTCTCAGATTGCTTCCATTTCCAGAGCCCATGCAGCAGTCTCCAGCAGTCTCGGGAACAGAGAAAGATGAGTCATAAGGTGCCGCTACGTGGTTCATCTGTGTTAATCTAGATCAGTGGTTCTCAACTGGAGGTGATTTTCCTCCTAGAGGACATTGGCAATGTCTGGAGGCATTTTTAGTTGTCACAACTCAGAGGTGAGTAGTGTGGTAGAGGGATGGATACACAGGTATCTAGAGGCCAGGGATACAGTTCAACATCCTACAATGCATAGGATGGCCCCCTAGAATGAAGAATTGCCCATCCCCAAATGTTGACAGTGCCGAGATTGAGAAACCCTACTCTAGGCTGCACTGAGAAATTGTAACCCAAGGCCCTCAGGACAAGCTACAAATAGTGAAGACACGTATTTGGTTTGTTTCATGTTTTTGTTGGTGCTTTTAATTTAAAGCAACACTCAGAGTCAGGAGAGGTCATATCAAAATGATCCAAATGCTGGAAGATCTGCCAACCCTGTGCCCATATTTCACCAGGGCTACACTGAACTATAACTGACTCCGTATTCCTTGGTTTGCCAGTCTATGCCATTTGCTGTCCAATTACTGAGAGCAACCTTTAGCTGCCATTTACCTTTGTTCTTCTCTTTCTCAATGTGGAAAAATACAGTCAATCTCTATTATTTGTGTATTCTGTATTTGCAATTTGCAAACTTGCTAAAATTTATTCGTAGTTTCCAAATCAATACTCACAGCACTTTCATGGTCATTCACAGAATGGCAAAAGGTTGTCCAACGTGTAGCTTCATAGCTGAGGTTGATCAAGGTGATGCTCCTTGTTTCAGCTCTCATACAGTAAACAATTGTACTTTCAATGGTATATTCACTGTCATGTTTTTGCATTTTGTTGGTGTGTTTGCTGTTTAAATGGCCCCAAACACAGTCCTTAAATGCTGTCTAGCATTCCTAACTACAAGAAGGCTGCTATATGCCTTGTGTAGAAAATATATGCATTAGATAAGCATCTTTCAAGCATGAGTTATAGTGCTGATGGCTGCGAGTTCAATGGTAGTGAATGAACAATATATTTAAAATACGGTATCTTTAAAAAGAAACACACATACAACATGTTTATGCATTGACTGGTTGACAAAAATTTTGTGACCAGAGGCTCACAGGATCCTAATATCCTCTGTTACCCCTAGGAGCAATATTCAGTATTCATTAATTCAGGGTTATTGGTGACTTAATAGAACATAACTACAGGTTGAGTATTCATTATCTGAAATGCTTGAGACTGACTGGAAGTGTTTCAGATTTCCTTTTTTTTTTTTTTTTTTTTTTGGATTTTTGGAATATTTGCATTATACTGGTTCAGCATTTCTAATCCAAAGATCTGAACTCTGAAATGCTTCAGTGACACGATCTCTGAGTGTCATGTTGGTGCTCAAAAAGTTCCAGATATTGGAGCATTTTGGATTAAGAATACTCACTCTGCACTGGGAATAACAGGGATTGACTGCATGTCTTTTACAGCAGTGGCACAGTGTATTTGTTTCTGAAGGTAAAAACTATTTCTGTTATTCCTGTGGACCAAATATGCAAACCTGGCTTGTATCATCTGGCCCCTGTAGGTATTTGACTCACATTCCTAGACTTTTTCTTTCTTTCTTTCTTTTTTTGGTAGAGATGGGAAGCATCCAGAACCAGAATAGAAAATGATGAGTCAGAGATTCAGAGACCAGGGACTACCATATAAGATAATGTAAATTATCCTGGAAAAAGGAATACATTTACATTTCAGGGCTTTGGTGGACTGATGGGGAAGACAGAATAAAAATTCTGTCACTTAAGAGAGGAGGCGGCCAGGCATGGTGGCTTATGCCTGTAATCCTAGCACTTTGGGAGGCTGGAGCGGTTCAATCACCCGAGGTCAGGGATTTGAGACCAGCCTGGACAACATGGCAAAATCCTGTCTCTACTAAAAATACAAAAATTAGCCAGGTGTGGTGGTGGGCGCCTATAATCAGCTACTCAGGAGGCTGAAGCAGGAGAATCACTTGAACCCGGGGGGCAGAGGTTGCAGTGAGCAGGATTGCACTAGTTCACTCCAGCCTGGGAGAGAGAGCGAAACTCCATCTCAAAAAAAAAAAAAAAGGTGGAGGCAAATCAACTTCATTTGAAATGCCCAGTCTGATAGATAGGTACCAGTTGCTTAGTGTGCTGTGATAAAATCTTCAGCTGGGTACGTTGGCTTACACCTGAAATCTCACCACTTTGGGAGGCCAAGGTGGTAGGATCGCTTGAGCTCAGGAGTTCAGGACCAGCCTCAGCAACATGGCAAGATTTTGTCTGTACTAAAAAAGAAAAAAAAAATTAGCTAGGTGTGGTGGTGTCTGCCTGTAGTCCTAGCTACTCAGGAGGCTGAGGTGGAAGGATTGAGAACGGGAGGTCAAGGCTGTGGTGAGCTGCGGTCATACCACTGCACTTGAGCCTTGGTGAAAGAGTGGGCTCTGTCTCAATAAATAAATACATATATAATTTTTAAAAACAAATTCTGAGCTGTATTTGGGTCACACCTGGAGTCAGTGGGAAAAGTGCCATCACTGACAGTGCTGTTTGCCATGGGCCCAGAAAAGAGGAATGGTGAGGTGCCATACATTTGACAATCCCAGACTCAGCAGCATGAGGGAGCAGCATGAAGGGGCAGCACGAGGGAAGCAGAAGGCAGGGAAGGGAAACTTTCCTTTCTTCCCAGTGTTCTCCGGGTTGCCCATGCTGTGTGCAGCAAAAAGGCACACGTGGCAGGACTGGGCCACCTGGGCTTTAGGGAAATCTGCCAGAGGCTTCAGGAGGTTCCAGGAATAGCCTCAGTTCTTTCTGGAACATTCCGGGAAATTTACTTCTTCTTTTTTTTTCCATGGAGAGAATTAACTCTCTCTCCTGAAATAGTAGTCTTAATACTTTGTCTTATTATTTTATTACATTAGAAAAAAAATACTGAAGGAAGGGAAAGCAATTGTGCTTCTATGAAAATCCAGCCAACCAATGAGAATTCCTAAACCTCTGAAAAGTGAACTATCCTTTAAAGTAGTCTATTTTCTTGCATAGAGTCTGTTATGGATTAACAGAGTGTACCCAGATATCTAAATATACATTTTTAAAATAAGATAACTCACACAATACATAGGGGGAATTCAATTTTTAGTGGATAAGGTTTTTAAAAAGAGATTTACCAGTGCTCGCTTCAGCAGCACATATACTAAAATTGGAACGATACAGAGATTTGCCAATAAGAAACAAGGTTTTTCTATTGAGAAAATCGAAAGAAAAAAGAATAATCACTCCTGGAAACTTTCTAAAATTCATATTTAATATGAAATCACAATTACTTTCTTGAGGTTATTGAGTTTCAATTGCTTTTTTTTTTTTTTACTTAGAGACTATTTGAATAGCTCTTACTTTCATTTAAGAAAGAAGTGTTCTCTTTTGAAAATCTATTTGCATTTGTACTGTTTGCATTTAACAACCTCTCTCCCTAAATTACTTTATAATATTTCTAAGTGAAGCTCTGAAATATGCACAAAATCTGATAATGATTTGATAGAGAGCAATGTACAGTGTAGGAGATGATTTGTACTGAGAGAAAAATTACAAGAGAAAGCAGAAGTGATAGTTTCTGATTAGTACCTCTGGCTCTCAAGACAAAACCGCAAGGAAAAGGTAGTGTATTTGAGAATTAAGGTTGTGGTTGCCGCTGTTTTGTATTTGTGGAGAAAGAAGAAATATAAAAGACAGTGAGTTAAAAATGGCAGGCAACTCAATGGAAAAAGTGGGTAAATGACTTAGCAGACACCACACAAAAGATGATATTCAAATGACCAGAAAATATAGGCACATGCTTAATGCCATTAGTTATCATAACATTGTGATACCACTGCACACCCCTCAGGATAGTTAAAATGACAAGACAAAATAGCAAGTGCTGGTGAGAATGAGGAGTATTGCTGGGAGAGATGAACCATGGCACCACCATTATGTGGTAACTGTTTTGCAGGATATACTAACACAGAGCATTTGTGTACCCAAGCACCCAGTGATTGCCCTCCTAGGGATACACCCAACAGAAATGCTTATATTTACGCACCAATATACAGGTGATATAATCTTTATAGCTACACTACTCTTAGTAGCTTAAACCTGGAACCTATCAAAAGGCTCACCAATGACAGGAAGGCTAAACTGTGAAACATTCATAAAAATGGCATACTATACAACAGTCAGAATGATCTAAAGCTACATGCAACAATATGAGTGGATCCAAAAAACACATAGTTGAGCAAGAGAAGCCATGCATAAGAGTGCATACTATATGATGACATTTATATGAAATAGAAACACAAGAAAAGTTAACCCTGTTGCTAGAAGGTTATCCTTGGCAGGGGTGTGTTGGGGGTGCTCTGGGCTGGAAGGGAGCATGCAGGGGTCTTCTGGAGGCTGATGATATTCTGATATTCTGTTTTTCTGATTTATTGCTGACTACACAGATGTGATCAGTTTGTGGAAACTCATTGAAATGTACATTCATGATTTCTTCACTAAAAATTTCTGTAATATATCTTTTTTGTTGTTTTTTTGCAGCTGCAGGATTACATCATTTTAGAAATAATTTTAGAAAACTTGCAATTTGGCAGTTCCTCCCATCGGATATAAAGCCAAAGAACTGACGACAAGCAGTGGCTTCTGGGGCTGGCTTGTACTGACTTCCAAACTTCAAGGTCAGCAACCTCAGGTAGGTAGCCTTAAGACAGCCACGGAAAATGCTATAAATCAGAGCTTTTTACCTGCCAGCACACCACTGAACATCAACAGAGACAACAACGAAACAACCACCACTAAATAACAGTAATGACCACAGCAACAAAACCAAACATCTTCATTTAAAAATCTAATAGCCAGGTCCAGTGGCTCACGCCTGTAATCCCAGCACTTTGGGAGGCTAAGGAAGGATGATTACTTGAGCCCAGAAATTCAAGACCAGCTTGGGCAACATAGCAAGACCCTATCACTACCAAAAAAAAAAAAAAAAAAAAAAAAAGGAATGGAAAAAAACTCAAATCCAAATAATAATAACAATGAAAATAACAGTATGTAAATAATGGTATGTAAAAAATCTAACAATCACTTGAAATGGAAAAACTTGGCATCTCAAATGAATAATATTTTCCTCCCCCAAGTTTAGCACCATACTGGCTCTGGCCCTGAGATAAGGAATTCAGGCCAGGCTTACAACCCAACTCAGTCCTCAAAATCCCTCTCTTGTGGAATGAGAAGGCACAAGCATATTTACTCAAATTTGCCCATTTTGTTTTCACCTTTCATCTCTCTCAATCAAATCTTACTTCTCATTTTAGGGAGTAAATAATCAAAATGACCTTTTAATTACTCCTTGACCCTTCCATCCCACCTTGCCCTTTTCTTTCCCAGCAAGGAAATGACAATGAGTGTGGCCTGCAGATGAGGGTTATTACAGACTCACCCGTGGGCTGTGGGCTGTTTGACCCAGGATGGGGAGGCAGAGCTCAAAGCTGGTCAGTGTTTGCGCTTCTCTCTCCACTTAGCTGTCATTCCGCCCTGTGATTTTCTGCCTCCCTCTTACAAGGACCCAACAGGGCTGTGGAGCCCCCAGGGCACTTCCAAGACCCAGGTAAAATGAGAGGAATGCTACAACTACATGGTTCATCTCCTTTTGATCTCACAATGTTGAAGCCCCAGCAGAGAAGCTTGAAACAGGAAGGAATTTAAAGTGTCTCTTCACAAAGGCACAAGCAACAGGCAGCAGACATTTTTATACAAAGAGACTCTTGTCAGAAACTGAGTCAGAGAAACATCAGTAAGTCTAGATCCCAATTAAATTTGCCGCTAACTGGGACCTTAGCTCTCAAATGTAATCCTGGATTCTTATTTTATAGACAAGAAACTGGAGGTGTAGAGGAGTTAAGTGGGTCGCCCCAGGAGGTAGGCACAGGATCCAAGCGGGGCTTCACACTCTGCATCTCCAAGTTTGTCTACCTATTTAGCCACTGCTATTCTAGGTTCCTTGATGGAGCCCCACCCCCACTTCTACTGCACGTTAATGTTTCTGAAATTGGGATGCACCTTACAATTATTTCATGTAATTCTTTTTCTTGTTTATTGTTTTTTTCTTAAAACAATGTTTTAAATCCTGTTAGTAACTTGTCGGTATACTGGACTCTAGGCAATCTGGATTTGCAACATGTATTTACATTTGAGAAATATATACCAAAGATTTTTTTTTTTTAAATAAAAAATATCTCGGCCCAACGAGGTGGCTCATGCCTGTAATCCCAGCAGTTTGGAAGGCCGAGGCAGGTGGATCATGAGGTCAGGAGATTGAGACCATCCTGGCTAACATGATGAAACCCCGTCTCTACCAAAAACACAGAAAAATTTGCTGGGCGTGGTGGCGCACACCTGTAGTCCCAGCTACTCAGGAGGCTGAGGCAGGAGAATTGCTTGAACTGAGGAGGCGGAGATTGCAGTGAGCCGAGATTGCCCCACTGCACTCCAGCCTTCGTGACAGAGCAAGACTCCATCTCAAAAAAATATATATGTATCTAGGACATTTAAAATCCAATCTAGTTTACACACAAAGTGTTCAAGAACTAATAACCACTGAGGGCTGTATTTCAGAAGCACTCATGTGCTCTCCTGTCCACCTGTTTTTCCCATTTTTGCTGCTCTCCTTGAAGTCATGGGCTGAATTCTTTGCAGACTCCCAGACGTGAGTGAGAGTCAGAAGGTAAAACGGAATTAAAAATGGCAGTGGGGATGCCTGGGCTGCCCTACTTCTCAAAACTTCCCAAGCAGGGGAGTGGGTCTGATCGATCTGAGTTTCTCATTGCTCTTGGCCACCTTCTGACTAATCCAACTTCTATCTTTGTTTAGTATAAAACCCACTGAATGCAAAAAATCTCTCCTGGGCTCTCTGGTCAGAGAACATACAACTTGAAAGGCAATTATGCAGGAATTCAACAAATGTTCCATTAGTACACTTTTATTTATTATTTTATCTTTTTTTTTTTTTTCCCACTGCTGTATTCCCAATACAAGATTACTGGAGCACCAATACAAATCGTTAAATGATCTTTGAATCGTAAAAGCTATTGTTATTAAATACTTGTGAATGCCAGGCAACTTTTCAAAGACAATCTCTTTGAACCTGCTCTACAACTATAGGAGGTGGTGTGTTGCCTGTTTCACAGATGAGGAAACTGAGGTACAGATGGGTCAAATACCTTACCAAAGACATATTCAAGAGTAAGAATGTGAGGTTTTCAGGCTCCAAAGCCTGGGTTCTTTCTCAGAATGTACTGGTCCCCCTTTTCCAAAGAACAATAGGTCCTCAAGTTCAGTGGTAACTCTAAGGGACTGTCAAACCCTTGGCTAGAGATTTTGTCTCCCGGACCTCCTTTTCCTCCTTTCCTTCATCTTCACCAGCTCTGTGAAAGACACTGTGTCTTAGGCTGCCTGACTTTTCCTCGTTCCCAGGGTAGAGACCTACATGTGAGGGGAAGCAGCCGTAAGCATTTCAGCTGTCCTCTCCATGCTTTAGGTAGCCCTCTATCTGTATAGATTCACAATCATAATAAAAACTTAAGAGTATTAGAAAAGGCTTTCTCATACATTCATTCTGTCATCCAGTTCTCATCACCACCCTGGGTATAGTCAGAAATTACTAGTGCCATTTAACATGTGCCAAAAGCTCACGTTAATTAGGAGGTTATTCTGGCCAGGCTCTGTTTTAAAGGCTTTGTGTCTATCATTCCTTTCATCCTTACAACAATCCTTGGTGGATGGTCTGATTATCTCCATTTTCCAGATGAGAAAAGTAAAGCTAAAACTAAAAAGAGGTCAACTAAACAACCCAACTTCACAGCTTACCACTGTCTTCCCCCGACAAGATACAGGCCCATATTCCTAACCCCTCAATTGTGTTGCCTCAATAGCAGTAGACCCTGGAACAGATTCTAGTTTTCCTCACCCTATACCAATCAACTGCCCAATGCCATTTGGGCAGTCCCCACTATGGTTTTATTAGAAGGCCTCTTTAGACACACTCTAGTCCTTTGGCTCCACCTCTCATTTTAGCACTCTCTATAAAAGGGCTTAACAGATACTGTTTAAGCCCTTTCTGCCATGCTCATTCTATTTCCTGTTTCTCCTATTTTATTGTCCGTTAACTTGAATTTCTGCTGTGCATCTTAGATTCTCCTTATGTACAGTGTCAAAATGATTGTCATTCTTTGTAGTCAGCCAACAAGCACTGATTTGGCTACCATGTAATGGTATGCATATTCAACTGCTTTTAGGAGCTGGGAGGATGCAGCCTCGTGTCTCCTATAGGTGACACAGTGGCCAAGAAAGGGTGTTTTAAAGTTAAGTCCTGGCCCTCAGTCTCAGCTTCAACATGCACAAAGTCCTCCTAACCACCCCCGCCGCCCCTGCTTTTTTTTTTTTTTTGACAGTGTCTTGCTCTGTCATCCAGGCTGGAGCGCAGTGGCGCGATATCAGCTCACTGCAACCTCCACCTCCCAGGTTCAAGCAATTCTCCTGCCTCAGCCTCCCTGAGTAGCTGGGACTACAGGTGCGGACCACCACGTTCGGCTAATTTTTATATTTTTAGTAGAGATGGGGTTTTGCCATGTTGGCCAGGCTGGTCTTGAACTCCTGTACTCAGGTGATCTGCCCGCCTCAGCCTCCCAAAGTGCTGGGATTACAGGCATGAGCCACCACTCCTGGCCATCCTAGCCCAATTCTAATGAGTCTCCCTGTTAAATCAACATTCCTGGTGGAAAAGACACTGATACAAAATCACATCTCATAGCTTAGTTCATACGGCAAATCTTGTTCCAGCAACAGCTGTTAAATGACCTTGGTTTCAATACATTATAAGAACCAGTTCTTCTCAGAGCCATCATGGAATTACAATAGTCACACACCATTATCTGTGTAACTATGAACCATTCTTCTTCCTGGGCATATAAACGCTTTTTGGTTATACAATAAAACTAGAAATCTCCCTCACTGGGTGAACATCACAATTGAGCAGCCAAGTAAACCTGAAGCTCTGTGCCTGCTGAAGAGCTCATGGTCTTATCAATGGTCTTGTCAGATGAGGCAGTGGTCTCATCATCAGTATCCTGAACTTGAATCAACAACAGTAAGGGCCTCACTCAGCCTATGTCAGGCCTTGAGGTAGTTACGGTGAGGATGGAGCACTGAATACAGATCTAAATTCTTTAACATGGCTGGGAAGATAAAAGAACAGTAGAACGGGAAGGAATGTAGTAAGTATACTGTGCCACTGACAAATATGATTTAATCCCTGAAGAAAATGTAAAATTAATTTTCAAATCCAATATTTATACAAATTTTACAGCAATACTAATTACATAATTCCTCTAAAAAACACTCTAGGATTCACAATAGCCAAGATGTGGAAACAACCTAAGTGTCCAACAACAGACAAAGAAAATAAGGCATGTATACAAAAATATATACATATATACACAATGGAATGTCATTCAGCCTTAAAAAAGGAGATCCTGCCACTTGCCACAACATGGGTTAAGCTAAGTGAATGAGGAAATTATGCTATGTGAAGTAAGCTAGATACAGAAAAAAAATTATTGTATGATCTCCCTTATGTGGAATCTAAAAAAAAAAAAAAGTCTAATATATACAGAGAATAAAAGAGTGGTTGCCATGTGGGAGAGAAAATGGAGAAGATATAGGCCAAAAAATTCAAAGGAGCAGATATGTAGGATAAACAGGCCTAGAGATTGAATGTACAACATGAGGGCTATAGTTAATGTTGTACTGTACTAGAGATTTTTGTCAAATAAGTAGATTTTAGCTGCTCTTGTCACACACAAAAAAGTAACTATGTGAGATGATAGACATGTTAGTCTGCTTTACTCTAGTAACCATTTTCCTATCTGTATCCCGTAACATCATGTTGTAAACCTCAACTCTGCACAATACAATTTATTTTAAAGTAAAAGAAAATAAAAATGCTCTTGTTTAATTTTTGATGGCTATTTAACAACAATCTTTTGTACATATAGTTTCAGAAAACTTAATAGACAAAACCCAAAGGCCATCATAACATACAAATTAAATAATGTGAATGGAAAATTGATGACTTTGTTCTCATAAAAGGGAATAGAAGACTCTAAGGAGTGCAACTATAATAATAATTGACTATTTGGCTCTACTCAGAAGAGAATAATTGGCCAATCTTTGACTAGCCTCCAAATTGAATAATAATCTCTAACCTATGAATTCACTCCTTCCCTGTTTTACAGGTGGAATTTATAAATTATTCTTTACTTCCTGACCTCAATGTAATTAGAACTTTCAAGTTCTACTAAGTATCTGTCGTATTTCATTTCCGTGGTGGCTGTATGTCAATGGATTCTGTGTTTACATACAGTTTAATCATTTTATGGCATGTTTCAAAAGAAAAGAATTATGTGAGTACATTTTTTATATTGCCCAGATGTGTATGTTGTAATCTTATTTTAACATTACAGGTTATTGGCCAAGTGCATTACAATAATCTGTTGTTAGGATCAGTGCCAGCCCTAAAGCTGCTACATATGAGGTATAATTCAAGGAGCTGTCAGCACTGGCCTCTTCACTGGGAATAATGCCAGGGCTGGGAAAGTCAATGTCAGGCTGGAGGTAAAGGATGCACATACCAGGTGGGCTAGGCAGAGAGACTTCCTCAGTTTGTGGTCAATGATCTAGAGCTAGATGAAAAGACTGTACGCAATGGTCAGAACAAGCCATACAGATGACCAGGAGGGTAGGTACACACCTTGGAACCAAAGCCGTGATTGCAGACAGGAAGGCAGAAATCAGAAGAAACACAGGAGACTGCGGAGGTGGAAGGCAGGAGTGGAGAGTGCTAGTGGTAAGATGCCAAAAAAAGCTAGCATGTAGTGCAAACGAATGGGGAGAGGAACATTTTGCCACATCCGAGAAACTTCTTTTGTGCTTTCTGCTAGGGCAGGAGCCAACCAGACAGCCAATCCAAGGGGATGGTCATACTGCTATCTGTTTTCTATGTGAGAGTCATAGCAAAACCTAACAAAAAATATTTTTTCTTTTCTAGACTCATGTGGAAATTCCTACCAATAGATTGATCTTTGTGGCAAAGGTAATATCTGTTGAAAGCCAATGTTAAAAAAAAAAAAGAATATATTTTATAATGAAGGAATATTAATTTAATAGTATAGACATATATAATTTCCCCTTAGAAAGAGAAAACAAAGTTAATGTAAACTGTGATAGTTATAATATGGGATATAGAAAAAAATGTGATTATGGGTATCTGAGGTTATGAAGAGTCCCCAAAAGGGAGAACAGGTGTTTCAACTGAGCTTCACTGAACACACACACACACACACACACACACACACATACACACACACAGAGAGAGAGAGAGAGAAACAACTAAAAAATCTGCTTCCAGATGTTAAGAATTCTCAATGTAAATAATAAAAGAAAACAAAGGTGTTCTGACAATATGTACTGTATCACTTGGGTGATTTAATGTTCTGGGATTTTTCTAACTTTGAAGATGGTTGAGCAAATGATCTTCAAGATCCAGTGTCTCAATGCTATCCATTTATACCTCTCGAATGTAGGGGAAGAACCCACCTTTTTGACACCCGAAAGTGACTTTTTAAAATACTGCCATGGTAACCCTTAATAACGCGAGCCACAGACCACAAGAACCTTATAATATTATACTGAGGTGGACACCATTTCCAAACCCAGGAGAAGTGGAAGTTGGTTAAGGAGGAAGAGGAACAGCTGCTATATCCAGGGACCCTGATAAAGAAAGGATTTCCTCCTCCTGATTTGGACTTTTCCATGTTTCCTGTTTTTCAAAGCCAATCCAGATGGACTTTATCCAAGCTGTATCTCAGAATTGGCTTATTTTGAGATAGCATGCAAAGAATTTGCAGTAGGTCCTGATAGGCCAATCTTGATAAGATTTCCTCCCATGCAGGTCTGTGTCTGCTTTTTTCCTCCTGTGAGTGTCTGAGAATTGAGAGGCTCATATCTATGTCACTTCCATTTTAAAAGTGAATAAGTATCCAGCATAAAGAACTATTATAACTCAGCAATAAAAGATAGACAACCCAATTAAGTGAGAGAAAAGACTTTAAATAGACATTTCTCTTAAAAAAGAGATAAAATAGCCAATAAACACAGCAAAAGATTCTCAACATCACTAGTCATTAGGGAAATGCAAATCAAAGCTATAAGACTTCACCTCACATCCACTAGAATGGCTATAATAAAAAGGACAGACAATTACAAGTGTTGGTGAGGATGTGGAGCAATTGGAATGCTCATACACTGCTGGTGGGAATGTAAGATGGTACAGCTTCCTGGGAAAACAGTTGGACAGTTCCTCAAAATTTTAAATATGGAGTTAGCATATGACTCAACAATTCTACTCCTAGGTATGTACTTCAGTGACCAATTCTCTGACACCAGCAGGCGTTCTGCAAGTCAATCCTATTTGACACAAACTACCACAGTTAGACTCTGCAGATTTAAAGGATCAGACCCACAAGACTGGCCTCACTTGAGATTCCAGTTGCTAAGTCTGGGTCCCCAGGCTACCTGAACTTCTTTTTGACTTGATTACAAACTTGGGGGATCCCCTTCTCAGGTTTGATAATTCACTAGAATGACTCACAGAACTCAGGAGAACACTACTTATATTTACTGGTTTATTATAGAGGATACAACTCGGGAACGGCCAAATGGCAGAGATGCATAGAGTAAGGTACTGGGGAAAGGGTGGCACTTCCATACCCTCTCTGTGTGCCACCTTCCCAGTACCTCCACCTGTTCTCTAACCTGGAAGTTTTCCAAATCTTGTTGTTCAAGAGCTTTTATAGAACTCAATCTCCAGCCACTCTCCTCTCCCTGGGGGTCAGAGGTCAGTGGGTGGCACTGAAAGTTCCCACCCTTAGAACTCACATTTGGTCTTTCCAGTGATCAAAAGATTCTCAACATCAATAGTCATTAGGGAAATGCAAGGGCTTACATTTGGACTTTCTGGTGACCTGCCCCCATCCTGAAGCTACCTGGGGCCCACCTGAGTCACTTCTGGTCAAAAGATACTTCTAACTCAGGAAATCCCAAGGGTTTTAGGAGCTCTGAGCCAGGAACCAAGGACAAAGACCAAATATAACTTTTACTATATCATGATACTCAAGGTAATTGAAAACATGTCCACATAAAAACTTGTACATGAATGTTCATAGCAGCATTATTTGTAACAGCCAAAAAGTGGAAGTAACCCAAATGTCCATCAACTAATGAATGGATAAACAAAACGTGCTACATCCAATACAACAGGATATTATTATTGGATAGTCATCAAAAAGAATAATGTACTGATGTATGCTACAAGGTGAATGGACTTTAAAAACATTATGCAAAGTAAAAGAAGCCAGATGTAAAAGGCCACATATATTATAATTCCATTTATATGAAATATCTTGACTACATCCACAGAGACAGAAAGCACACTAGTGGTTTCCAGGAGTTGGGGATATGGTTGAGTGGTGACTTAACAGTTGGGGTTTCTTTTTGGGGTTATAAAAATATTCTGGAATTATATTGTGTGCTGGTTGCACAACTCTGTGAATGAATCTAACAAAAACTATTGCATTACACACTTTAAAAAGGTAAATTTTATGCTATGTGAGTTACATCTCAAAAAAAAGTGATTTGCTGTCCCCATATAAGAGTAAGCAACCTCAACTTTGTCAGAGGGAGTGTGACCAAAGCTCTGTGTAGGATCTCATCTGTGCAGCAATGGTGGGTAAGGCCAGAATATGGAGTCTGGCTCTTTAAGGGGAAAGCTTGGTCCTGGCACTTGTTAACTGTGACTTTGGGTTTCTTGGTTTCTTAGTCTGTTTCCTCAACTGTAAAATGAGAAGAGTAACGGTTCTTGCTTCATAGAGTTGTGGGAGTTCCCTCAGTTAATGCACAGAAATTACTTAGATCAGTGCCTAGACCACTGTGTACTTAGAATATAACAGATACCTACATCTTGCTTCCTTCTTTGATAGACTAGAACTTGATAGTTTTCTTCATGAAGTGAATCTCTGTTTAGTTTTCTAATACCTATGTTTTGAAATATGTGTGGGGTTTAAGTAGTTTATTTAAAATCCTTAGTTTTTAAATTAATTAATTAATTAATTTAGGACAGGGTCTCACTTTGCCATCCAGGCTGCAGTGCATTGGTGTGATCATGGCTCACTGTAATCTCAAACTCCTAGCCTCAAGTGATCCTTCTGCCTCAGGAGGATCCTAAGTAGCTGGGACTACAGGCATGCACCACCTTGCCCAGCTAATTAAAAAAAAATTTTTTAGAGACCAGGTCTCAGTATGTTGCCCCTTCTTCCTTGGCCTCCCAAAGCACTGCGATTACAGGCACTAGCCACCATGCCCAGCCGAGATTCTTAGTTTTAAAATATTTTGCAGCAGTATTCTTTGCACGTCTGTGGAGTTAAGATACTTGCATTCTTTGGTTCCTATTCAAAAAGTAAGAAAAGGAAATCTTTGAGTTACAAAATGGAAGATGATAAATTCAGATCTGGGCATCCTGAACGTGAGGGAGTTGAGATACACGTCCAACTTGAGATGCCAGTGAGCTTTAGGGTTCAGTGCAAAATGTTTGATTAATGGCTATGATCTTAAAAACAAAAAATGTGAACTTTTGACATTTTGAGATACATTTTAACCAAAATACTATTTAGTGTGGTACAATGGACTTGAGAGTTAAACAGGGCCTCGGTTGAAGCGCTGCCTTTGTCAAGCTATATGATTCTAGGCCATCAATCAACCCCTTGAAAATAATAATAGCAATCTCAAAATATTGTGTTAATATCACTTCAAATAACGAATGGTAAGTAAACAAGAATTGAGGATATTCTAAATGCTAGAAGAATTCATTTTCTTTTTAGCTTGATAGTATTCAAAAATATATGTGAAATACTTATGTACTAATTTGACAATTAATACCAAGTTTTAGTAAGAGTCTTTATATCTAAATATCAAGAGCTTACTATCAAATCAAAATTTTCCACACTTTTAAAAAATATGTAGTGACCAGAGCAACCAGAAATCCATGTCGCCATTTTTGAACCCTTGCTTATTGAGCTTGGTGAAGCCAGCCTGGAAATTCAGTGTTCACACATGTTTCCATATTCCACATTTCTTGATCCTATTCAATACTGAATAATGTTTTAGTTTCATCAATGATAGATTCAATTCCATAATGATACAAGGTAATGTGTAAACATCATTCAGCTTCATACTGCATTGATTATGTGCTGAAAGCTGTTTATCATATTTCCTAAGTCTTGGCTAGATGACGGATAGTCAATAAAATCAATAATAACTGCTTGTTAAAAGCACCATAGATTTTTCTGTGCCATCTTAGACTTATTAGATTGGATGAAAGTCCAGTTTTACATTTGACTGTATGTGACTAATGCTCTTGGGATAACATTATTCCAAGATAATGGGACAGCATAAGTGACACCATTTTATTAATTTTATGAAATGATATGCCTTCATGATTGCATTAATATCAGCAGTACTAGGTAATGGGCTATGCATATCTATAGTAAAATCAGCTGTTGGTTTTTTGTACTAATGAAAAAAACTTAAGTACAGACAATCAAAAGAGGTAGATTATGTCATAGAATCATTTGGATGATTTGGGCTTACAGTTGAGCCTGTGTCTATTTGACCAACCAAGATTTTGCTCCCTACAAAATCACAAAGCCTGTTATGAAGACCTGCTCTACAAAGAAAACGTTGAATTCCCCATATTGCCATTTACTCCTCTCTGCAACCCGCTTTGTTCAGAGTTAATAATGCCTTGGACTGATAGTGCAGGTCAGAACAGTATTATTCTCTCAGACTGTCCTGGAGCATGGGAATGAGTAACGAATATTTGGTGTCAACAGTTACTTTTTAAAGTACAGGCTGCAAGCGAAGTAAAAGTGAGAGGAGATGAGCAAAAACCTCAATAAAGCCGAACTGATGCTATCCAGCTAGAAAGTCAGCGTCACAGGAATAAATCAGTGGTGGATGAGAATTAACCATCTATGTGTACTCCTGACAGAAGGTGGCTATTCCCACACCAAAGAACAATGTTTAGTATTCTATTTCCAAAGCCAACTCTTTAAAAGGAAGTTTTTTCTTTGATCAGAACTGTTAGTATAAAACACACAGTTCTGCTTCTGTGCAAGGCTTATGAAAAACAACTTTATTTGGCAGTGTTTAAATCCATTCTTAAACAACATCCTCTTCTAGTTCACATATTCCTTTTTATATTTATGGTGAAAGGTGGGTCAGGTTTCTGTTCTGAACTGGAATACATGTATTTTCTTTTAACCACATAGGCAAAAGGTAGAAGAAAAAATGGAAAATAAACAGATACTTGCTTACAGATTTAAACATATTTTGCGTTTTCAAAAATTGACTTATGAATGTTTAGATCTATAGAAATAAAGATACTTAAAATGCCTATGGACTTTTATTTTTGAAATCTATTACATTATGGTTTTTTGGTCTGTAAATTTTGAGATGCATTATTTTGTTAAAAGAGGGACGGTGACTCCCTGGCCAAGCTGGTAGAATCTTACTGCCTGTTTGTTACTTAGTTCTGACAGAGAGGCAGGATGAACCTCTGCAGCGTAATCAGGCCTGTACCTCCAACGATCTGGTCTGTGGAGTATTCAACATACTTGTCACCTCTTTCCTCCTGCACCATATTTTATTCTCTAAATTTATTTTGTCACAAGGAAACTTAGTAGAAAAATGACTCAATTTCTCAGTAATTTTCATACATGAGAACTAAAGGAGTCAAGCTATTTGTTATGTCATTGACGTTTTTAAGTTCATAAAGCTGTGCTTTTATAGGTCATATACTTCCTGGGCTTATCAGAAAGTAGAACAGAACAGCAGCTAAAGATGTGAGCTGTAGAGTCAGACAGCCAGGATTCAAACCCTGGCCCTGCCAATTACAACTGGTATGACCTCAAAATCTTTTTATGTCCCAATTTTCTCACAGGAAGATGTGTGGATTATGAGGATTAAATGAGAAAATGTTGTAAAAATCTCAGAGCAGTGTCTGGCATGTAGTAAGTGCCCAGTACATTTTATCAAAAAGTATAAAATACAGGTTTTCAAATTTAATGATTACTGTCAGGCTAATTTGAGAAATTTAAAATACTGGGTTATATTGCTAGTTACTAATCTTCCTCTACTGATTATTTTCTTCATTGAACCAACCTTTATCTAACTTCTGCTAAGTACAGAAACAGAGTAAAAGAAGGTAGGTAAGAAGGCCAGGTGCGGTGGCTCACGCCTGTAATCCCAGCACTTTGGGAGGCCAAGGCAGGTAGATGACCTGAGGTCTAGAGTTCCAGACCAGCCTGGCTAAACATGGTGAAACCCCATCTCTACAAAAAATTACCTGGGCGTGGTGGCACATGCCTGCAATCCCAGCTAGTTAGGAGGCTGAGGCAGGAGAATTGCTTGAACGGGGATGGGGGGTGGGGTGGGGGGGGTTGGAGATTTCGCTCAGCTGAGATCACAGCATTGCACTCCAGCCTGGGCAACAAAAGTGAAACTCCGTCTCAAAAAAAAAAAAAAAAAAAAGAAGAAGAAGAAAGAAAGAAAAGAAAAGAAAAGAAGATAGGTAAGAAAGAGTCTATGGCACTGAGTTAATAGGGTTCAGTGGAAGATTTCTCACAGAAGCAATTATAATACAGTGGAAGGATGCTCAGGTTTAGAATACAGATATGGATGCTATGGAGGAGGGTGAGGTGAACAGGTGATAGGGCTGGGAAGAGAGTCTGGGAACAAACTGTGAAAAGGAAGGGGATTGAGATGACCACATCTGTTTTAGACAATCAGGTACAAGCAGGAATTGAAATTATGGAGTGGATGAGTTCGTGAGACAGGCGTGTTGAGGAGGGGGGAAAATAAATATTTATTCATGACTAGAAACTCAAAAAAAGTTTTCTTGCTTTTTCAGCTTAAAATGAATCAGCCAAAATGAAGAAAATTCCTTCTCTGCAACTCTGTAATAAAAGTGTCTGCAATTAAACCAAGCTGGGGTTGTGGGGAGGATGCTGCTGGTGCAGGTGTAACTCTGGTGAGTAGGGGAGCAGCATCAGGTTCCTGGTTGGCAAGCTGGTCTGGTCCGTGGCTGTGGAGGCTGGCTCATCTCAACTGGGTGTGGCCAGGTTAGTTGGTCTGGTGATCAGGAGGTCTGGTCTAAGAAACTGGGGGAGGGCAAGCCCAATGGACAGGAAGGGAGGGGCTCTGCGGAGAAGATCAGAGGCTGTCAAGGAGAAAGTAGCTAGGCAGGCAGACAGGATTGTGACTAGATCCGTGGCTAACATGCTGTACTTTAAACCCCGATAGTTTAAAAAGAAGGCAAAACCAGGCAACAAAGTGAACTGGTGTCATGATGATTTCTCTGACACAGATGCAGTTAGAAAAAGAAAACCTGTTGTTAAATATATTTTGCTTGGGTTTTCTTGGGTAATCTCACTTGGAGATAGGTCTCAGCTTAGGATAGAGGCCCAGTTTAGAGTTCTGAGAACAAGCCAGGGGAGTGTTTTTGGCTTTGAGATGTCCTGTGAATTAGATATGCCGCTTGACAAAACCTATATGGTCTCTGATAGTGTAGGGATAGGTACACTGTGGTGGCCATTTCATAGAAACTCTTGTTCTAAGATTAAAAATTGACCCCAAATGTCAACATAAAAATATTAGCAAAACCTCGAATGTATTAGACAAGGTACTACTTATTTTACCTTCAGAAGCTGTGCTATGTTGTCCCCAGAGCAACGTTAGTTTTAAGCTTTTAATATTGTCTTTTTCTGCCTATTAAAAGTATCTTTAAAACAATCTATTTTTATTTACCAAAGATTAACGAAAAACTCAATTAGACCAGTCATTTGGTATCAAATAAATGAAACCTTAAAGTAGTCAAAAGTAGATTGAAGTGGGGTTTTTTAATTATATTACGTTAATATTCCTCATGCCTAAAATCATTTTCTGAGTTATTTACAATAGAAACGGGGGCAACGTGTATTCCAGTCCATACATATAAATACTACAAAACTTGTATTAATTATTTTTACCTCT
Organism: Sapajus apella; assembly: GCF_009761245.1. Classification (NCBI taxonomy): domain Eukaryota; kingdom Metazoa; phylum Chordata; class Mammalia; order Primates; family Cebidae; genus Sapajus; species Sapajus apella. The sequence continues at coordinate 7,282,754 of NW_022436995.1, forward strand.
TTGACTTTTAATGTTTAAAAAATAAAATAAATTTAACATTTAACATTTGCTTTAAGAATTAACACGATCTAAGGATAGGTTTGCTGCAGACATTTATCCACAGGCTGGATTTTTAGGGTATTCTAATCTACATAGACAAGAAATTAATAACAGTCACCTCCTTACTAAATTATTCATTAATAACTGCCTGAACTAGAGTACTTCAAACTTGTGTGCCACTCTAAAAGTGTTTCCAAAGTTAGACAAATTTGGAAAATGCTACATTGAATCAAGTGGCTTTGTAGGCTGCAGGATGTGTCTATATAGGTATATTGATACAATGTACAATATGAACTACCAGCAGCCTGTTCAGAACGGGGAGTCTCAAACTTATTTAACTAAAGAAAATTTGTGGGAGCATAGTTTGAGAAATGGTGTCCTAGAGTATAGGTAAAACAAAAAGAATTGTGGAGTGCTCATACATAGCCTTCAGCGGTTTTTTTGCCTTTGAAAATAAACACATCAATTATTGGCAGAAGTTTGATCTCAGAACCTTCTTATCTGGCCTAATGTTCATAAAAATGTCATCACTACATACATCGAGTAATTTTGACTTGGTTAAAAAAAAAATTTCTCTTCGGCCGCTTTGTGAACAACTTCACAATAAAAATAGTTGAAGAAAACAGCCGAAAGGCTAATAAAAGCTACCCAGTGGTGGATGGGTAGATAGACAGCATTGAATATGATATGATTTCTGCTTCACTGAATCCCAAACTGCCCCTCTATTTGTATTTATGGAATCAGAATGGATCTTTCTAAGCATAATATTCTAAAGACAATATCTAGGATGAATAAAAATTAGAATATTCAAATAAAGTGTTTACATGTGTTAATTCATACACTTTTATAAGTCAGGACTTCTCAGTTGCAAGTGGCAGGAAACCAACACAAACATGCTAAAGCAAAATAAAAAATAAATAATAAAAAATGACCCTCGGTGGACACTGACATGAATAAGTAAAAAATTACATGCTGTTATAATTCACTGAGATTTGTTACTGGAGCATAGTCCAACCTGACTGATACGGAGAATGATCTTAGTTTCTAGCTTTCTAGTTCCATTCTCCTTGTGAGTTGATTTTATTTCACTTCCCATGAAATCCCATGAGATCACCTAAATGGGTTTCTGATCCTTGCAATCAGTAATCCTTGACAAAACTGATAATATTTATTTATAACTATTTGATTCTTAAACATTTATCATGTAATAGATTCTATCCTTCTATATGCCAAAGTTAAGTTGTATGCATACTTTGAAAAGTCCATCAACTTGCTTAGGGGAGGGAAGTGCCATTTATTATACTAATGGTAAGGACAAGGGTTCCCTGTACATTATTCTCATTATACAAGAACAGATGGCTGTGATAATTGCCTCTTACTTTATACAAACTGTGATTTGACCTGAAACTCCAATTAATACCATCTTTTCATGGCATATACAGGAGAAACAATTTCTGCTACTTTAAACAATATCTTTATTGGAGTATCTGAGAAAAAAAAAAAAAACTGAGTCTTATCAGTTATTTTAGCTTTCTTATAGAAAACCAAAATACTTTGGTTTAATATATAAATCTTTGTGTAGTATTCTTATTTCTTGAGCTTAATTCAACTGAATATTCTCTCTGGACCCATGAGGTAGAGGCTTACTCTTTTAGACCACCTTTCAGAGCAGCTTTGGACTGTACCCTCTGCTCTGAAAGGATCCAGAAAAGTACCACAAGTTGGGGGATGAGATTTTTATGCAGTAATTGTTGACTGGTGAGACACTGACTTCTGTTTTCCATGGATAGTTTATGGTTGTGTTGTTGAACTGATATTAGTCAATCATAAACATTTAAATTACTTTATCAAAATCCTTTCACAAATATAATTTTAACTTCCTTACATCTTTGTAGGTGGGAAGTACAGACAGGTGATGAGACTTGCAAAAACTTCCTGCAAATAAGTGGCAGTATCGATTCTAGAACCTGGATCCCCCGTTATCTAGTTCTTTCCATTATGCCTGGGTACAGAGAGGAATAACTGTCTTCTCTCTAACAGTCTCCTTAACATCTGTAAAAATGTTTACATGGCACACCGAATGTTCTAATTGTACTAGAAGTAAATCAAAGGAAACGTAAAACCATGAACATATGCTGCCTGTTACGTTTACCACAGGAATATACAGTCTATACTGTGTTTACTGCTGACATATAGTTAACCGAATGTCATTTTTAGTGGCATTATATAATACATTTTACTACCTAAATATTTAATGAGATGCCACCATAAAGCTAAGCAGATATTTTTTTCCGGGATATTTTGGAAATGAAGGCATATTAACTGACAGTTTATTTTAAAATATTGTTTAAATTGCAAATTTTCACTTATAAAAACAAAGGTAAGAGAAAGATAACATTTGAGCCAAGATTAAGAATGAATAGTGTTTAGAAAAGAAAGGAAAAGAAAATCTTTGCTTAGTAGCATGAACACAAAAGGATCATTACAAATATATTACTGACTCAGTGACTTCTTTTTTTATTTTGAGATAGAATCTCGCTCTCTCACCCAGGCTGGAGTGCAGTGGTGAGATCTTGGCTCACTGCAACCTCTGCCTCCCAGGTTCAAGCGATTCTCCTGCCTCAGCTACCCAAGTAGCTGGGATTACAGGCATACGCCACCACGCCCAGCTAATTTTTGTATTTTCAGTAGAGATGGGGTTTCAACATGTTGGCCGGGCTGGTCTTAAACTCCTGGCATCAAGAGAGCTGCCCACCTCAGCCTCCCAAAGTGCTGGGATTACAGGTGTGATCCACTGTGCCCAGCCCTGATTCGGTGACTATTGAAACACCAGAAATTCAAGGATAACATCAGGATTTAGGAATGAGAACTGCTTAAAATCACAAAGTAATAGTAGGGGTTTCAATTGCCCATTTTAAAGTGTCTACAAAATCACTTTTTGGTGTTATAATTCTTTTAACAAGTTGAATAAAGGAATATAGCAAGTACTGATACTAAATAAAAACTGCTACCAGATATTTGACTTATAAGACCAGTATTTATTATTTTTAATGTGTTATTATTTTTCATGGATTTCTGAAGGCCACAAATATCTGAAACACATTTTAATCTGGCCAGTTGAAAACTATTTTGTTTTGAGACAGAGTCTTGTCTGTCACCCAGTGATATTTTTAATGCCACTTAAAAAACAAACTTCAGCCATTTTATATCTTGAATATGTAAGATGATGATTTAAGATACCTTGAATGTGATGTGTGATGATTTATTATATATTGAATGTGTAAGATGTGGGAAATACTTATCTGTAGGACTTACTTTATCAGTAGAAATGACTAATATGGTAGACTATGAATGAAAACTTTTCAGGTCTAGTAATAATCTGTGTTGATACTTTGGAAACCTAGTTATTATGATTATTTGCTGTCCTATTTTTGCAGGGCTCAGAAATTCTGGCCCATGAGCTTTTGTGGAGATAGAAGTACCGTTAACTAAAACATAAACTACATGAGGAAACTGACTGCTAACACATTAACTTCCTTATTAATTCAATAAGGTGGGGGAGTAATGTTTGTTGTTCATCTAACAGATGACAAGTGAATGTTAAAATCTGTCATTATTCTGTCTTATTTTTTTCATGGCAGTGTAGTAATCCTCACATTGACTGAACAAAAATTATGCCTACTTACTGTTTTGGAAAAAATGTGCAAAGATCAGAGAATAAAGTAGTCTTCTAGCCTACTTATGTCATATCTCAAAGGTTTTAACACTCTTTTCTTTGGCAGACAGACATCTAAATTTCAACCCAGTCAGCACCAGTGTCTGTCTACTCATAATTTCTAATGCCAATAAACAAATGGTTTAACATTTCAAATTGACAGGGGCTTGACAGCGATTTAAAGGTTTCTTTTGGTCTTAATGGATCAAGGAAAGGTTCTCCATCATAAAAAAATAATGTTGTGCTTTAACCATCCTAATTAGCTGTGACTCTCAGTTCTTTTTCCAGACAGTGATTAATTTTTTATTTCCAAGGATACATTGTAGGGCAATTCAACATAGACTATAGTTAGCAGTTTAAAAGTGAAATCTAAATATGAATTAAAAACTGGCTGTGAACTAAAGTTTTGAAAACTTTTAAGACTAAATGTCAATTTCAAAAATTTAAATTCAACTGTTCTGAAAACAGTGGTGTGTGCCCAGTTAGGCTTAAATTTGTGCTAAATGAAATCTCCATCAGTACTAATATGATTTAACAGGTTATATGTGAGAACAGAATGACTGTAAACATGGATCACATTCAACTGGGATAAGGAGTTGAGAAAACTTTTACTGATTGCTGAAAATTATGACTTTTTTTCTTGCTGTAAATAAAATATCAATGTTCCAGCCTTAACTCCGGGGTTGGCCACTTGCAAAAGCTACCCTTTCTAATCTCCAAGGAATGTTGGGAGACTCTGAGTGAGGCCACAGCTGAGGCCTGAACACCATCTTCACTGCTCTATCTCATCCTTGGGTATGCAACTCAGTGATGGAAAGAAAAGCTCCTTCCACTCGTCTTGAATCCCTGCCCTGCCCTCCACAGCCCCAACTAAATGGATCATTTAAAAAGTGAAAATCAAATTCATGCACATCTCCTTAAGAGTGATTCCCTTCCTTTTAAGCAGTGTGGGCATATTATAAGGATCTTCTTTTTCATGAGGCTTATTTCATTTATGTCTGTGTGTGTACAGAGAACAATAGATAAATACAAAAATAACATGATAATTAAAATATATAGCATGCCACACTGGGATAAATACTACTGAGGAAAACAAAGCTGAGAAGGAACTAGAGGGTGTCTTGCTGGGTGGCACTGCAAAGGTGATATCTGAGCAAAGAGCTGAAGGATGCAGCTAAGTGAGTCATTCATATCTCAGGTAACTGGGGAAGAGAGCTTCAGGCTGAGTGAACACGTAATGCAAAGGACCTGGGGTAGGGAGGTGCCTGATGTCACATAAGGGACAGCAAGAAGCAGTGTAGCTGGAGCAGAGGGAGTAAGTGGAAGGCCATGAGGTCGAGGGTGCCAAAATGGAAGAGGTCATGTAGGTCCTCATAGACCATTCCAAGGACGGGCTGAGAAGCGTGGAGGGTTTTGAGCAGAGGAGTGGCATGACCTAACATGTTGCTAAAGCCTCTTTGTGTCTAGCCATGGTGGAAACATCAAAAGAGACCAGAAAGATGAATCTGGTAACAGGTGTCCCAAAGTTTGCACATATAACTACTGAAAGAGAAAGGGGTTGAATCCTGGAGAAGCGGGTGTGTGGGTAGTTGGGAGGAGGAGATTTCCCTAGGAGATGCACCTGCCTGGCTTCCAGATCGCAACTGCGCAAACTCCGGTCCCGTCACTCCAGTCCCAGGTCCCAACTCCGGAAGGGTACGGCCCTAAGCCTGCACCTCCCTTTGCCATAGCAACCGCTGGCTGCCCCTCCCTTCTGCCTTTTGAGCACGTGGCACCAGGACCCCGCGATCTCTCCAGCTCGAAAGCCAGGTCTGGCCCAGAGCCGGGCTCATCAGTATTCCGCCCGCGGCGCCCACTCCCCTACCCTTCGCGGTGCCTCACCAGGTGCATCTAACCAGTAGCTACAGACTCCCGCCATCCGCGCGACCCCACTGTCCCCACTCCAGACCCTCCCCGGGGCTTCGCAGCCCGCCCTGCCCTCGAGCGTGTCTAACGGCCCTGGGCACTGGCGCTGATCTGCCCAGCTACGCAGCGCTTTCCCAAACACTGGCAGCGGCCACCGGCTGCAGACCCACCGAGGAGAGGGGGCGTCCTGCGTCCCACTCGCAGGCAGCGCGCCCCGAGAGACCCGTTCTAAGGCATCCCTGCAACAACTCTCTAGGGGGAATCAACTCCCCCGTGCGCTGGTTAAGATTCCCCCTTGTCTCCTGCAATGCACCAGACCGGGGAGGTAAACATCGAAGGCACCTGCATTGCGCCCCCGCTGGGATGCGCTGTGCGCAAGAGACTGGGACCGTCTGCTGCAACACCGGATGATCGGAGGCGCAGGGAGTTAAGAGTGGGTTTTCTTAGGACTCACCTTATGTAGTTTCCACATGGCACCCAGAGCCTTGACTTCGTGGCTGGAGTGTTTGCCCTCCTCCAAGCATTGGTAGCACACGGGCATCTTGCACTGCACGCAGTACATGCTGTGGTTCTCCAGCTCGTGGTCTGTGCAGGTGGAGACCTTGCGAGGGCTCAGCCGCCGGCTCACCCGGCCCTGGGCCGGGGGCACCAGGCGATGCTTGGCTAGAGGCCCCCGGGGCGGATGGCAGCGCAGGCGGCAAGGATCGCAGTAGAAGACGTCGCACTGTTCGCACATGACGGTGGCTTCCTTGGGCGCCTTCTCGCAGAGCTGGCACTTGAGGGCCGCGGCTTTGCTCTGCTGGTAGCGGTCAATTACCCCTTCCAGTACGCGATTCTTGGGGAAGCCGCGGAGCCCCCGGTCATCCAGGATGAGGCTGCGGTGACACTGGGGACAGGTGATACAGGAATTGCGGGGCACCGGGGCCAGGGCCGGTGACAGGTGGGTGGCCGGTGGCGGCATAGCCGGGGGAAACACGCGGACGCCGTTAGGGGACTTCTGGCACGGGGTAGTAGGGGCGCTGGCGAAACCCCCGTAGGAGCCATAGCCGCTGTCCGCCTCGCTGTACAGGCTCATCTTGTCCAGGTCCAGGTAGTCATAGTCGGAGACCCCGGAGCCCGAGGCCCGACGGCTCTGAGGGGACTCAGACTCCGGGGTCTGCACCAGGATGTTGCGGGCGCACGCCTGACACAAATTGTGAGAGCAGGGCAGGATGATGGGCTCCCGATAGAAGGAGCCGCACACGGGGCATTTCAACTCCTCTTCCATCTCCTCCATGGGGTCGGGTCTGGGAGGAGGCAGCGGCGGCTGCAGAGGGTGCCTGAGCTGGCGAGGTGGCCGAGGGGCTCGTCTTGTCCAGCACCCTGGCCAGCGGCGGCGGCGGCGCCTTCCCGCGTCGTGCTGGCGTGGACACCCGGAGAAGCGCTAGCTCTGTGAGCCGCTGTCGCGGAGCCGCCGCGCCGCGAGCCAGCCCGGACCGCCCCCTCCTGCCCTCCTAGTCCCGCCCTGGCCCAGGAGCCACGGCCCATTGGGCGGCGGGCGAGAGATCAAAGCTCTCATTGGCCACCAGACCCGTCCGTCTCCTCGTCTCCGCAGGCCACAGGGGGTTCAGTGGAGTCTGAAGACAGGGGTGTCTTCGCTCGCGGCTGCATGATCTCTGGAGGGGGCCTGCGTGCGGAGGGTAGGGGACGTGGAAGGAGGAATTAGGCGGGGTGACTCATCCTCGCCCCGCTTCCTTCCGACCTCCGGTGCAGTCTCCCAGGAGCCGGGGGGCGTGAGAAACCCCTCCCCGCAGCGAGTGGGCTGGCGGAGGGGGCTGAGGCTTCTCGCCAGCGTTTGCGTTTGGCTCTGAGCTCCGCGCCCACCTACCGCGGGCGAGCGCTGCGCAGCTCCGAGGACGCCCCTTCTCTTCCGCTACTGGCAGCCTTCGCAGGCGCCTCACTCGGGCCTAGGCTTCTGCACAGCAGGGGGGCTTTTCTCCCTCCCCGTGAAGCCGCGGACGCCAGGCCCTGGGGCTCCTCCATTGGGAGAGTCTGACGGCGCTGGCTCGAGCCCTGGCAACACTTTTGGCTTGTTTCACCCTGCGTCCCTCGTTTCCTAAAAAGCATGTATAAAGTCAATTTCCTGGTGTCGCCATGAGATTCCACTGGGTAACTCATGCAAAGGCTCAGCATTAGTCAGAATCTATGACCCCTTGGTTTCACGCTTTAAATTATAGCTCGGCCCAGAGGCCTCAGTGCCATGGTGTGAACGTGCTTCTTTCCACGGATCCGTCTTCCTCCTCCCAGCCTCCCAAAGCACCTGGCTGAGCTTTCACGAAGCCCGCAGGGCCTTTGGTTCGGTTGAGGCAAGAATAGTTTATCTATTTCTGAGTGCCCGTAGTTTAGTAAAGCTCTGTAAATGAATCACTGTGTTAATGCGGAGTCTGAGTGTTTGACTCCAAACAGCATTATTCAACCCCACGTGCCCTGAGCATCTGCCACAGCTTACAGCATGGTGTGCCTTCCTGTTTCCTCCAACGAGGGGCGTGGTGAGCCTGTGGTTGTAGTGTTCGTCCCTGTAAAAGGAAGCAGGGAGGAAGGAAAGAAGGGAAAGAGGGAGGGAGGGAGGAAGGAAGGAAGGAGGGGGAAGGAAAGGTGGGAAGAAGGAAGGGAGGGAGGAAGAAGAAAAGGAAAATCTTTTAGTCAATTCTGAGGTAGTAACATTTGAAATAGTACATGGCTGGCTTTTGCTGAGTGATTCATGAAGTAAAGGACAAAAACTCTGCAAATTCTAGAAATCTTCCCATTTTCCTCCTTCCAGGCAGGAGATAACATGATTATATATGCAGCTATGTTAATAACTTAAAACTACTTTATTGTCCAGAAAAAAATGGACATTTTATAACCCTGCCTTTGTAGCAATTGTCCAGTAAACTAGGTTATCTTTTCAATACCTTCAGTCGCAATGAGAACAGTAGTTGATCATTGTGTGGGGGAATAAAGTCTTCATTGTTATTTAAAGCTTTGTTAATCATAAATGCGATGTGATTTTTTTAAGCTGGCTTTTAACTAGTTGAGACCAGAGCATCCAAAGATATATGTACTCTGTTTACAGGCATAGATAAAATTTCTTCAGGTGTGGTTGGGACATTAGCTGCACTTGCAGGATATGCTTAATTTGTAGGTTCCAGGAGAAATTACTTATAATTAATTTAATATAGTATAATTTAATTGTATTGAAAGTTAATTATTGAGAAAATATTAGAAAGGAGTGTCCTTTTCTGTTTTTTGTGTGCATTTGACCACAAGTAACAATTCCCTGGACAGACAAGGTGAGCAGCTGTTACACTTTGTATGAGTTTGAACTCTGCTGATCATAGTGTATCCTCTAAGAGATCTTCCAATTAGCAGAAAGTTTATGCTTAGTTCAGTGTAAAGGATAATCTTAGAGGACGTCTCATGGTGTAATGCAGAGTTGGGTTCACAAAAAGAACAACACAGATTTATAATATAGTCAATATAGAAAGATTTGGTCTATTATGAAGTCATTTGAGATTATTTCATTGTTAGATCTGTTTGGTTAGGAATTAGCCAAATTAGTCAATCCTAGGAGAGCTCTTAAAATGACTGTCATTTGTCGAGAGTTCACCGTGTTCCAAACAGGGGGTTTATTTATTTGTATGCATTACTTGGTTAAATTCCTACAATTACAAAAAGAGGTAGGCACAAATATTCCCATTTTACAGATGAGTAAACTGGGGATAAGCAAAGACACTTAAGAACTCAAGGTCAAATATGGTGAAGCTGGGACTGAAACCCAGGCACATATAAGTTTGTTCCTTTGTTCATTCATTCATTCATTCAACAAGTGCTAAGTTCTACCCTCTTCAAGCTCTGCATGTGGTAAGTATCCAAAATCTTCTTTGTTAACTTCTATGATATTCTGCTTACCTTCCCTGAAAGTTTACTTTTTTTCCTTTTTTGGGGGTGTGGGGGAGGGACTAGAGTCTTGCTCTGTTGCCCAGGCTGAAGTGCAGTAGCACAATCTTGGCTTACTGCAACCTCTGTCTCCCAGATTTAAGCATCCCAAGTAGCTGGGACTACAGGCATGAACCACCATTCCTGGCAATTTTTTTTTCTTGTTTGTAAGTAGAGAAAGGGTTTTACAATGTTGGCCAGGCTGGCCTCAAACTCCTGACCTCAAGTGATCCACCTGCTTCAGCCTCCTGAAGTGCTGGGATTACAGGCATAAGCCACCATGCCTGGCCAAAAGTTTACTGTTTTTCTTGAATTCATTTCTTTCTTTCTTTCTTCCTTTTTTTTTTTGAGACGGGGTTTCAGAATTCATTTCTTTAAAATATTTTTGAATGCCTTTGAAGATTTCCCTTCACATTGAACTATTTGGCCATAATATACTTTATAGCCCCCCCAATGACATATTTAAAGGGGAATAAAAATTGAAATGTAATTGATAATATTATAGAAATATTATACCATTGGGGGAATATCTTCTGTCTTCCAGCTGGTGATCAGTCCATGCCCTGAAGCACATGGATTGATAGCCCTGTAATTTCATCATTCCTGGGATGACGGCAGATGTTCTCTTTTGTGTACAGTCCCTAATTATCCTCTGAAACTTACTATTGACCCAAATTATGTTCTTTGGCAATGAGTGGAATTAAATTTAAAATGCAATAACAACTTTTGCATTTTTTGAAAAAGATAAATATTTTTCTTTTTTTGATAAATGTTTTTCAATGAAAAATTGAGTTGCTTTCCTATTTGCTTTTGACTACAATGCTTGATTATTAACAAAACAGTCTCTGTGAGTCTAAAGGATGAACACAGAGAAGAAAGGTTTTTCTTTCCACATTCTCTCCTAGAGCAGTCTGTCCTTAGTTGGAGGGGGCAAAAATCCGTGAGAGGACCTGATCTTAGGCTCTAACATTTTAAGATTATCTGATATGTATATAAAAATATTTTATTAAGGTATTTGAATAAGGGTCTTGCTGCATGTGATTTATAAAGCCCCTTATTTAAAAAGTGATAGATGTGATGTTTCTATTTTCAATAGAAATTCTGAAGAAGCTTCTTTTTATGGAATAATTTATCCCGTTTAGTCCACTAATATTCAGTTTTATACTTGTAATATTTTGTACTATCCTTTAATAACATACATTTATTTATTGTTGATATCCTTGGGCAATTTTAATTACATGATTATTATAGTGAATTATGAGCTTTTTCCCATTTAGTACTACTGGAAGATGGCCATATTCAAATGCTGTAGTATTTATGATTGTAAGTAATATATTACCTATACTTTGGGAAGGGTAGACTGGAGAATCAGAGAAAATGAAAGACTTAATGAATCCTATATGGAGGTAAGAGAGTTGGAGGATAAATCCGGAAGACCTAACTTGTGAATAATAGGAATCTCAGAATGAGGAAATAACACAGGTGAAAGAAAAACCATAGATGGAAAACATTTCCCTGAACCAAAAAAAGATATAAAATTACAGATTGAAAGGATTTTAGAATTATAGATGACACTAATGAAAAAACACCCAGTCATACACAGGCACAATTCTTAACTCAGAAAAAAAAGATCATTTTACAAGCCCCAGACAGAAAGAACAACTTAATTGTAAAGAAAAAAGAATCAGATTGGCATTGAACTTCTTTCTGCAACCTTAGAAGTGAAATTATGTGAAACAAATTCTACAGCCCACTAAAAGTAAAAGAAGTCACCCTGTCATAGTCCATTTTTGCTGCTCTAACAGAACACCACGGACCAGATAATTTATAAGAAACAGAAATATGTTGGCTTACGGTTCTGGAGGCTGGGAAGGCCCAGATCAAGAAACTGGCATCTGGTGAGTGTCTTCTTGTTGCACCATCCCATGGTGGAAGGGCAGAGAGAGGGCAAGAGAGAGAGCAAGAGGGGGCTGAACTTGTCCTTTTATACAGAAGCCACTCCGGCAATAAGAAACCTATTCCCATAATAATGGCATTAATCCATCCATGAGGGTGGTGCCCCCGTGATCCAAACACTTCTTAAAGGTTCCAACTCCTAACACCTTCTCTTTGGGGATCAAGTTTCCAACACATGAACTTTGGGGGAAACAGTCAAACCATAGCACAGCCTATAGCCTGCCAAAAGATCATTTGCTTGTCTGGTCAAAGAAGAATATTTGCAAGAATTTAAAGAATAGAGCACTTAGACATTCCATCTGAGAAAAATACTTGAGAAGAATTTTAAACTAAATTACAAATAAATCTTAACAGACTCCTCAAAATGGATTAGGAGCGATTGGGGACCTGAAAGCATCCTAAGGACCTGATACTGGGGAGAAAGAAGAAATGAGAAAGGAAAGGTGGGAAATAGAATGTCTCAGTTGGAGGGATTACTTGTTATCTGTTTTTCTCACATAATATTAAAACAATATCTATATTATGAGGCCTGGAAAAGGAATATAACTATCAATGGAAAGTAAAGTAGAACTTGCAAATTAACACACATAGGGAAAATATTCTGTGAAACTCTACAAGAGCAATTTTTAAAACCTAAATGAAAGGAATACTTTCTGGCAATATATATTAATTGAATTAATTCCTCAAAATAGAAAGATTGAATAGACCAACCTCCATAAAAGGGATTTGAAAGATAATTTCAGATATATCATTAAAAGGGAGAGGATGGTTGCACTGATCCGTTCTAGTTAAATTTTTTAAAACAAGCAATTTTAATGCTTTGAAATAATCGAAATTAAAGAAAAATATGGACTATTTCCCTGTCTGCTTTATGAAGCCATCATAACTTTAATAACAAAACATGATTATATAGTTAATAGAGAACACAATAAATAAAAATCTGTGGTCTGAAACCTAAGTGTTAGATGTAAAAGTACTAAATAGTATGTTAGCAAATAGATTTCAGATTTATATAAAAAGATTAATAAACTATGACCAAGTAGGGTTTTTCCTACGACTGCAAATATAGTTGAGTATCAGGAAAACTGTCAACACATTTTCTTACATGAAAAATTAAAGGGGAAGAATTCCCTCTTTTGGCCTTGTGGGAGTAATATTCCTTCCATCAACGACTAAAAACCAGGAATAACTATAAGAAACAACCATTATCAGACACTGGCAGATAATATAGGAATTTAATTCCGCAGAGAAGGCAACCAAGAGATGAGCCCTACCTTCATCCAGGATTTCTGCCAGTTGACAATTTGCAGACTTTGGAACACAGAAGAGGAGCCCAAACAAAGCTCACCAGTCTCTCCTAGTTAAAGAGACAGAATTTTGAGAAGGCCACGAGAGCTAGAATTTGCAGAGGGGGAAGAGATAAACAGAGAGTTCTAGGTGTCTGTGTGGGAGTTTGCTTGGATTTTTGACTGAACACAATATGTGCATGTAGAGGGTGAACCTTCACCAGGTTGGACAACTTCTGAGGAAAGAGCATTTACTGGAATTGTAATGCAAACAATTCTAAGAGCACACACAGAACCAGGAATAATTCATATTCCCTTCAGCCAGAATGAAGAGAACTCATTGAATATGCAAAAATCAACTGTATCTCTATATACTAACCATGCACAGTTAGCAGTTGATATTAAAAACTGTACCATTTACAATAAGAAAATCAACTCTACAAAATATGTGCAGGATCAAGGCACTGAAAACTATAAAACATTCCAGAGAGAAATTAAAGATGACCTCAATAAGTGAAAAGATATACTATATTCAAAAAATGAAAAGATATATAAAAACAGAAAGATAAACACCCAAGCCTCTGTGGGGTCCCCACCCCAGCAGTGTGAACCTTCTCCAAAGGGAACCCTGAGGTAGGGGCACGCAGCATTCCCAGACTTCGGAGTCCCACACGTGTCCTGGAGACAGCTGTAGCAAATGAGCTGCCCTCCCCCATCCTGACAGCTTGGGCCTCAAGGGTGGCCAGGGGCAGATTTAGCTGTCACAATTCTGCCAGTCCATGGCAGCTCTACATTGGAAGCAAAACAGATGGAGGTGAAAGTAGATGTGAGATGGGCTGCAGCTTACCCCTTCTTCTTCACGTGGGATGGAGGCGGTGGGGGGGGGGGTCAGCCCTCCTCCTTGCCTCTCACCCACACAGGCCCCTACCTCTCCTTCAGTAAGCAGAAAAATATGCTATATTCAGTAAATTGAAATATATACTTAGACTGAATATGGCTAAAATAGTAATTTCCTCTAAATTGATCTATAGATTCAATGTGCTTCCAGTAAAAATTTCAGAAGGTTTTTTTTTTTGGTGGAAATTGATAAGGTGATTCTAAAATTTACATGAATATGCAAAGAAGCTAGAACAGCTAAAACTATTTTGAAAAAAAGAGAGTACTTGAAAAAGTCATACTAGCTGATTTTAAAACTTACTATGAAGCTGTAATAATTATTGTGTTAATGATTTAAGGATTGACATATAGATCAATGAAAAAGAACAGAATCCAGAAGTAGACTCACACATCTATAATAAATGAATTGTATGTAAATATTCTAAATAAGCTGTATGAAACCATCTATTAAAGTAAAAAATATACACACTTTCAACTCACCAATTCCATTGCTAGAAAACTACATTACAGAAAGCATCAACATGTAAAAATATTTGAAAAAATATTTTTTTATTTCCCCAAAATTAGAAAAAAAAAAAAAAAAAAACTTCCACTGATAGTGTCATGGTTGAATAAATTATATTGCATCCATGGAATGTGATAAATCCATTAACATAATGAATTCATTAGCATTTGATTTAGAGAGATTTCCATCATATATTGTTATTGGGAATATAAGATATATAGGAGGGTATACAAGATAATTTCACTTTTGGCAAGCTGACAGTGCCCCTCCTTAAAGCACCTCTATGTGCCTATGTTTACATATAATTATATGAAGATGTAGAAACTTCTTAAAGCATGCTCACCAGGTTGTAAACCATGGTTACCTGGAAAAATCAGGGGATTAATTATAGGTGGAGATGGAGGGGGTAGAGTATAAGCTGTTAAAAAGGTACCAATTTTACTTCCCCAGCATATGGGTTATATTACTTATGTAAACTTAAGTTTATGCGTGGCTATGTGCTCCTGTCTCTCTGTCACACACACACACACACACACACACACACCTCTTTTAAAAGAAAAATGCCTAGATTTATAGATACTGACATATATGATTATTATCCTATCAAATGAAAAAGACCAAGTTGTAGCTAATGTGTGTATTATGATTCTCTTTTGTTAACAAGCCACCAACCAACCCATGCACCCCTAGATACAAATATATTAACTTGAATTTACACATATGAACAAGGAGAAAGAGGGTGTCACAATACTATGTTGTAAGCACTGCTGTGGAGTTGGGGTTAGGGAAGCAGCAAAAAGGGAGATGATTGCTTTATCCTTATACATCATTGTACTGGGTTATTTTACTTTTTATAACAAGTATATGTGATAAATGTGTTATTAGTGAAAAACATCTAATACATAATTTTTAATAGACTTTCAAATTAATTTCTGAAGAACTGTAAGCACGTCTACTTTGGGATTCCCATTGTTCTATCTAATCTTCATGGTTACATACTAGAATTCTGAAGCCATTCTTACGTTTCTAATCTTATATTTGGAATTCTACTTTATGTGTGCTATTATAGTGTTAATCTGATTCATATCATTTGCTCTGTCCTCCTTAGAAATCATAGCTACTTTCTTCTTAAGCATCCCACTGCAGTCCCAATGCCATTGTTCCCTCTATTGTTCTCTGGATCTGTCTTCCCGGTGAGTTTCTCTATATTCTGTAAGTTTTAAAATATTTTTCTCTGCCTTTAAGATGAAGATAGTTGGCCAGAAAAATACGTTTGTTGGTAGAATCTCTTTTCTTTAGGTGGTTAGTAAATGTTGCCCCAGGATCTTCTATAATGTTTAAGTCTTAAAGTGAGAAGTCATTCACATCACAATTTCTTTTAAATTTAATGGTTACTGCTTTGGGTAATGCTGAAGGACACCAAGTATAGGAATTCTACTCTTAGGATTTTGAAATTGGGAAATTGAAAGATTGAGTTACTTGGAGGACTAGGCAAAAAGGTAATGACTTACTAGGGGCCAAATTAGCTAATGTGGTTATATGGAAGCTAAAGTTCCAAGGTGTGGTAGAATTAATAGTGTTTACTAATATCTCAGTGTCTTTTCCTTCCTGGACGTGTGAGAGACTATATATCTTCACTCTTCGTTATTAGGCAAGACCTTGTGACCAGTTCTGGCCAAAGAAATGTGTGCTGAAATGATAAGTGTTACTTTTAAACCCAATCAGAAAATAGCTTCTGCATAATGTTATAGAGAAGGTATTGAGATTTTGTTTAACCACAGATCAAAACTGCTTGGACAGCTGAATCTCCACATGGAAAGCAGTTATCAGAATCATTGAGTCACTGCCTGGAGAAATTAACTTTGGTTGTGAAGGTATGAGGGATCAGTATTACCGTAACATAGCATAGCCTAATGTGACTAACACAATAGTAAAGACATCAGGACCAAGCTCTGATTTTTTATCTTGCCCAAATTCCTATTTAAGGAGTCTGGGAAATCATGCCCTACTAACCATGATTCTTATCAGGTGGGTTTTATTTAACTCTGTATACCATGACTTACTTTCCAATCTGACTCTGGTATAACAAGGAAGAAAATCAAAATGTTTTACCCCAAAATATATTTCCTTAACATACCTTCAAATTGCATTGCAAAGTCTCTTGTGGGAAAAGTCCATATTCTATAGAGAATCCCCTTTCCCCTTTGTTTTCCTTCCTTCCTTTCCAGATCCAGGAGATAATCAACTAATAATCTAATAAAGGACTTACATCCAAAAATACAGAAGGGACCCTTAAAACTAAAAAAAAATTAGAAAAATGAACCCCAACTCAACTAAAAATGGGCAAAAGATCTTAATGGAAATGTCACCAAAAATAATATAGAAATGTGTAAAAATAATATATTTTCATATGCTTCGTAATATGTCATTAAGAAACTGCAAATTAAAGCAACAGTGTGGTACCACTACACACCTATTAGAATAGTTAAAAATCCCGAATTGTCCATGTGTAGCTGGTCTAGCAATTATGCTCCTTGATGTTTACTCAAATGAGTTGAAAACTTATATCCATACAAAAAGCTGCACATAAATTGTTCTTGTCTGTTTTGGGCTGCTGTAATCAAATACCATAAACTGGTTAGCTTATGAACAAGAAAAATTCATTTTTCACAGTTCTTGAAGCTGGGAAGTCAAAGTCCAAGATCAGGGTGCCAGCAGATTTGGTAACTGGTGAAAGTCTGCTTTCTGGTTCACAGCATGTTCTAGCTGTGTTCTCACATGGTAGAAGGGGCAAACAAACTCTCTGGGGTCTCTTTTGTAAGGGCACTAATCCTATTCATGAGGGCTTCTTCATGACCTACTCATCTCCCAAACGCTTCACCTCCTAATGCCATCACCTTGGAGGTTAGGATTTCAACATATCAGTGGGCAGTAGGGGGAGACAGAAACATTTAGACCATAGCATAAATGTTTATAGCAACTTCATCTATAATTTCCAAACATAGATATTGCTCATTAGGTAAATGGATAAACATATTGTGGTACATTCATATAATAAAATATTATTTATTGATAAAAAGAACTAGCAAGCCACAAGAAGATACAAAGGAAACTTAAATACATATGAAGTCAACACGGCCAGTCTAAAAAGGCTACATACTACACATACTTCTATGATTACAACTACATGACATTTTGGTTACAAATCTACTTGCAGTAGAAGATAATACAGTGGTTCAGAGGACAGGTTTTATGATCAGGCAAACCTGGAATGCGGTCTTAGCTTTTCCTTTTTTTTTTTTTGAGACGGAGTTTAGCTCTTGTCGTCCAGGCTGGAGTGCAGCGGCACAATCTCGGCTCACTGCAACATCCACCTCCCGAGTTTAAGCGATTCTCCTGCTTCAGCCTCCTGAGTAGCTGGGATTACAGGCGCCCGCCAGCACACCTGGCTAATTTTTTGTATTTTTAATAGAGATGGGGTTTCACCATGTTGGGAGACTGGTCTCCAACTCCTGATCTGAGGTGATCCGCCCGCCTCGGCCTCCCAAAGTGCTGGGATAACACATGTGAGCCACCGTGCCCAGCCTTAGAATTTCCTTCTATGAGCTGTGTGAGGCACTAGGTAACTTGCCTTGCTTCTGTAAGCCTCAATTAATCCTTCTATAAGATGGGGATAAACATATGGTTTCAGTTTCTTAGATTTGTTAGGAGAAGCTGAGATTAATGCATGTAAAGTTTGTCTAGCTTAAGTCTTGTCAAAATTGTAAATCTTGTTCTAAAATTCCAACTCTTAGTTTTGTCTATATTGCCTATATGTGCTATAATATTTATTATTTCTTTCCTTCTGCTAACTTTGGGTTTAGTTTGCTCTAAACCCATTATAGTTCTTTGAGGTTTAATGTTAGGTTTTTGATTTGAGATCTTTTTTCTTTTTTAACGTAGGATTTTTCTGCTACTAATTTTCCTCTTACTACAGCTTTGTTGCATCCAGTAAATTTAGGCATGTTGTACTTTTAGTTTCATTTGTCTAAAATTATTTTCTAATTTTCTTTGAGATTTATTTTTTGACTCATTGGTTGTTTGAGTGTGTTGTTTAATTTCAAGCTATTTGTGAAACTTTCAGTTTTCCTTCCACTATTATTTCTAGTTTGATGAAACTAGATATAATGGTCAGAAAAGATACTTGGTATGATTTCAGTCTTCCAAAATTTAGGATTTCTTTTGTGATTTAACATGTAGTTTCTCCTGGGAAATGTTCTGTATGTGCTTAAAAACAATGAGTATGCTGCTGCTGTTGTGTGCATAGTTCCGTATATCTGTTAGGTCTATTTGGTCTATAATGTTAAATTCACTATTTTCTAACTGATATTCTTTCTGGGTATCCTAGTCGTCATTGATAGTGGAGTTATTGAAGTCCCCTGCTATTATTATTTTGCTGTCTATTATTTGTCCCTTCAGAACTCCTAGTGTTTGCATTATGTATTTTGGTGCTGTAATGCTGTGTAAACTGACCTTTTTACCCTTATAAAAATATTTGTCTATTGTGAATTTGTTAATAAATATTGTGAATAAATATTTCTTTGTCTATTGTGAGTTTTTGACTTAAAGTCTATTTTGTGTCATGTAAGTATAGCCAACCTGCTTTTTTTGGTTTATGACTTGCATTGAATATATTTTTCCTTCTGTTCACTATGTGTGTCTTTAAGTCCAAAATGGGTTTTGTATAGGCAACGTATAGTTGAGTCTTCATTTATATTCATTTGGCCACTCTTTTGATTGAGTTTCGTACATTTACATTTCAAGTAATTATTGATAGGGAAGAACATACTATTGCCATTTTGTTAATACTTTTCTGAGTTGTAATTCTTTTCTCCTTTTCCTTTCTTGCTATTTTCTTTTTTTGTTTTATTGATTGTTTTGTAGTGAATGAGAATGATCATTTTTATTGCCCCAAATCCACAATTTAAATCTGAGTTGCTGACAACCATCTCTTAATTTGCTGCTGAATTGTTTTATACCACCTTGCAAATTTGGCTGTACATTTGGTTTTTCACCGTGACCTTCAATTCTCCTTGAATAATTCCTTGCACAGTACAGGTGATAAATCATTATTTATGGGTCAAGCTAACATCCTCTTTTATATTCTTACAGATTCAAATTAACTGCAACATGGGGCTTTTATGCAAGTTTCTTTGTGGTTTTGAAAATAGCTGGTTCTCTAAAAGAGCAGTTCAAAACACCCAAGTAAAGATAATTATAGGTTTACTTTTCTTAAATAACACAATTCAATTTAAAAATACTTATTCCTCACTTTTTGATTATGAGACACATAAGGAAGCCATTCTTGTCCTTTCAGAATTGCTTTATTAGAGAGTATAAGACAAGCCATTTATGATCAGAATATAAGACCATGAGTGCCAGGAAAGGGGTTCGGAGTGTGGCAGGGGTCGGAAGAGAGAAAGCAGCACATGTGGAGGAGGTTCGGAAGTCTTCATGGGGAGGATTCAAAAGAAGGAGCGGGGAAAGGGAAAAATGCTTAGTAGGGGATGCAGTAAGCAGAGAAACTACAGCTTGGGGCTTTTGACCATGTAATATAGTAAAGGGGCATCAGCCCTGAGTTATTATTTGGGTCATATATGACATGAGAATATAGGGATGGTAGAAGCAGCTGGACTTCATGTCTATGAGGCTTAGCATCCTCTGACAGACTTAGAGTAACTCCTTGCTAACTAGTGAAAATATGATATTCTTCAAGATCTAAAGAGGGAAAAGGGGCTGGATGCGGTGGCTCACGCGTGTACTTCCAGCACTTTGGGAGGCCAAGGCAGGAGGATTACCTGAGGCCAGGAGTTCAAGATCAGCCTGGAAAACATAGGGAGACTCCATCTCTACAAAGAATAATAATAATATCCAGGTATGGTGGCACATGCTTGTGGTCCTAGCTACTTGGGAGGCTGAGGAAGAGGAGCATCTGAGCTCAGGAGGTTAGGGCTACAATGAACTGTGATCGCACCACTGCACTCCAGCCTGGGTGACAGAGCAAGATCCTGTCTCAAACAAAATCCAACAAACAAAAACTAACCACAAAAAAAACATGAAAACAACAACAAAAATAAACAGGAAAAATGGTCTTTCACAGTATGCTTTTTAATGACTAAAATAATACACATTCGTTGTTTAAAAAGACAATTTAGAATCAGGAACTAAAGTATTTTCACTTTTTTGGTACTATTCTTTTTTGGTGAAGAGGGCAGCTGAGGTGGGACCAGATAGCATCTACTCAGGTTACTCAAATATTGCAGTCTTCTTTGATTGAGATCCTCCATTCCAGTTGCCACATGTCGTGAACAAAGAATGAATACTGAGATCTGGTAGATCTGGATGTAAACCCACTTACTAGCTACATGAACATGGGTATAAATTTCATGAGGATTTTGTTTCATTTACTGCTATATTCACAGTAACTAGAACAGTGCCTGGAACTTAACAAGTACTTCATAAATATTTGTTGAGTGAATTAATGGTGCTTTATGAACCTTAGTTTTATTATTAATAAGGTAGGAAATATCCCCAATTCAAAGATTTGTATTGAGGAATTAAACAAGAAAATTATTGGGGAAAGCATCCAACACAGCTCATTTCACGTACCAGGTTTCTAAAGACATGACTTTCTTTCCATCCTCAGATAAATATTACATTTAACTATATATTTCAGTAATTAACTGCTTTTTTGTTTTTATGATTATTTTGTTAGTCTGGGTTATTTATAAAGAAAAGGAGTTTACTTTGGCTCATTGTTCTGCAGGTTGTACAGGAAGCATGGCGCTAGCATCTGCTGGTGAAGGCCTCAGGAAGCTTCCAGTCATGGCAGAAGGCAAAGGGGGAGCAGGCACATCGCATGGTGACAGTGGGAACAACAGAGGGACAAGGAGGAGCAAGAGAGAGAGGAGGGGGAGCCAGCCTCCTTGACCAACCAGCTCTCACAAGAACTAACAGGGTGAGACAGAACTCATTACCATGCGGAGGGCACCAAGCCATTTGTGAGGGATCTACTCACATGACCCAAACACCCCCCACCAGGCTCCACCTACAGCATTGGGGATCACATTTCAACATGAGATTTGGGGGAGACAAATATCCAAACCATAACAACTATATATTGGCTTTTAAAAAATATGTGCTTCAGTATCTACAGATCTAAGAACATGACACTTTTATAATATGGCTTGGGAAAACAAACCAGTATTGGCTTTGATGCTTTTTGCTAGCTCAGCTGAAGCCTGCCTTGTGTGAAATGGAGACAGGGCACAGAATGAACGGTGGGATGATGCAGTGACACACTCCTCAGTGTTTCTCTGGGAACACTAATGGGTTCACCTGTTTTCAATGACTTGACCAACAAATTCAGTTTACAAAGTGAAAACAGAAGAGTTGAACAGGACCTTGTCCATAGATGTAGCTCAAGTTAGAAATCTAAGTCACATAAAGGCTAGCTTCCTTTATTTAACAATAGGTAAATTTCCTACACTGATAAATCCATAGAATTGTATAAAAATTCAATCCAGGCCAGAATGATTGCTCAGGCCTATAATTCCAGTGCTTTGAGAAGGCTGAGAAGAGAGAATCACTTGAGGCCAGGAATTTGAGACCAGTCTGGGCAACATAGGTGAGAGGTTTTCTCTACCAAAAAAAAAAAAAGGAAGAAAAGAAAGAAAGAAAGAAAAAGAAAGAAGGAAACAAAAGAAAGAAAGAAAAGAAAAAGAAAGAAACAAAGAAAGAAAGGAAAGAAAGAAAGAAAGGAATTAGCTGGGCATGGCGGCATATACCTGTAGTCCTACCTACTTGGGAGGCTGAGACAGGACAATTGCTTGAGCCAAGGAATTTGAGGCTGCAGTAAGCTATGATCATGCTACTACACTCCAGCCTAAGTGACAAAGTGATGCCCTGTCTCTATATTTAAAAAATTAAATCCAATAAAATGTGTGCCAAGAACTATGCTAGATGCTAGGGACACAAAGTTGAATAAGAAATTGCATTTCTTATTTCATTTCAGAAATTTCATTCTGTTTTTAGATCCAGAATAGGATTTGCAAGTGACAAAGAAGATAGTGCACTGCCTTGTGCAGGTCACTTGGCTTTGAGTCTAGCTTAGATATGACATGCAAAGTGGTTATTCAGGCTCATAACTAAATAAGCCTCTAAGTACTAGAGGCTGGCTCAACCTCAAAAAATCAAATCTTGGCCAAAAAAACTATTTGACCCAGCAATCTCATTACTGGGTATATATCCAAAGGATTATAAATCATTCTACTATAAAGATATATGCACACATATGTTTTATGTTTATTGCAGCACTATTTACAATAGGAAAGACTTGGAACCAACCCAAATACCCATCAATGATAAACTGGATAAGGAAAACGTGGCACACATACACCATGGAATACTACGCAGCCATAAAAAAGAATGAGATCATGGCCTTTGCAGGGATATGGATGAAGCTGGAAGCCTTCATTCTCAGCAAACTAACACAGAAACAGAAAACCAAACACTGCATGTTCTCACTAATAAGTGGGAGTTGAACAATGAGAACAGGTGGACATAAGGAGGGGAACATCACACACTGGGGCCTGTCGGGGGGTGGGGGCAAGGGGTGGGAGAGCATTAGGACAAATGCCTAATGCATGCGGGGCTAAAAACAAAGGTGACAGGTTGATAGGTGCAGCAAACCGCCATGGCATATGTATACCTATGGAACAAGCCTGCACATTCTGTACATGCATCCCAGACTTAAATTAAAAAAACAGAAACAGACACAAAATTGGCAATGACCAATAAAAGCATTTCTTCTTTGAAAAAATAAATAAAATCTCCAACCACTGTGATATCTTAGATAGCCAGTATAACCTCTGGCCCTAGAGAAAGGGAAAAGTCCTGCCTTGTGGTCATTGCAAGACCTACCTTCATTCCCATTCAGAGATCATTGGTAGGATTGTGTCCTTTCTTCTCCCCAGAGATTGACAGGGGGAACATCCATTCCTTTTAGGAGTAAGTCTACATCAGTCAGAGCTTTCAGACAGTCCGGATAGATAGCTAATGGTGCCTTTCCTAAAGTCTGGCTTTACAGTTTTACAGTACTTTTCAAAGACAGTACAGACTAGGACTAAACTTAGTTTAAAATTTTCTTCTACTTATAAAGGCAAACAAGACCCAATACATTAGGGAACAGAACACTGAACATCTCAACTAGAAATCTGTGCATTGTAGTTAACAATGACCAGGCACAGTTTTCCACCAAATAGGTGAGAATTTCTTCAGCCAGGTGATTTTCACTAAACAAAAGAAAGCTGATTTTTTGATATCACCACTGCTAAGGACAAAAAAATCTTTCCCTTTTAAATGACACTTACCCCCATGCAAGTTTCATCACATTGTAATTTGTCAATTACATCACCCCCATCACTTGCTGCAGGGACTGGGGAAGCCTCACATCATGAGTATCTGTGATTTGTCAGTAACTGCACATGTCTGACAGTGTAGACCTGAGTTAATTTTGGTATCTTCTTTGTCTCTTAGTCTGTTAGTAAGTGTCTATCTACCAAATGCTTATGGGAAACAATGCTGCTTTTTGTATTTGCTGCTTTTAATTTCATTTTTAATCTCTGCTTTTATTCTTTTATTTATAATTCTTGGAGAATTATGTGATTAAGCTAATCATAAATGTATGGTCTAGTATGTTTTTTTGCATATACCATGTACAGATCTGCTTGTGAGAGCATGTGAAGATTTTATCAGGTTCTGCAAGTGACATCAGAGAACATTCATGGAAGCTAGCACGCCAGTAGTATTAATCCAAATTCTCATTTGGACCACTAGAAAAAAAAAAAAACTAAGAGGATTAAAACATTGTCAGCTTTTGTCAGTATAGAGTAAAATGATAACACACTGATTGGTTGATAAAATTGATTGACAAAATACAATGTGATGAAAGGAGAGACAGTCAGTATAGTTAACTCAGTGATATTGGGAATCACTGGATCAATGACTGTGGGTGTACACTTGCAAACCAAGTTTACCTGTGAATAGCTAAGGAGGCTAGGGAGTGAAGTCATCTGAACAGTCAGGAAAGCTTCTTGGAGACTGAAGGATGTAATACAAAGGAATCAAGTGTGGTCCTGTCTTCCACTCCCATGATTTACCATGAGATGTGAATGTCAAGAGGCTCAGCTGAATGAAATGAATTGATTTGTTATTAGTTATGAAAATTGGAAA
This sequence comes from Sapajus apella, assembly GCF_009761245.1. Classification (NCBI taxonomy): domain Eukaryota; kingdom Metazoa; phylum Chordata; class Mammalia; order Primates; family Cebidae; genus Sapajus; species Sapajus apella. Next base: position 7,307,286 of record NW_022436995.1, read on the forward strand.
ACAAATACCGACATCTTTGCTGGGTTTAGAGATTTTGCAAGCAAAAATATATATGCAACCAAGGTTTAGTTATATCATTTATAAAAACCACAAATCAGCTTTTACTCTCTCCTGCTGGACAATGGGGCGGTGTCAAGCTTACAGGAGCCAAGGGAACATGTTGTGGTGGTCATTCCTGTTCAGATGGAGATGTTGAGAAATGGTTCTCTGCAAGTCTCATGTAAATAACCATTTACTACAGGGAATTTCACTTCAAAGGCAATTATCTTATTTATCTTATTTTTGAACACATCATTGATTACAAAATAAGCCTAGAAAAATTAAACCTTTGTCTAATTTTCTTTTGTTAGACTGTAAGGCTAATGATGTACTTTTTTTAAAGAGAGATGGTCTTGCTCTGTAGCCCAGGCTGGTATGGTATGCATCATGACTATAGGCACATGCCACCACAAGCAGCTAATTTTGCTGATTTTTGTAAACATGGGATAGCTATGTTGCCCAGGTGGTTTTTAATTTCTGAAATCAAGCAATCCTCCTGCCTCAGCATCCCAAACTGCTGGGATTAGAGGTATGAGCCACCGTGCCTGGCCTAATGATATACTCTTAATAGCTATGCTCCAGAAACTCTCAGAGGCCTGATAGGAGAATAGAAGCCACTTTTCCCCTCCTCTAAGCCTCTGTGCTCAAGATTCCTTGATCTGTGGCACAATGCTAGCAGCTGTATTACAAAGGATATAGGCAAGGGGGAGTTCATAGTGGGCTCTGGGTACTAGAGAGAATGGAGGAGAGGGCCTGGCAAGAGGAAAAACGTGGGCAGAATAGAATGTACAGCTATAGAATGGGTAATGTTATGGACTCAAGATTAATGAATGGAGGCATCTCTTGCCAGAGTTGGGAGAGACAAAGAAGAGACAACTCATTGCCGCTGGGAAGGAATGGCCAGGCATAGGCTGTCTATGCACATCAGCAATGTGACTCAGAAGGAAAGCTATATCCACTTTTATATTTTGATGTTGTGTGCCTGGCTGGTTCAACCTCAGCTTTATGTCCATTTGTTGATAAAACCATGAGAAAGGTCTTAAAGCATTTGGATGTTAGTGTACTCACTTCTAAAATTCTAGAGTCCAGGGACCAAAGCTGCTCTGTTCCTGCTTCCTGGGGTGGGGGACCGGGGGGATAAGGGAACATGACATATTTATAATGATTGTGTACAATGCCTGGTGGGTTATTAGCTTTCAGTAATCCATTTCATAATGTTTGTGCAAAACCGTGGGATGGGAGAAATAGTGTAAGTTTTAGCGATGTATTTCCTTCCCATGTGGAAAGTTTTGGTTGCTAGGGAAATTATCTGTTAGCAAAAGTAATTTAAATGTCAAAATTCAAAGTGTTTATTTGAAATTTAATGTACCTGACTTGAAGCCATAATTAGACACCTTTTCTTTAAGTTAAGACATTTACCTGAGAACCTATGTTTAACAGCCTTTCCTAGAAAATTAATTAGAAACAAACTACTTCCTTATTAGTATTAATGGTTTAACAAGCTATTTTTAAACTATAATCATTCATAGTTCAATAAGTTTAAAATTTATTTGTTGGTGCAGGCATTTTCTCACAGATTAGACTCTTCTCCGCCTTTTTTACTGTATGATGGGCTTCGCTTCTGTTCTTTCACTATTCTTGTCTACATTTTGGATATCAAGACAATACCTGTAGCTTTTGATAGCACCTGTATAGGAGCTAAGGGCTCCTTAGCAGTAAAAAGCCATCAACAAATTATAATTTGTTAAAAAATATCTTTTAGTTTCTACTGTGTGAAGATAAGTGATGGCGCAGAAGTACTGATTTCATTCATTTGTATCCAGTTAAAATTCTAATATAATATTAATAGCAGTAGTAATGATGGTACTTTATGAAGTGCTAAGTGCCAGGTACCATGCAGGCACTGTGCTAACCAATAACTTGTATTGTCTCATTTAATCCTCACAGCCACCTCATGAAGTAGACCTTATTGTTTCATTTATAGTTCAGGAAACTGAACTTCAGATAGTTAACTGCCTGAGATTTCACAGTTACTAAATGAAAGAGTTGAGATTCTAACGTTAAGTTTAACTACTTGTTTTAGTTGGCTGAGGCTGCCATAACAAAGTACGGAAAACTGGTTCTTAAATAATAGAAACGTATTTCCTTGCAGTCCTAGAGACAAGAAGTTTAAGATAAAAGTATCAGCAGGGTGGGTTTCTTCTGAGGCCCCTCTCCTTGGCTTGGACATAGCCGTCTTCTCCCTGTGTCTTCACATGAGCTTTCTTTTGTGCCTGCATGTGTCCTGATCTGCTCTTCTTATGATGACACCACTCATTTTGGATCAGGGCCCACCCTAGTGAACTCATTTAACCTTAATGACCTCTTTAAAGACTTTATTGCCAAACACAGTCACATTCTGCAGTACAGAGGGATAGGGCTTCAACATATGAATTTGGGGCAAACACAGTTCAACCCATAAAAGTCCCTAAACCATGAAGTATATGTATTACCAACAAGAGGGACTATCAAGTCAGCTAGGCATTTCCACTCTGGTATAAATTAGTTTTTCCCAACTAATTTCCTGCAGGAAGATTTTGATGGTGAAACTGAAGGAGAAGGTTGGGGGCTCTGGGTCCTTTAGGGAATGAAGAAAAGTCACCAAAAGTGGGAACAAGGAAGGAAGCTAGAAGGACAGCATCTCCTAATTTGCTGTTTTGGGTAGGACCAAACTTCTGGAAGTAAATTAAACACAGCATCATTTTCTAATTTTGCTTCTATATTTCATCTTTCTAGCTTCTCATTTTTGTTCTGAAAGCATCATTGCTCTCCAACCAAGCCAGCAGGCTCCTAAGCTCTTGGAAAAGTTCCTGAACAAATCCTATTGTCAATTCTCAAATAGGACCTAAAAAATAAAAGAAAGTAATAATCTGCTAGATTCTTTATCATTTTAAGATGTTATTAAAAATTATAGACCTCTGTTAATACAGATTGGAATCCAGAAATTGTTAGCAGGTATCTGGAATGTTTAATAAGAATTCGCAGGAAGGCAATCAACATCAGGAATGGTTTTTCCTGGTGAACTCTCAATTTCCACCATAGCTGTTTCATCTAAAGGAGTAGATCAGAAAGTAAACCAGAGCACTATTCACATCCTGCCTTCCAAGAGTTCTTATTTCTATAATCTCTTGGGAGCCAAAGCTAATGAAGAAAGCAGGGCCTTCCTTCTACCCTCATCTATCAAGAGCCAGATCCTACCATTACTTTTTCTCTTCCTATGCCAATGAGTTTGTCCATGAGCATACTGCTGAATCTGCCACTTGTCTAGGTGCAAAATTAACTACTACTTTTGGACATTCAGCTGAATGTTAAATATCCTGCTTGACAGCCTGTTAAGTGCCTTCTGAGTCAGGAAGGGCTAATACATTTCAGTTTGCACACCAACTCCAAATGATTGATGGGTAGTAACTGTCTGGACAAGGGCAGCGTTGAGAAGGTTGTGAGGTCACTTTTTTAAAAAAGAAAAAAATGGCATAATCAATTAGTGAGGTCTACCCTGGGAGAGGGACTAGTGGCACAAATATAAATGATCTTTCATCAGTAATAAATTCAAAGCTACAATTTATAGTGAGCTTACTTTCTGCCAGGTGCTGGGCTAAGGCTGGTACATGCATTACTTCAGTGAATGTTCACAGCTCTCCAGGATAAGTGTTATATATCTCCATTGCAGGGATAAAAAAACTTACAAGGATAAAGAAACTTGGGCACAGTGAGTTTAAACAACCACCCCAAGGTCATCCATCTAGTAAGATTCAGAGCAAGACAGTCATAATATAGATTCTTGGAAAAAATGCACTGAATATGTGGATTAGGATTTGAGCTGAGGCTGCCACAGGCGAAGCTGCAGTGCTGGTATCACTGTGAGACTGCAGGGTATCACCAAGGACCCAGGAGGAGCACTTCCTTAGGTGTGCCCTCATTACAGTCTTTCTATCTTGGAGTTGGCCAGCTTGTCTTCTCATAATTGAGTCCACAAATACTTAGTGAGCATCTACACTGTGCCAAGCATCTGGGAATGCAGCGAGCACAATAGGGCTCCCTGTCCTTCAAGAGCTTAGGCTTAAGTTGAGAGAGGCAGACAATAAACACATAAACAAATAAGATGACTTCAGGTCTCGATAAATGCTGCAGAGTTGCTTAAAGAGGGTTACTGGATGGGACCATGTGGGAAGAACTACTTTAGCCAGGGATGAAGATCTCTCTGAGAAAGGGATCAGAAAGGTGAGAGGCAGGCAGTGTGGGGAAAATATGGGACAGACAGAAAGAGGAGCAAATGCAAAGACCCTGACACATTAGGGCCTTGTCATGTTTGCAGGGAAAAGGTGGGTTATTGGCCACTCCCTCATTGTTATGTGAAGACTAAAAAGCATGGCCATGCTTCAGTGACTGTCTGAATTTCAGTTCCCCTGCACAAACTACTTGGTGGGGAAAATAGAAGAAAGTGATCCTCCTTCTGTTTTTCTTTTCTCTCTTCCACCCTCTAAATGTCTCTGTCAGTAAGTCAGTAAGGAGTTACACACATGCCCAAACCTTCAGCATTTGAGGAATTAATTTGCTTAGAGAAGAATATGAACTTACGGTATGTCTTATAGAGAATGTCTATTGATAATATATATAATAGTCACACATCAAACAAACTAGTATTAGGGAGAATCCCTTCATTAACATAATCTAGAGAGTTTATTTTGAATAAACAAATAATAATTGAACAATCTAGAGAGTTTATTTATTTTGAATAGGCTAGAAAACTCAAGAAAAAGAAAAATCATTTTCATGAGTTTGGATACAATTGTCATATATTTCCTGCAGAGTGGACTCTCCTTGTTGTCATCACATGATCCTTTGGGACAGCTGTTGTGGAGAGGACACCTCAGAATAAAATGCCATGACACTTTTTTTTTTTCTTGGAGCTTTTTCTGACATTGATTTGAGATTGATTTACATTAGTTTATGTAATATTTTAAATAAAAATGTATATGCATTTCATGGTCATTACAGTATAAATAGGACATCTATTAGCTAAAAGCCTGACTTAACCTCTGCAAAGTTGCCCAACAAAGCTTCCTTCTGAGACAAAACCTCTGGCATTGCTGTCTCACCTATTTACAATTATTTAATAAATATTTATCAAGCCCCCCAACTGTGTACCCAAAGTGTTAAATTCTATGAGGGGTAAATCAAAAGCAGAGAAACCTTTGTTTCTACCCTTGAAAAACTTGTATTTTGTTGGGGATAAATATTTGAAAGAGCTAAGGAACAAAGCTAGAGTGATTCAGAAAAAAATAATAGATAACTAAATTGCACAGAGGATTGCAGATCATCTTTATATGTCTTTCTTTGTTTCACTCACACATTGGTCTTCTGAGATAGTTATTGATATTATCCCCATTTCCCAGATGAAGAAACTGAAGCTTAGTGATGTAACATATACAAGACAACTAGTAAAGGTCAGGAGCAGGCACTGTAGTAGTTAAGAGCAAGGACTCTGGGGTCAGACAGAGTTAGTTTTACAAACTTGGGCACGTTTGTTACCCTCTCTCAGCCTCAGTTTCCCCATGTTAAAGGATAATAATGGTATTCACTTTCCCCAGCTGTTGTATTGAATGAGAAATCTACTGAAGATGCCTAGCACAGGGCTGGGACCACAGCATCCACTCAGCCCATGTTCTGAGGAAGTTGTGGAGCAAATTGGATTCCAGCATCTCTGCTGTCCAAATACAAGCCCCTGCGTGTCATGTGGACCTTAGCACTCTCTGCTTAGGTTAAAAATGTAGCTCAACCACTTACAAGCATGACCATGGGCAAGTTCCTAACGGCTCTGTGTCTCTGTTTTCTCATTTGTGAAATGGGGATGATACAGTGGCTACCTCATAGGCTATGTAAAGGTACAGTGATTTACTACATATAGAGCACTTAGAAGAGTGCTTGGCCATATTAAGCTCCCTAAAGAACTTTACCATCAAGGATGAAAGATGCAGGTGGGGTGTGTTTAGGAAGGCTTCTTCCAGACAGAGCTTGTCACTTATATCCTGACGGAACAAATGCCAACAGGAACTGAATCGGCACACCCTGCTGATCACCCTCACACAGTTCGGAGAGGCATCGTGGCTAGATTTGAAAACCTACCTCCACCGCCTCTCTTGCACCTGTCAAAACTGCAGGGGCTGCTCAGCAACACATGAGAAATCCAACTTGCAATAAAATCATTTTTTCCAAATACATCTGTCTACACTTGAAGGCGGCAAAACACATTTGAGAATTCGCAATCCCGCATAGTGGACGTGAACTTGTTAACTTGTTCTGTCAACAGGCTTGATGTCTGAGCATTGTTGTCATCACAGAACGGCTTGTTATCTGCCAGGCTTGATTGTTTCCCTCTCAAGTGGGAATTGGAGGGTTCTCTAACAGGAGAAGAAAGCTTTATCAAGCCCTGGATATAATGCAAAGCCATAGCCCTTGACTTTGTAAAGTGGAAGGTTTAGTCTCTGTGTGCTCTTAGCTACGTATTACTCTATGACCCTAGGAACCTTCGTCTTTTCCCTCTTCCCCTCCCCTTCACTTTTAATTCCCTTTCTCCCCTTCTATAAAATGGCATCTCTAATGGGGGCAGGAATAGGTCAGCTTTGCTTGCCACTCTGTAAAGATTCATTAATTTAAGTTACCATTTAGAGTTCGTTTATTGGGTGCTTACTCCATACATAACCTTGTTAGTCCTCAAGCCCCTGGAGGATTTGAACATTGGCTTGCTTGATGACAAAGTCAGGAATTTAAAGCACGATGCTTCCTCTGAGTATGTGCAAGGAGTTTGACTTTCTTGCCTGTGAGTCAAGGGAACTTTGGTTTTAGCCATAGGGGACTGTATTTTAATTGTATTACTTACATTTTTGACAACTAAAAAGGGTCAAACATAAGAAAGTTGTAGTTTAAATTAAAAAGATGAGGAAATAATCCTAGCTCCAGAAATTAAATTAGTTGAATCTTGCTGAATTTATAAGTGTCATTCCAAAAGATTTCATTAAAATCCAACTGGGAAAGAAGAAATGAACAGATCACTGGCTTTGGATTCCATGTGGGACCAAATTCTGATTTCATATATGGACAACATAATGAGACCCTATCTCTTAAACACACACACACACACACACACACACACACACACACACACACACACACACATCCCTCTCTCTCACAAAGCCTCTTGATTTTCTTGACTATAAAACAAGAATGATAATACCTCCGTTATAGAGTGGTCAGCTAACATATATAAAGCATTTGGTTCACGGTTAGTACTTAGTCTATATTTTCCTCTCTTTAAGTTTTACCTCTCTTTAGCAGATATGGAAGGAGGACTTTTTCAGCAACTTGAAGAACCACAGCATAAATGCTGTTTTATTATAAAAGAAACAACAGTCTTGCCATGTCCACCCCAGACAAGTTTTTTTAAAAAAATTTTTTTAATTGAGACAAAGGAGACTAGGGAGGCAATATATATATATATATATATACACACACACACACACACACATATATATTTAATAGTGACATTGTACCATTAAGAAATGTGATTTTTGGCTGTCATGACACAGCCTTTTTCAATTTTGGGGGAAAACATTGCCAAATGAGAAAAAATTGGGTGAAATGAATAGGATTTTCAACTTCTTAGAGGAACCTCCTTTGACACACAGTATAATTGCCAGAGGAAGTGACTGTATGTTTTGAATACTGGTAGTGACCTTAGCAGAACCAGCTTGGACCTTAAAAAAGCAATTTGAGTTTCGGTCATTTCACTCCAAAGGATTCTAGTTTCCTGTTCAACTGATGGTGCTCAGTGCTAAGGTGGACTATTTATCTTAGCAAATAAATGATGCAGATGCAGGCATTTTTTGTTGCTTTGTTAAAAATAAACAGGCCAGGCCAGGCACCATGACTCATGCCTGTAATCCTAGCACCTTGGGACGCCGAGGTGGGCGGATCACCTGAGGTCAGAAGTTTGAGTGAGACCAGCCTGACCAATATGACGAAACTCCATCTCTACTAAAAACAGAAAAATTAGCTAGGCGTGGTGGTGTGCGCCTGCAATCCCAGCTACTTGGGAGGCTGAGACAGGAGGATCGCTTGAACCCAGGAGGCAGAGGTTGCTGTGAGCCGAGATCACGTCATTGCACTCCAGCCTGGGCAACAAGAGCGAAACACTAACTGAAAAAGAAACAAGCAAACAAACAACAACAACAACAACAACAAAACCAGGCCATACTCACAAACCATTTGTTGGTATCCTAAATATTATAAAGTTACTTGGGAATGTGACTTTTCCATACACTGGCTTTGGAAGTAGTTATTCTGAAAACTACTCTCGTAAAGTTGTTTAATTATGGGCACACATATAAGTGAAATAGCAATTAATTTTCTGGTGGAAACAGAACCAAACTTTAAGACAAAGAAACATTTAAGGAACACTCAAGAACTGTTTTTTTCTTTAAAGTTATTGTTTAGCACTTCTACTTGGCAACTTCTGCCTTGTCAATTTTACAAGTAACATATGGAGAAATTATCAAGTTCCATTCATTAGGTAAACGTGATTTATCCTTTGGTTTTCAACCAAATGGCTTGGTATTTCTCACAAAGGGAGATGTTTTGCTTGTGTTAAATGACTAATAGTACAATTTGTTTTACATTATCAAAAAGAAAAAAAGGAGAGAAAATGACTTAAGAACTTGTTTGGAAAGGATTATTGAAGAAGTAATCCATCTTAACAGAATGCAGTACTTGAAGCATGTGAATTAAAATCCTAATCAATCTCCCTTTGTTTTGGGAAATTAAAGACTATTAAAAAAAAAACAGAATACTAGGAAAAGACAGTTTCTAGACAAGGCACTAAGCAGAAAGAAAAGCAGATGATGTAAAAGCTAGGGATTTAATAATATTTGCATCCTCTCTTTTTGTCCCATTTTGTTTCCACAGGCTTTCAAAATATAAAGGTGAGGACGGTGGGTTAAATTCATTCATGTTTATAGCATTGTAAAAATGACTGAAGTTTTTTCAAGATGAAAACAAAGGCATATTCATCTTGATCTGAACAGCTCCTGCCTTTTCTTTTCTCTCTCTTATCACGGAATGGATGGTGAGCCCATATAGTTTTTCTGTACTTTAAACCAGTTCTCTGTCAACTGACATCCTGAGCCACCAATGAAACTAAAATAGGATGGAAGACAAAAAAGCCAAAGCTGGTGACCTTAGGAAATCCTCTCCAAAGGTTTTTCTCTTTATTTTGCTCATAATCACTATTCTCTTGATTCTCACACTATTGAAAATAATGTAGCTTGACTTAAAAACACCAAAAAAATTCCAACCATTAAATTAAGTCATCTCATAAAACATGTAACATTTGAATCCTTTATTCTTCAAAAGAATAAATATATGTATGTATATATACAGTAAGCCCTTTGTATCCATAGGCTCTGCATCCATAAATTCAACCAACCACAGAGTATAAGTATTTGGGGAAAAACTGACAGAAAGTTTGAAAAGGCAAAACTTTAATTTACCATTCACTGAGTACTACATTGAATCCAAGCAAGTGAGGTGATGTGTAGGCATTGTATTAGGCATTATAAGTAATCTAGAGATTATTTAAAGTATATAGGATGGTGTGTAATAGGTCACATGTAAATAGTATGCCACTTTCCATAAGGGACTTGAGCATCCTCAGATTTTGATATTTACAGGGGTCCTGGAACCAGTCTACCATGGATAATGAGGAATGACTGTCTGTGTGTGTGTGTGTGTGTGTGTGTGTGTGTGTGTGTGTGTGTATGTATACATATATTTGGTTCACTGTTGCAAATAATCAGGTAGTTAAAGAAGACTAGAAGAAACAACTAAATTCTTTTTTAAAAAATATAGGTTTATATATGATATAATAATTAAGCCACCATAAGGACAGTAGAATATCCTGAACTTAACAGCAGATTATATTTTTAAAATGTTTTAAAAGATAGATAGGGAATGTCATTTTGTAAGCACAAGTAGCTTGGAAACAAATACATTTTTTTAAAAGGTAAATTGGAAGTTGTAGTAGTTAGTTATTTCTGTGTAGCAAACAACTCCAAAATATAGTAACTTAAAACAAATACCACTTATTCTTTCCCATAAATCTATATATCAGTTGGGTGGTCCTGCTGATCTTCACTGGGTTTGGCTGGGCAGAGTTTTGATCTTAGCTGGGGCTTACTCACAGGCTTGACAATTAGCTGGAAGCTTGCTGAGCTTTTAATGGCTTCAGCTAGGATGACTGAACTCCATTCCAAATATCTCGTTCTCCAGCAGGATTGCATAGGCGTGTGTGTGTGCGTGTGCGTATGTGTGCATGTGTGTGAGTGTGCATGTGTGTGAAATTTGCTGCTTTCCTCTTGGCCAAAACAGGGTACACAGCCAAGTCCAGATTCAAACTGGGTAGAAACTACAAAGTTTCAAGGCAAAATTACAAGGCCAATAATGCAATCAATCTATACCACTGCAGCGTAAAGTGAGTGAAAATTGACATGGTGAGGAATACTTTAGCATCTACTAAAGAAATCATCATAAAGATATAGAATGTCCTGAGAAGGCTTTCCAAAGGAAGAAAATGAAGGGAAGACCATTTCAGGTGGGAGAAAGATATATTATGGGAATAAGTCATTTTACTGGAGGTATAATCACTTATTTAACCAACCCAATTGATGTAGATTGTTCTAAATTTTCTCCATTACCATCAATGCTGATCTATGCATCTAGCTATCTAGCTTGCATATAGATGATACATCTGTGTACACACACACACAGATATATCACACACATGATATGCAAATATAAATTCTTAGAAATGGAATTGCTAATTCAAGTAGCTCGTACATTTTTATAGATGCCATCTGAGCAGACCATACAAATTTATACTTCTACCAACAGTGTATGAGACCTGTTTTTCTTATATTTATACTGGATTTTATCAAACTTTTAAAACTTTGCCAGTCTAATAGGTAAGAAGTAGTGCTTGAGATTTTTATAAATATCTCTTCAGTTATAAAAAAGATTAAACTAGATTATTTTCAGCCAGGCATGGTGGTTCATGCCTGTAATCCCAGCATTTTGGGATGCCAAGGCGGGCAGATCACTTGAGCTCAGAAGTTGGAGACCAGCCTGGGTAACATGGCAAAATCCTGTCTCTACAAAAAATACAAAAATTAGCCAGGAATCATGGCATGTGCTACTAGGAAGGCTGAGGTGAGAGGATGGCTTGAGTCCAGGAGGTGGACATTGCAGTTAGCCAAGATGGGGCCATTGCACTCCAGCCTAAGCAGCAGAGCCATACTCTGACTGAAAATAAATAAATAAATAAAATAAAAATAAGCTATAATATTTACACATATAGAGGACATCAATTTCTTATGAATTGTCAGCTCATCTCTTTACTCATCAATTTAAAAAATTAAGCCTAAGTTTTACAGTTATTTTGACTTTTATTTTATTTTTTAATCTATTTTTTATTTCGATAAGTTTTCAGGGAACAGGTGGTATTTGGTTATAGGAATAAGTTCTTTAGTGGTGATTTCTGAGATTTTGGTGCACCCATCACGCAAGCAGTGTACAGTGTACCCAACGTGTAGTCTTTTATCCTTCACCCCCCCATCTTTTCCCCCAAATCCCCCAAATCCATTGTTTCATTCTTATGGCTTTGCGTCCTCATAGCTTAGCTCCCAATTATGAGTGAGAACATATGATGTTTTGTTTTCCATTCCTGAGTTACTTCACTTAGAATAATAGTCTCCAATTCCACCGGGTTGCTGCAAATGCCATCGTTTCATTCTTTTTATGGCTGAGTAGTACTCCATGATACATATAGACCACATTTTCTTTATTCACTCATTGATTGGTGGGCATTTGGGCTGGTTCCACATTTTGCAGTTGCAAAGTGTGCTGCTAGAAACATGCATGTGCAAGTATCTTCTTTGTATAATGACTTTTTTTTTCTCTGGGTAGATATCTAGTAGTGAGATTGATGGATCAAATGGTAGATCTACTTTTAGTTCTTTAAGGAACCTCCACACTGTTTTCCATATTGGCTGTACTAGTTTTACATTCCCACCAACAGTGTAAAAGTGTTCCCTTTTCATGGCATCCACACCAACATCTATTTATTTTTATTTTTATTATGGCCATTCTTGCAGGAATGAGGTGGTATCACATTGTGGTTTTAATTTCCATGATAATTAGTGATGTTAAGCATTTTTCCATATGTTTGTTGGCCATTTGTATATCTTCTTTTGAGAACAGTCAATTCATGTCCGTAGCCCACTTTTTGATGGGATTGTTTGAGTTCTTTGTAGATTCTGGATATTGGTCCTTTATTGGATGTATAGATCATGAAGATTTTCTCCCATTCTGTGGGGTGTCTGTTTACTCTGCTGATTACTTCTTTTGCGATGCAGAAGCTTTTTAGTTTAATTAAGTCCCATCTATTTATCTTTGTTTTCATTGCAGTTGCTGTTGGGTTCTTGGTCATGAAACCCTTGCCTAAGTCACTGTCTAAAAGGGTTTTTCTGGAGTTATCTTCTTAATTTTTATGGTTTCAGGTCTTAGGTTTAAGTCCTTGATCCACCTTGAGTTGATTTTTGCATAAGGTGAGAGATGAGGATCCAGTTTCATTCTCCTACATATGGCTTAACAATGATCACAGCACCATTTGTTGAATAGGGTGTCCTTTCTCACTTTATTTTTTTGTTTGCTTTGTTGAAGATCAGTTGGCTGTAAATATTTGGGTTTACTTCTGGATTCTCTATTCTGTTGCATTGGTCTATGTGCCTATTTTTATACTGCCATGCTGTTTTGGTGACTATGACCTTACAGTACAGTTTGAAGTCAGGTAATGTGATGCCTCCAGATTTGCTCTTTTTGCTTAGTCTTGCTTTGGCTATGCAGCTCTTTTTGGTTCCATATGAATTTTTTGATTTTTTTTCTAGTTCTGTGAAGAATGATGGTGGTATTTTGATGGGAATTGCATTGAATTTGTAGATTGCTTTTGGCAGTATGGCCATTTTCACAATACTGATTCCACCCATCCATGAGCATGGAATGTGTTTCCATTTGTTTGTGTAATCTATGATATATTTCAGGAGTGTTTCGTAGTTTTCCTTGTAGAGGCCTTTCACCTCCTTGGTCAGGTATAATCCTAAGTATTTTATTTTATTTCTGCAGCTATTGTAAAAGGGGTTGAGTTTTTGATTTGATTCTCAGCTTAGTTGCTGTTGGTGTATTGCAGAGCTACTGACTTGTGTACGTTAATTTTGTATCCTGAAACTTTGCTGAATTCATTTACCAGCTCTAGGAGCTTTCTGGATGAGTCTTTAGGGTTTTCTAGGTATATGATCATAAAATCAGCAAGCAATGACAGTTTGACTTTCTCTTTACCAGTTTGGATGCCCTCTATTTCTTTCTCTTGTCTGATTGCTCTGGCTAGGACTTCCAGTACTATGTTGAATAGGAGTGGTGTAAGTGGGCATCCTTGTCTTGTTCCAGTTTTCAGGAGGAATGCTTTTAACTCTTCTCTGTTCAGTATAATATTGGCTGTGGGTTTATCATAGATGGCTTTTATTACCTTAAATTTTGTCCCTTCTATGCCAATTTTGCTGAGGGTTTTAATCATAAAGAGATGCTGGATTTTGTTGAATGCTTTTTCTGCATCTGTTGAGATGATCATGTAATTTTTATTTTTAATTATGTTTATGTGGTGTATCATATTTATTTATTTAGAGATGGTGTTTCACTCTTGTTGCCCAGGCTGGAGTGCAATGGCGCGATCTCAGCTAACTGCAACCTCTGCCTCCCGGGATCCAGCGATTCTCCTGCCTCAACCTCCTGAGTACCTGGGATTATAGGCATGTGCCATCATGCCTGGTTAATTTTGTATTTTTAGTAGAGATGGGGTGTCTCCCATGTTGGGCAGACTGGTCTCAAACTCCTGACCTCAGGTGATCCACCTACCTTGGCCTCCCAAAGTGTAAGGATTACAGGTGTGAGCCATTACAAATGTGAGCCACTGTGCCTGGTGGGTGTATCAAACTCATAGACTTGCAGATGTTAAGCCATCCTGGCATCCCTGGTATAAAACCCACTTGATCACAATGGATTATTTTTTTGATATGCTGTTGGCATTAAAAGGGGAAACTTGGGCCTGGCATGGTGGCTCATGCCTGTAATCTAGCACTTTGGGAGGCCAAGGCAGGCAGATCGCTTGAGGTCAGGAGTTTGAGATTAGCCTGGCCAACATGGTGAAACCCCATCTCTACTAAAAACACAAAAATTAGCCAGGTGTGATGGCGGGCACCTGTAATCCCAAATACTTGGGAGACAGAGGCAGGAGAATCAGGAGGCAGAGGTTGCAGTGAGCTGAGATTGTGCCACTTCACTCTAGCCTGGGCAACAAAGCAAGACTCCATCTCAAAAAAGGGGGGTTGGACGAGGCCAAGATGACCCACTAGAAGCCACGGCGTTGGGAAGCTCCAAAAAAAAAAAAAAAACCGTAAGTGTGTAGACCCTTCGCTGGCAACCAAGGTATCCAGGTTCTCTCATCAAAATTAACTAGAAGGCTGGCATGACTCACAGAGAGAAGGAAGAGCAGTGTGATGCAGCAGCTCACCTGAGAGCCACATGAGGAAGGGGAACCCCCTCCCCTCAGCCAAGGGAGGTGGTGAGTGAGCATGCTACCCAGGCAGGAAAACTGCTTTTTCCACAGAACTGTGCAACCCATGGTTCGGATCCCACTCATGAGCCTACGCCACTGGTGCCTGACACCCCAACCCTGGAATGAGCACAGATTCTTATGGCCTCTTGGGGAATCTGCTTGAGCCCACCAAACTCTCAGAGGGTGGCCAGTGGCCAGTGATGAACAGCACGGTCTGTGGCTGTCTGCTGAGCTCCTTGGGGGAGGGACAGCAGCCAGCAATAGGACTGGCAACTGCCTAACACTCTAAGCTCCCCGGGTTGGGGAAGGGCAGAACCTATTTCTATAGCTCCAGGCTGTGCTCTTCCCTTGCGCAAGCCAGGGAGGCTGGATGCCTTGGTCCCAAGACTTGTCCCCATAGCCCAACACACCAGCTGTGGCAGCCTGTGGCCAGAGTGCATCATCAGGCCTAACCCTGACCCATCCTTCCTCAGGGGTCGGGGTTTCCCTGCAAGATCTCCAATAGCTCCAGCCAGAGGCTCAGGGACAGAATTCAGATCTTCCTGGGCCTGAGCCTCTAGGGGAAGGAGTGGCCACAGTCTCTGGGGACTAGCAGACTTAGCCACCTCTCCTGGTAGTTCTGAGAAATCTGGGCAGCCCAGACAAGAGGGTTCCCCCCAGTGAAATATACCCTCTCCATCAAGGGACAAAGTACTTTGTTAAATGGGTCCTGCTCCCCATGCCACCCAACTGGGTGAAAACCTCCAACAGGGGTTGTCAGACAACATATACAGGAGCGATCCTAATGGTATCAGGTTGGCATCCTTCAAGATCAGAGGTCCCAGAACAAGGAACAGGTACCCATCTTTGCTGCTCTCCAGACTCCTTGAATGACATCTCCAGGCACAGAGCAAATCAGATGAATAGGGCCTGAAGTGAACCCCTAGCAAACTTCAGCAGCCCTACAGAAGAGGGACATGACTATTGAAACAAAAACAAGCAGAAAGCAATAACAACAGCATCAATGACAACAACTAAAAGGCCCCCCCAAGAAAACCCATCTAAGGGTCAGCAGCCTCAAAGACCAAAACTAGACAAACTCAAAAAGACGAGAAAGAATCAATGAAAAAATGCTGAAAACCCAAAGGCCAGAATGTCTCTTCTCTAACTGATTGCAGTGTCTCTCCATCTAAGACACAGAACTGGATGGAGGATCAGATGGACAAATCGACAGAAGTAGGCTTCAGAAGATGAACAGGAAAAACTATGATGAGCCAAAGAAGCATGTTCTAACCCAACACAAAGAAGCTAAGAACCTTGATAAAAGATTAGAGGAATTGCTAACTAGAATAACCAGGTTAGAGAGGAATGTAAATGACCTGATGGAGCTGAAAAACACAGCACAAGAACTTCATGAAGCATACACAAGTATCAATAGCCAAATCAACCAAGTGGAAGAGAGGATATCAGAGTTTGAAGACCACCTTACTGAAATAAGACATGCAGACAAGAATAGAGAAAAAAAGAGATGAACAAAGCCTCCGAGAAATGTGGGACTACCTAAAAAGACCAAACCTACGATTGATTGGAGTACCAGAAAGAGATGGGGAGGATGGAAACAAGCTAGAAAACACACTTCAGGATATTATCCAGGAGAATTTCTCCAACCTAGCAAGACAGGCCAACATGCAAATTCAAGAAACACAGAGAACACCATTAAGATACTCCATGAGAAGATCAACCGCAAGACACATAATTGTCAGATTCTCCAAGGTTGAAATGAAGGAAAAACTGGTAAGCGCAGCCAGAGAGAAAGGCCGGGTCATCTACAAAGGGAAGCCCATCAGACGCACAGTGGACCTCTCAGCAGAAACTCTATAAGCCAGAAGAGACTAGGGACCAATATTCAACATTATTAAAGAAAATAATTTTTTAACCCAGAATTTCATATCCAGGCAAACTAAGTTTCATAAATGAAGGAGAAATAAAATCCTTTACAAACAAGCAAATGCTGAGGGATTTCATTACCACCAGGCCTGCCCTGCAAGAGCTCTTGAAAGAAGCATTAAATAGGGAAAGGAAAAACTGGTACCAGTCACTGCAAAAATACACCAAAATACAAAGACTAATGACACTACAAAGAAACTGCATCAACTATTGTGCAAAATAACCAAATGGCATTACGATGACAGGATCAAATTCACACATAACAATACTAACCTTAAATGTAAATGGGCTAAATACCCCAATTAAAACACACAGACTGGCAAATTGGATAAGGAGTCAAGACCCATCAATATGCTGTATTCAGGAGCCCCAGTTTATGAGCAAAGACACATACAGGCTCAAAATAAAGAGATGGAGGAAAATTTACCAAGCAAATGGAAACCAAAACCAAAGCAGTAGTGGCCAGGCACTATGGCTCACACCTGTAATCCTAGCACTTTGGGACGGAGAGGGGGGTGGATCACCAGAGGTCAGTGGATCACCAGAGGTCAGAGGTGGATGACCAGCCTAGCTGATATGGTGAAACCCTGTATGGACTAAAAATACAAAAATTAGCTGGACATGGTGGTGGGTGCCTGTAGTTCCAGCTACTAGGGAAGCTGAGGCAGGAGAATCACTTGAACCTGGGAGACAGAGATTGCAGTGAACTGAGATTGTGCCACTGCACTCCCCTGGGTGATAGAGCAAGACTCTATCTCAGGAAAAAAAAAAAAAAAAAAAAAGGCAAGGATTGCAATCCTAGGCTCTGACAAAACATACTTTAAACCAACAAAGATCAAAAAGGACAAAGACGGGCATATACATAATGGTAAAAGGGACAATTCAATAAGATCTATTATAAATATATATGCAACCAATACAGGAGCACCCAGCTTCATAAAACAAGTTCTTAGAGACCTACAAAGAGACTTAGATTCGCATACAATGATAGTGGGAACTTTAACACCCCACTGTCAGTATTAGATCAATCAGACAGAAAGTTAACAAGGATATTCAAGACTTAAACTCAGCTCTGGATCAAGTGGACCTGGTAGACATCTACAGAACTCTGTACCCCAAATCAACAGAATATACATTCTCCTCAGTGCTCATGGCACTTATTCTAAAATCAACTACATAATTGGAAGTAAAACACTCTTCAGCAAATGCAAAATAACTAAAATCATAACAAACAGTCTCTCAGATCACAATGCAATCAAATTTGAACTCAGGATTAAGAAACTCATTCAAAGCCACATAATTTCATGGAAATTTAACAACCTCCTTCTGAATGACTCCTGGGTAAATAATGAAACTAAGGCAGAAATCAAGTTGTTTTTTGAAACCAATGAGAACAAAGAGACAACACAGAAGAATCCCTGAGACACAGCTAAAGCAGTGTTGAGGGAAATTTATAGCATTAAATGCCTATTATCAGAAAGCTAGAAAGATCTCAAATCGACACTCTAACATCAAAATTTAAAGGACTAGAGAGGCAAGAGCAAACTAATCCAAATGGTAGCAGAAGGCAAGAAATAACTAAGAGAGAAGAATTGAATGAGATAGAGACCCAAAAAACCCTCCAAAAATTAAACAAACCCAGTAGCTGGTTTTTAAAAAATACTTAACAAAACAAATAGACCACTAGATGGACTAACAAAGAAGACGAAGAGAGAAGAATCAAACAGACACAATAAAAAATAATAAAGGGGATATACCAACACTGACCTCATAGAAATCCAAACCACCATTAGAGAATACTATAAACACCTCTATGCAAATAAACTGGAAAATCTAGAAGAAATGGATAAATTCCTGGACACATACACCCTATCAAGACTAAACCAGGAAGAAGTTGAATCCTTGAATAGACCAATAACAAGTTCTAAAATTGAGGCAGTAATTAATGGCCTACCAACCAAAAAAAAAAAAAAAAAAAGCCCAGGAACAGACGAATTCACAGCTGAATTCTACCATAAATACAAAGAGGAGCTGCTACCCTTCCTTCCGAAACTATTCCAAACAACTAAAAAGAAGGGACTCCTCCCTAACTCATTTTATGAAGCCAGCATCATCCTGATACCAAAACCAGAAAGAGACATATCAACCAAACAAACAAAAAAACTGCAGGCCAATATCCCTGATGGGCATAGATGCAAAAATCCTCCATAAAATACTGGCAAACCAAATCCAGTAGCACATCAAAAAACTTATCCACCATGATCAAGTTGGCTTTATCCTTGTAATGCAAGGCTGGTTCCACATATGGAAATCAATAAATGAAATCCATCACATAAACAGTACCAAAGACAAAACCATATGATTATCTAATGGATACAAGAAAGGACTTTGATAAAATTCAACATCACTTCATGGGATGTTCAATAAACTAGGTATTGGTGGAACACGTCTCAAACTAATAAGAGCTATTTATGACAAACTCATAGCCAATATCATATTGAATGGGCAAAAGCTGTAAGCATTCCCTCTGAAAACTGGTACAAGGGAAGGATGCTCTCTCTCGCCACTCCTATTTAACATAGTATTAGAATTTCTGGCCAGGGCAATCAGGCAAGAGAAAGAAATAAAGGGTACTCAAATAGGAAGAGAGGAAGTAAAATTGTCTCTGTTTGCAGATGACATGATTGTATATTTAGAAAACCCCATCATCTCAGCCCCAAAACTTCCTGACCTGATAAGCAAATTCAGCAAAGTCACAGGATACAAAGTCAATGTGCAAAAATCACAAGCATTTCTTTACACCAACAATAGGCAAGCACAGGGCCAAATCATGAATGAACTCCTATTCACAATTGCTACAAAGAGAATCAAATACCTAGGAATACAGCTAACAAAAAATATTAAGGACCTCTTCATGGATAACTGCAAACCACTGCTCAAGGAAATAAGAGAGGGCACAAACAAATGGAAAAATATTCCATCCTCTTGGATAGGAAGAATCAATATTGTGAAAATGGCCATACTGCCCAAAGTAATTTATAGATTCAATGCAATTGCCATTAAACTACCATTGACATTCTTCACAAAATTAGGAAAAAACTATTTTAAATTTCATATGGAATCAAAAAAGACCCCACATAGCCAAGACAATAGTAAGCAAAAAAGAACAAAGCTGGAGGCATCATGCTACCTGACTTCAAACTATACTGCAAGGCTACGGTAACCAAAACAGCATGGTACTGGTACCAAAACAGACATGCAGACCAAGGGAGCAGAGCAGAGACCTCAGAAATAGCACCACACATCCACAACCATCTGATCTTTGACAAACCTGACGAAAACAAGCAATGGGGAAAGGATCTCCTATTCAGTAAATAGTGCTGGAAAAACTGGCTAGCCATCTGCAGAAGACTGAAACTTACCCCTTCCTTATACATTATACAAAAATTAACTCAAGATGGATTCAAGGCTTAAATGTAAATCCCAAAACTGCAAAGACCCTAGAAGAAAACCTAGGCAATACCATTCAGGACACAGGCATGGGCAACAACTTCATGACAAAAACACCAAAAGCAATTGCAACAAAAGCCAAAATTGACAAGTGGGATCTAAGTAAACTAAAGAGCTTCTCCACAGCAAAAGAAACTGTCATCGGAGTGAACAGGTAACCTATAGAATGAGAGAAAATTTTTGCAATCTACCCATCTGACAAAAGTCTGATATCTAGCATTTACAAGGAACTTAAACATATTTACAAGAAAAAAACACAACCTCATCAAAAAGTGGGCAAAGGATATGAAGACACTTCTCAAAAAGACATTTATGCAGTCAATGAACATGTGAATAAAAACTCAACATCACTGATCATCAGAGAAATGCAAATCAAAACCACAGTGAGATACCATCTCATGCCAGTCAGAATGGTGATTATTAAAAAGTCAGGAAACAATAGATGCTGGTGAGGCTGTGGAGAAATAGGAGCACTTTTACACTATCGGTGGGAATGTAAATTAGTTTGGTGGGAATGTAAATTAGTTCAACCATTGTGGAAGACAGTGTGGTGATTCCTCAAGGACCTAGAACCAGAAATTCCATTTGACCCAGGAATCCCATTACTGAGTATATACCCAAAGATGATAAACCATTCAACTATAAAGACACATGCACAAGTATGTTTACTGCAGCAGTATTTACAACAGCAAAGACATGGAACCAACCCAAATGCCCATCAATGATAGACTGGGTAAAGAAAATGTGGTACATATACACCATGGAATACTATGCACCCATAAAAATGAATGAGGTCATGTCCTTTGCAGGGACATGGATGAATTTGGAAGCTATCATTCTCAGCAAACTAACAGAGGAACAGAAAACCAAACACCATATGTTCTCACTCATAAGTGGGAGATGAACATTGAGAACACAGGGACACAGGGGAATAACACACACCATGGCCTATTGAGGGGTGGGGGTTGAGGGGAGTGAACTTAGAGGACGAGTCAATAGATGCAGTACACCACTATGGCAGACGTATACCTATGTAACAAACCTGCATGTTCTGCACATGTATCTTGTTTATTTGCTTTTTTAGAAGAAATGAATTTTTTAAAAGGGGGTACTGGAGGACTTGGCAGGAATTTAAATATCATGCAGCCATAGTGGAGGAAAGTTTGATGGCTCCTCAAAAAGCTAAGTAGAATTACCACATGCCCCAATAATTCTATTCCTGGATATATACACAATAGAAGTGAAAGCAGGTACTCAAACAGATACTTGTACACCAATGTTCACAGCAGCATTATCCACATTCACCAAAAGATTAAAACAATTCAAATGTCCATCAACAGATGAATAAACAAAATGTGATATATCCATATAATGGAATATTATTCAGCTTTAGAAAAGTCTAAGGTTCTAACACATACTACAACATGGATGAGCCTTGAACCAATAGGAGATACACACACACACACACACACACACACACACACACACACACACACATACACAGACATTTATTGGAGGCAGTGGCACACGTGATTATGGAGGTTAAATCCCATGATCTGCCACCTGCAAGCTGGAGACTGAATAAAATCAGTGGTGTAATTCAGCCTGAATCCAAATGACTGAGAACCAGGGGAGCTGACCAGGGGAGCAGTCCCAGGGCAGAAGAGGTTAGATGCCCCAGCTTAAGCAGTGAGGTAGGAAAAAAAGGGTGAATTCTCCCTTCTTCTACCTTTTGTTTTGTTCAGGCCTTCAGTGGATTGGGTGATGCCCACTCACATTGAGGAAGGCAATCTACTTTGCTGAGTCCAACAATAGACAATTCAAATGTTAACCTCAACCAGACCTTTGCAACACATCCAGAAACAATGTTTAATCTGGGTAACCTGTGGCCTGCTCAAATTGACAGATAAATAAACCATCACAAGAATCAAGAGAAAAAGAAATGTCCTCTTACTGCTTTTTCTAAAACAAATTCAGAGTCAAAGAAGGAATATTCCCTTGCAGCATCTGGATTAACTCAGTATTTCCAAGTAGTACAATAATGATTGAATCTGTTTTGTGATTAGATCAACTACCCTGCATTTAGAGGCTGGTAAAGGTTACAGTATAACCAGCAATTTCAGCCAACTGAGCTAAACATACATCAGTGATGGCTTATGCCTGCATTTCCTGCACAAGAAAAGAAAGAAAGGGCCCAAGACTTCTTTGTTATAGACTAACTTGAAGACCTGGGTCTGAGAACTCCTCTTAACTTGCCTCTCCAGAATTTCACCAGATAATGCAAACTGATGATGGAGGGAGTCAGAAAACAGACTGAATCTGTCTTCATTCAGCATGTGTTAGACACAGACAGCATATGGTTGCATTATAAACTCTTGAGACAGGCCTGCTTCTGGAAACCTTTCATTGCCCTATTGCTGTTGCCATGGTAACTGCTAGGACTTTTGCTTCTGTCTTGGTCCTTCCTCCAGCACTTGACCACTGGGGTGTGACTTCTGTTGAGCACCCTAGGAAAGCCCAATCGCAGTTGCAAAGACTGCATTGCACTTTATGAATGTCATAGGGGAATTGTATCCTCTTTTTGCTGCTCAAAGCAAAGTTACTATTTTGGGTCTGAACTCTTTCTCTGTGGGTGCTGCTCAGAGGATCTGGGTTGTTCCCTTTGGGCTGGGTGATTATGTAACCTGGAGGTGTGATGGGAACTGCTTCTCTTCCATTGTGTGACTCCTACAGTGGAAAAGTAATTACAGTCATGGCGGTGAGTAAGTAGGGGGCAAAGCAAAGAACTGAATGATGTGCAACTACTTGCTGCTCTGGCATCAGGTGACGGTCTTGTTTTCAGGGGGAGGCTGTCAAGCAGTGGTGTCTTACAATGCTTCAGGATAGAAGCAACCGCCAACACTGAAGAATGTCAGGTAACAATATAGAAAATTTTGCTTTCAATTCCCAATTGCATTAACCTAATTGTCTAGGTTAGTGGATTAAATAGACAAGCTAACAAATGAATTTAAGAATGTTTTTTAGGCTTTATTTTAATACAAAACATTTTTAGATCATTGAATTATGTGAGTCTGATAATTTTCCATGCTGGAGAACATGCTGTTCACCGGCTCTTCTTTATAAACAGAGATAATTTGTGAGAAATTAGAAATAAATCCTTATATTTAAAATGACTCTTTTCCTCATATTTTAATTATTTGCATAATTAAAATTCATAGAACTACATAAAAGGCATTGGGTCTGTAGCTGGTCAGATCTCAATGCAGTAAGAACAAATTAGTTTTCTGCATATTAAAGGCTTAGGAATTTGTAATTCATGGCCATTATCACTTTGCTGGCCTTCATATTTTTGCATTGCTTATCACAGTATATTAACAAATATTCATTAAATCCCTGTGAGCAAAATCCAGTAAAAGATTGGTATCATCACTGTCTTATCCATTTTGTCAGAGGAGAGAAATGAAGATGGATTGAGTTTATTCTCTCCTTCCTAGAGGAATTTGGCTAGAATAATAATTCACTTGGCTAAAACTGGCTGGAAAACATGGGAGAGAGAAGAAAAAGAGCTTGGAAGAGAAGAATAAAGCATATATATTTTTAAATTTTAGTTATATTCCAATATGCTAAAGCTTTGTAGGCAAGGCTCTTGGCTTCATCTTGACTTTAGATCACGTTCTTCCTCTGGTGACTATGTAAATGAATTCACAATATTTAACACATCTCAATGCACGTGCCCCTTATGTTTTCTTTGCACCACGTTGCAGATCTGCTTGTTTGTGTTCTCTCAGCCTTTCTGAGGCATTTGCCTCAAATGCCGTAACACCAATGAGTCCTTTAATCAGAATGGAAGGTGCGGGGAGGGGTGGCGTGCAGAGGCACAGACATCCTGGCCTCAGGGAATGCTCAGCAAGGACTTTTCAGAGTCCCTGTTTCCAGCCCAGAGGTCACCTCACCTACTACATAATGGACCTTCCATCATGTGGTCCCTGGGAATGAAGGCTAATGCCCTTCAAAGCAGTAGCCATCATTTACCAATTAATTCATTAAACCGTCTAAAGTCACCATGGTTCTCCCTGGTTTGGCCTTCTTTGAATTCAAGTTTTTGTTGTTGCCGTTGTTCAGGAAGCCTTTATTAAAGACTTTTTATTATAGTCTGTGTTTGAGTGGAATATCTCTGTTTTGAAACTGAAGTTCAATTTCACACTTTTCTTAAAACATATATCGACACAGAAAAGATATGTATAGATGCATGCGCATATGTAGCAGGAAGAGCATTTGCTATTTTGAGGCTTGACAGAGAAATTAAGGAGGTGCAGGGAAAAGAGAAGGGAGAGAGGTCTCTTTAGAAAGAGCAGAGAGAAAGAAATCAGGCCTATGAAGGATGGCTGATGACTTCAGAAACAGTGATGTCTGAGATAGATATATATATATATATATATAAAATCATTCACATGGTTATATATATATATATATAATCATTCACATGGTTCAAAAATTGAGAATTGAAATCTTCCTCCCACTCCTGTCTCCAACTCATCCATGCCATCTCTCTAGTTTTCCCTACCATATCAACAAATGTTATTATTTTCTCAGGAAGGTTTCCAGAGTTTTTCTGTGCCTATACAAACATAAGTAAATCTATTTATGTATTTGTTCATTCAACCAATTACCAATGTTCCAGGAACAAAACAAAGCATCCTGACCCCAAAAGATTACATTCGCTTAGCTGGAAGAGACAGATGATATTCAACAAATGTAATAAATTTGAAATAATATTTTCCATTAGATCAGTGGGGCTCAGGAAGAAAAAAACAGAAAACGCAAGAAAACAGAATCAGGATGAGATGGGTTGCTGTTTTCAAGATGGTGGTCAAAGGAGGCCTCACTGAGAAGGTAATACGTGAGCAATGACTTCAGTTGGGAAATGATCATGGGGTGGGGAAACTTTTTCTAGGGGAGGAAACGGAGTCTCACTCTTTTGCCCAGGCTGGGGTGCAGTGGTGCCATATTGGCTCACAGCCACCTCCACCTCCCCGGTTCAAGTGATTCTCGTGCCTCAGCCTCTCTGAGTAGCTGAGACTACAGGCACTTGTCACCATGCCCAGCTAATTTTTTGCATTTTAGTAGAGACAGGGTTTCACCATGTTGGCCAGGCTGGTGTCGAACTCCTGGCCTCAAGTGATCTGCCATCTTGGCCTCCCAAAGTGCTGGGATTACAGGTGTGAGCCACCGTGCCCAGCCAGGATGGGGAAAGTTTAACCCCACTCATAATAAGGAAAATGGTTTTCACCTCTGTTTCCTATGGGCACAGTGGTATTGATGAAAAAAGCCAAACTCTGTAAAATACTTAAGGAGATTTATTCTTAGTCAAATATGAGTGACATGGCCTGAGGCACAGTCTCAAGAGGTCCTGAGAGGAGGTTGGGTTACAGCTTGGTTTTATATGCTTTAGGGAGATAAAAGAAATCAACCAACACATATGAGGTACATATTGGTTCCGTCTGGAAAGGCAGAACAACTCAAAGGGAGGAGGTGCAGGAGGTGGTGCTTCTAGGTCAGGAGAGTATTCAAAGATTTTCTGATTGGCAATTGGTTGAAACAGTTAATATTACCTAAAGACCTGGAATCAATAGAAAGGAGTGTCTGGGTTAAGAAAAGGGGTTGTGGAAACCAAGGTTTTTATTATGTAGATGAAGTCTCGTAGGTGGCTGCCCTTAAAAATAATAGAGAACAAATGTGTCCTACTTAGACCTTTAAAAGGTGGTAGACTCTCAGTTAACCTCTTCAAGACTGGGAGGGACTAGAAGGGGAAAGATCTATTTACGTTATTAGAGATTCTTTACAGACGAAAATTTTCCCCTACAAAAGATGGCTTTGCAGGGTCATTTCAAAATATGGCAGAGAAGCATATTTTGGGGTAATATATTTTTATTTCCTTCTGTATCTGCCATGTGATACTAAAGTCAGGTTGGAATTTGGTATCTTATTGCTACAAAGAGTCTGCTTTGTCAGTGTTAAGATCTCTGTTTTTAAGGTTAATGCTGGTCAGTTGTGCCTGAATTCCAAAAGGAGGAGACCCTCTTCTTTTTCATCATGCCATAAACTAGTTTTTCACGTTTCCTAGGGTCCCTTTGGTCAAGAGGATGGGTTCCATTCACAGTCAGTTCATTGGGGGGCTCAGAATTTTATTTTCGGTTTATAGTGGCAATATAAATTACACTGGGTGACCCCACACAGAAGCAGATACACAGACTCTCCTCCATCAATCCTCCTTAGGAAAACAACCTCTCTTTGTTAGCATCTCATCAGTATCAGCAGTGGGGGCTCACATATGTATGTCTTTAAATGTATAATTTTCATCCTCTGGGAAGAAACCAGAAGAAGCTGCTGTAGTTCTACTCTGGTGACATTTGTGAAGCAAAGCCAAAGCAGCATCTAGAAGAGGAAGCTCGTTCCCTTGCTTCCAGCAGGAGTGGACAGTGAGGGAAGTCACACTACTCTCATTTGTTGGGCGCTTAATATCTACCAGGCACACTGCTAAAGATATGATCTTATTTGACCCTACAACAACAACCCTGTGTTGTTGTGGGTATTTTTATTCTATTTTGGCAGATAATAATTTATTAATGTTATAGGTAAAATGTTAGACTCAGGTTATGAAAACTGGCCACAGTGACACAGATCCCAAGTATCGAGTTCTGAAGCCTGTGGTTCTGGAGTGGGATGGACTCATTGCAGTCCTTGCCTTTCAAAACAAATACCAGTCAGGGGTTGTCATCTGCCTTCTGGCTGTTCATGACTGGAGCAGCTTGGTAGTGGCTTTGAGCAGTGCAGGTAAATATGTATGCTATCTCCCAGCAGATAATTCTGTGGTTTCTTACAGAATCCATGATACTTGGCATTCAGCTTGAATTTTTTCCCTTCTATAATAAAATACCATATCAAGCCCACTACTGTCAAATGTCCTCACTGGTTTCACATCTTCAAGTCTTGCTAAGGCAGTTTCAAAATTAATCACAGGATTCTCATGTGAAACTCAAAGTCATTGTTTTGTCACTTTTTGTTATAAACTAGTTCAGTGTCTCTTATCATTTAAAAGTTAATGGTAACTCAGTACAGTTTCAACAATATAGCTTCCAAAACACTGTTTTTCAGCTGGCTTGTTGCTGACAGAGTTTACAGAAAAAGGAATAAGTTTTTAATTGAGCTTATCTATTTTAGGACAAAAGGGAGTAGATCTTACATACACTAATGTTTACTTAAAATTATATCGGGGGCCGGGCGTGGTGGCTCACGCCTGTAATCCCAGCACTTTGGGAGGCCGAGGCGGGTGGATCACTAGGTCAAGAGATCGAGACCATCCTGGTCAACACGGTGAAACCCTGTCTCTACTAAAACTACAAAAAATTAGCTGGGCATCGTGGCGCGTGCCTGTAATCCCAGCTACTCAGGAGGCTGAGGCAGGAGAATTGCCTGAACCCAGGAGGCGGAGGTTGCGGTGAGCCGAGATCACGCCGTTGCACTCCAGCCTGGGTAACAAGAGCGAAACTCCATCTAAAAAAAAAAAAAAAAAAAATTATATCTCTAGCCGGGTGTTATGGCATGTGCCTATAATCCCAGCTACTTAGGCAGCCGAGGCGGGAGGACTGCTTGAGTACAAGAGTTCAAGGCTGCAGTGAGCCATGATCACATCATTGTACTCCAGCCTGGGACACTGGGTGAGAGACCCTGTCTTAAAAAACAAAATATCTCTATATGTGATATTCTCATCTCAATCTGAATTCTAAGTACTCACTTAAAGTAAAAAATATGTCACTCTTTTGGGATAAAACCCATTCCTATGCCAATGCCAGAGTTAGCGTGAGTAGCTGGAGCTGGATTGTCAGTTCTATAATTAAAACATCAATTTTTGGTCCTTCAAAAATGTGGTCCTATTTCTATTCTTCTGTCATTCTCTTTGATTCTCAGAAAGCAAAAGCGAAAATAAACTTAGTTTGTACTCCTGAAGAAGAATTGACCCAAACACTTCTAACTGTTGTTGATGATAAAATGTGCCTTTTGTATTTTAGTTATTGAAATGTCAGCCTTGGAAGTATTCCATTTTGTAGAAATTAATGGTCTCAGAAGTTGCTCAGTTAGGATCCTTTTATTTGTGACTGATTTATTAATCAACTACAAATGTTATTTTAAAGACATACTTTTGAGATCTATTAATTTGTTATTTGTCAATATACTTCATGTTTACTTTTCATTTTAAGACGCTTTAATCGTAACTTATGCTGACATAGGAATGATATAGGAGAGACAGGGCTAGAAAATAAATTTATGACATTCTGATGTGTTTTTTTAAAAAATTAATTGGAAGCAGTATTCAGAAATACTCTCTAATTAGCTGTCAGCTTCCAGCCTGCATTCCTTAGCAATCTTCAATTGGACATCCAAAGATACTTCTTTATAAAAGAAAAACACAAATTGTAAGTATAGATCTACCTGGTACTTTCTGGAAATTCTTATAAGCTGCCAAACAGTTCTATTCTGGAATACAGGAAACAAAACAGCACAAATCACTTATGGTCATTGCAGAAACAAAAAACGTCTGTTTTACTATCACCATCATCATCATCATCATTATGATCATTGATCTGAGTTTAGAAAAACTTTGCTTTCCATTGGCTTTAGGTGTATCTTTTACCACATGTCCATAGTAGATGCTTAATAACCATTTTTTTGAATGAATGAATGAATGAATGAGATGTCTATGTTTATGGCTGCAGTGGGGCATGATCTTAAGATCTTAAACATTTCTGAGCTGTTACATGAATCAGCACTGCAACACTTGTGCTAAAGAGAGTCCTTCAGAGTTCATCTTTTCCTAAGTTGTTTTCTGCATGAATTGTCCTAAAGTTCTCCCAGACACACTGGGACTCCCAAATGTCTGTGATGTAAGGCCTCTGCAATGTGTGAATGCGTAGGAAGTGTTTTTAAGATTTTCTTTCCAATCAACTGGCTTTTTGGCAGATGACATAATTAAGGTGCAATATGTAGGTGGACATTTTCTAAATTATAAAATAAAGGAGGCTAGTGGGTGACTGCAGAGGCAATGACATTAATAAAGTGGAGAAGATAAGAATTAGATAATTAGAAAAGGTGATTTTTTTTTTTTAACAATTTATGAAGAGCTGAGAAATGCTAAGCTAACAGAATTAAGCAACCAAAAACATATACCAGTCTTCTGCAGGAAGGGGTGACTACAAAGACAAAGACGATTTTATTTTATTTTTTTGAGATGCTCTGTCACCCAGACTGGAGTGCAATGGTGCAGTCTTGGATCACTTCAACTTCTGCCTCCTGGGTTCAAGCAATTCTTTTGCCTTGGCCTCCCAACTAGCTGAGATTACAGGTGCACACCACCATACCCAGCTAATTTTTTTGTATCTTTTGTAGAGACAGAGCTTCACTATGTTGGCCAGGCTGGTCTCGAACTCCTGACCTCAGGTGATCCGGCTGCCTCAGTCTCCCAAAGTGCTGGGATTACAGGCGTGAGCCACTATGCCCGGCCAATAATTTTTGAACTGAAATTTTTATATGCTCTTTTACCAACTTAATCTCTCATTTTCTGATTTTTCAACACACACACACATACACACACACACACCCCTACCTACATATAAAAGTATAATGTTGTAAAGCAAATGTGATTTATAAAAAAAATCAGGCGAGGCACTGTGGCTCACGTCTATAATCCCAGCAGTTGTGGTGGTGGGCATCTGTAATCCCAGCTACTCTGGAGGCTGAGGCAAGAGAATCGCTTGAACCCAGGAGGCGGAGGTTGCAGTGAGCTGAGATTGAGCCACAGCATTCCAGCCTGGGTGACAGAGTGAGACTTTGTCTCAAACAAAAAAAAAAAAAAGTCAGTGCAAAATACTTCCTGAATACAGAAATACAGATTAGGAAAGTTCAGTTTGTAGAGGATTTCATATGGTGACATTCAGCAGTTCAGTCCCAAGTTATTTTATCAGGGAGCATAATCACTGTGAATTTAACAGCAACTAAATTTCTGTTTTGACTCTCAGCCTTGAAGACCAATGCTTGGTTTTGTGCACACACCAAGAACAAATCCATCTCTTGAAGGCTGACTTACTAGAGACTAAAGTAAAATCAAACCGCCAGTTTGTTTGTACAGTTCCATGGCACATAAAACTGTTATATTGGCAAGAATTCTCACATCAACATGACTAGCACATTCTCTCCCTGTAGAAGACCAGGAAAAGAATTCAGGCCAGCCCTAGAAGGCTGTATGATGAGCATGGACGCAGGATACAGGAAGTGAGAGCAGCTGAGTAGCTGAAGGTATCAGGCCTCAGGTGGCCAACAGACGCTCCCAGGAGCCACGCAGGTAGGAGAAGTCGGTGAAGGTACCCTGTGAGGGCTATGGACAGGCAGAGAGCAGTCTGCAAGGGACAACTCTTATTAATTCTGATTGTTGCTACATGGGAATAAGTTTTTTAAAGTAAAGTAATAAGTAGGGAATCTTATATAAAACCTTTTCCAGTGTGGCCAGGTGCGATGGCTCATACCTTTTAATCCCAGCACTTTGGAAGGCCGAGGCAGGCGGATCACTTGAGACCAGGAGTTCGAGACCAGCCTGGCCAACATGGTGAAACTGCATCTCTACTCAAAAAGAAAAAAAAAAAAAAAAAAAAAAAAAAAAAAAAAAATTAGCTGGGTGTGGTGGTGCGTGCCTGTAATTCCAGCTACTCGGGAGACTGAGACACGAGAATTGCTTGAAACTGGGAGGCAGAGGCTGCAGTGAGCCAATCTGCATTCCACCCCAGATGACAGAGTGAGCCTCCATCTCAAAACAAAACAAAACAAAACAAACAAAACATATCCAGTGTGAAAGAAAATAAAGCAATTAGGGCTACAGCTTTCTAAAGTGGAGACAGGAGATTGTGCAATTGTTTCACAAAGGTCTAGCCACAAAATGCTCTAACAGACTTGAATAAACAACCGAAGTCAGTATATACCAGCCTTCAATATCGATCAGCTGGGAGTGCCTGCATTAACTAACCAATCAGAAGTGGTTTGCAATTTAGGATTTCTGCCCAACCAATGAATTGCCTATGAAAACAACTTTTTGTGGAAATCCTCTATAGACAACCTCCCCTGCACTTGCCTTACAAGACACTACTGCTCTCCAAAACAGTCTCTAGACTCACAGAGGCAATAAAAATTAAAAAAGAAAGAAAATGTCTTTGAGGCTCAGATTTCTTCCTCCAACTCTCATTCCCTGACTTCTTCCTTTGTATACAGGACTTGTTGAACTTCTTTCTCCTTTTCTGACACTGAAGCTTCTCTTGATTCCCTTGTTTATGTTAAACCTATTCAAATTCATTCTTTCAATCTCCATCCACATAATGAGGCCACTCACAAATATTTCTTATATGCCCTGGACAAAAGCCAAACTTAGGTCTCCGGCTAAAAAGTTCTCCAAGGTTACTGAGGACCCTCATAAATTTGCTGAAGAATTTCAAATTGTTATCCATACTTATGAACCTTGTTTCTCTAACCTTTATCAGTTAATACATATGCTTGTTGAAGAAAGTCAGGCAAAACACTGAATAGCAAAAGCAGGCTGGAACAATCCTGTAACAGACCTCCAAGGCAGTATGCCTCCTGATAAGGAAAAAGGCCATGAAAGAGCCAAAACTTGACACCGAGCCATTGTTTTAAGTATTCCCTAAACCAACAGATTGTAACAAGAGTCAGGCCTGCACCCAAAAGGAAGGTGAGGCAGTGCATGACTATTACAATACAACTATTCTTGAAATAGTTTTCAAGAAAAACTGAATACTCCCCGTGGATGCTGAGTCTACCAAACTGACTTTTAATTCTGTGTTCATAAATGGCTTAGATGAAGATCTTGCAATTCTAATTAAACAGGGTTGGCTTAATTGGAAACAATACCCACCTCCGATTTAGTTAACCTGGACAATCAATTATCCCAAATAATTTCTAAGATCAATAATGTGAGGCAAATAAAATAATGATGCTATAGCTTTAACAACATTCTACCTTCATAATAAAATATAGCAGTCTAACACCAGAAAATCAAATCTTAAAGGGGTCTGTCACTGTTACAAAAAGCCTGGACATTGGGAAATATATATATATATATATATATATACACACACACAATTAAAACCTGTTGAACCACCCCTTAATAAGCTGGCTTCTATGTCCCTTATGGACTGAGCGTACTCCCAGGAAACAACGTGATCTTTCAGATCTTGCCTCTTTGTCATTTGGCTGAAACTTTCCAAATGATCGGAAAGGCGGTTCTCACTGTCCTTTTTGACACTGAACAAACTTTTCTATGTTTACCTCCATCAGCCTCAAGCAGCCCCTTCCTCAAGTACTGAGTACCGAAAAAATTCAAATGGTGGGAGTTTCTTTTCTTTTCTTTCTTTCTTTCCTGTTTTTTTTTTTTTTTTTTTTTTTTTTTTTTTTTTGAGATGGAGTCTCACTCTGTCACCAGGCTGGAGTGCAGTGGTAGGATCTCAGCTCACTGCAACCTCCACCTCCTAGGTTCAAGCAATTCTCTAGCCTCAGCCTCCCGAGTAGTGGGACTACAGGCGTGTGCCAGTAAACCTGGCTAGTTTTTTGTATTTTAGTGGAGATGGGATTTTACCATGTTGGCCAGGATGGTCTCCATATCCTGACCTTGTGATCCACCCACCTCGGCTTCCCAAAGTGCTGGCTTATAGGCGTGACCCACCACGCCTGGCTAATGGTGGGAGTTTCTAATGACCGTTAACAGTTTACAAATCTTTACCCTTGCTTTTTCAATGGGATCCTCTCTGGGACAGTCATTATTTTACACTAGTTTCCTCAGCCACAGTTCACTTACTTGGAAGGGACTTAGAAAGTTTCATGCTGCCATTTTCTTTTCCCAAAAGGGAGAAATAATTTTTGAAATCCACTCAACTCCCTCTTTATTCATTTTACATAATTTTTTTAGAGACAAAGTCTCACTCTGTTGTCCAGGGCTGGAGTGCAGTGGCATGATCATTGCTCACTGCTCACTGCAGGCTCAAACTCCTGGGCTCAAACAATCCTCCCACTTCAGCCTCTCAAGTAGCTGGGACAACAGGCATGCACTACCACACCTGTCTAATTTTTTAATTTTTGTAGAGATGGGGGCTCGCTCTGTTGCCCAGGCTGGTCTTGAATTCCTGGCCCCAAGTGATCCTCCTGTCTTGGCTTCCCAAAATGCTGGGATTACAGGCATGAGCCGCTGTGCCTTGGCCTAACCCTGCTTTTACTAACAACAGTAAGAATCCTTCAACATCTTGGGGAATTTTTGCCCTTAACTTAAATAACAAAGATACTGAGTCTTTCAAAAGAGGTTCCTGAGGAGCTTTGGGCTAAACTGTTAACAAACATTGAATAAATCCATTTGGCTCCCCCATTAAATATTCAAATGGACCCAAAAAAGCCCCCAACTAACCAGACAATACTCACTAAGCCTTGAAGGTCTTGCAAGAATTAAACCAATTATAAAAGAAAATAAAGCCAATACTCTTATAATGCCTTGTACTAGTCCTATAATACTTCTATCCTTCCTGTAAAGAAACCTCATGGACGAGGATGAACATTTGCACAAAACCTAAGAGCCATTCATAATAATCTCACTCCTTGACACTATGTTGTTCCCAATCTGCATACCCTCCTGGCTTGACTTGCATCCCCACAGATGGTAAATTATTTTCACAGTGATCAACCTTTGTAGTGCTTTTTTTCTTTTTTTGAAATGGGGTTTTACCATGTTGGCCAGGCTGGTATCAAACTCCTGGCCTCAGGTGATCTGCCCGCCTCGGCCTCCCAAAGTGCTGGGATTACAGGCGTGAGCCACCATGCCCAGCCCTGTAGTGCTTTTTTTCTTTAGCATTCCCATGTGTGCTGATCATAATTCTCAAAAACACAATCACAAATGCCATAGCCTGATTGTTGAAATTCTGAAAGATCAAATCCCTAAAGTTTAAAATCTTGAATGTATAAGATCCTGCCCAAAAGATTAAAATCTTGAATGTTGAAATCTTGAAAGCCGAATTCTGGTGAAGATATTAGTCCTTTTTTGGTTGTACCCATTATGTTAATTGTCATATTTGATGGAACTATTACCTTGTTATTTTCTTTATTTGGAAATTAGGTACAGTTTAAGGAGATACATATGAGTGCCAAGTTGACAAGGGGTGGACTTGTGGACTTAATTTTAAATGTCAAGTTGACTGGATTAAGGAATACCTAGAAACCTGGTAAAGCACTGTTTTGGGTGT
Source organism: Sapajus apella (assembly GCF_009761245.1). Taxonomy (NCBI): domain Eukaryota; kingdom Metazoa; phylum Chordata; class Mammalia; order Primates; family Cebidae; genus Sapajus; species Sapajus apella. The sequence continues at coordinate 7,341,855 of NW_022436995.1, forward strand.
GTCTGTGAGGGTGTTTCCAGCAGAGAAGTGTGTGAGTGTGAGTGGACTAGGTGGGGAAAATATGTCCCTAGTGTTGATGGGCACCATCCAACTGACTGGGGGCTCAGAGAGAACAAATACAGAAGGTGAATTGGTCTCTCTTTCTCTCTCTCTCTCTCTCTCTCACCTCTGAAAGCTAGGACAGACTTTTTTCTGCTGCCTTGGACATCAGAATTCCAGGTTCCAGGATTTACACTAGCAGCCCCTTAGATCTTGAGGCTTTTGGCACTGGACTGAGAGTTAACACCACCAGCTTGCCTGGTTCTGAGGCCTTTGGACTTGGACTGAGCAACACTAATGGCATTCCAGGGTCTCCAGCTTTCAGATAGCCTGTCGTGAGACTTTTCAGCTACCATAATTGCATGAGCCAATTCTCCTAATAAATCTTCTTTCATATGTCTATATATACATATCCTATTGGTTCTGTCTTTCTGGAGAGCCCTAATACAGATTGGATGTTGGGGAAACAAATATCATTCCTTCTCACTATGTATGCAAGAGATCTTCAAAATTGTTTATTCAAAATTATTGGTGCTGCAAAATCAGAAAGTCATTTAGTTGTAATAGCCAAGCAATTACCAGACTTTCGAATTTGTACAACCACTCTCCAAATACACGTGCAGCAAGTGCTTTGAAGATCATAGAAGACATATAAACACAGGGAAACTTATAAGAAATTTCCCCTGTCAAATTATTTAAGCATTTGCAACTTCGGACCCTTCATATATAGTGCCAATTTGTTAGGCTATATATTTCATCTTCACATCATTTTTAATACTGGAGATACAAATGGTGTAAAAAGATTTGTTTTATTTGTTTTAAAAATAAAAAGATTTGTTTTATTCAATTTTGCAAATCTGACTCCATAAAAGTGCACTATCACAATGTTGTGCATGTATATAAAAATGTTGAAACTTCCTCAATAAATGAAGAGATGTCATTTTTGTACACCTGCATTAGATTAAATTTCTTGATCTTGGCTATCTGGACAACTGCATATGCAATCTTAGTTTTTGATTGATCTCGGCAAAAAACTTAGGTTGTCTCATCACAATTTTTCAGATGACTACATTTATAAAACTGAGTGCACACAGTTACCAACCATAGTGATATGCATTTATACATTTTGCCTTTTGATCTATTTTTAATAAATATGGTTCATCTGCTCATAACTATTATACCCTTGCAATTGTTGTTAGTGTACCTGTTCATGCTTGCAAAATATGTATACAATATTGTTATATGGTTGCTATTTTATTGTGTGAACTAGCCTATGAAGTGTTCTGTCATGTTTTTATGTTTCTCAAATAAACCTCCTTTTGGATGCCTCATTCTCCATGATGTGCTTATTTCACATTACATGCCTGTATCAAAACATCTCATGTACCCCATAAATATATACACCTACTATGTACCCACAAAAATACAAAGTTAAAAAAATAAATTAAAATAAAATCTAATTTTAAAAGTATATAAATGTATTTTTTTAGTCAAAATTTATTTCTTCCAGAATTATGTTTTTGGAATTTTGATCTTTTAATATTTCAACATTCAGGATTATGACATTTGAGATTGTCTTTTGGGATTATGACTCAAATCCTTCCTTTTATTTGCCTTCATGTGTGAAGGACAACAATATACCTGGACAATAATGCCTTAAGAATATACTGAAAGCCTCTCATTTTTCACAGAGACTGAAGGCAGATTTAACAGACATGTCCTTCCCTCAACGTTTGACTCTCTTGCAGTTTGTTGATGATGTTGCTTCCCTTCTAAAGAGGTTTATGAACATGATACTGTTCATTCCTTAGCCTTCCAGCAGACAAAAGCCATAAAGTTTCCAGAGAAAAAACTTTAGGCTCATGTTCAATATTTAGGATTTTTAAGATCAAAGATACTCTCTTAGATATCAAGAACTTCTCTCAGATCCTGGCAGAATTAAGGGCATTTTAAACTTTCCTCAATCTCAGACTAATAGACAATTATGAGAGTTTTGGAGCCTGGCAGGGTACTGTTGAAACTGGATGCTTAATTTTTCCTTGATAGGTCTGGCCTTATATGCCCTTCTAAAATTTGACAAACTAGATCTCCTAGACTGTGAAGAGAATGCTTTTATAGCATTCTATCAATTAAAATAAATCCTAAGTCCTCCTGCCTAGGGTGCCTTAATTACCAGCTCCTATTCTCTCTTTTTGTGCAGAAAGATGTCAATCTAAATAATAGACAGAGAGAGACTCTTTAAGAGAAAATGATATTCATTTGAGAATGGGCAGTGCAACGAAAATATAAGCTACAGTAAACTACAGCCTAGGTCAAGGAGAAATTTTCAAAGGCAAAATGAGTACAGTTACATTAATTGTTTTGAAACAATAGTCCTTGGCTACAAGGATCAGTAAAAAGAGTGGCATTAGTCCAAGGAGGGACAGGCAGTTACGTGGGAGATATCCTCACAGAAGTAATTTTCTGTGTGTGAAATTGTGTGTGAGATGAGATTTGGAGAGAACAAAACAAGGTTGTAGTTTTGTAGATGTCTTTTATGATAGTTCTTATCAAGCATTCATGCATGCGAACCCTTCATGGCCTTCCCTGACTTCATTTGTCAGGGTTTTAACACAAGTTACTCTATTTTTGACTGTGATAACTTTTACATTTCCCCTGTAGATCAAGATCTTTTACCAAAAGCATCATTGATCCATCATTCTGTAGCTAGATTTTCATTATCCCTTGGTGCTGAAATACAGCAGTCCCAGTTTGTCGGTCTGGTCCCACATCGGAGGGAGTCACTGGTAACATGGAGTCAGTGTCAAAACCCTTTTAGCCACATTTGAGCAACAAGGTAGCTTTGGAGGGAGTGGCTTTCAGGTTCAGTCTACCCAGAGTCCTTTGTTAAGCTCAGTTTTGTCTGTTCTGCAGGCATTGGCTATCATCTCAAATTGCTGATCAAACTTTATTCTGTTAGGAGCTGTACTTCTGCAGAAATTTAACAAGTAACAGTGTTATAGTTTGGATGTTTTGTCTCCTCCAAATCTCCTGTTGAAACATAATCCCCAGTGTTGGAGGTGGGGCATGATGGCAGGTATTTGAAACATGGGGGCGGATCTCTCATGAATGGCTTGGTGCCATCCTCACAGTACTGAGTCTTCCTCTATGAGTTCACATGATTTCTCCTCACAGTACTGAGTGAGTCTTGCTCTATGAGTTCACACCATTTCTGGTTGTTTAAAAGAGCCTGGAACCTCCTCCTCACTCTCTTGTTCCCTCTCTCAGCATGGGACATGCTGGCTCTCCTTCACCTTCTACCATGATTGTAAACTTCCTGAGGCCCTCACCAGAAGCAGATCCTGAGGCCCTCACCAGAAGCAGATGCTGAAGCCATGCCTGTACAGCCTGCAGACCTGAGCCAATAAACCTCTTTTCTTTATAAATTACTCAGCCTCTGGTATTCCTTTACAGCAATGCAAATGGACTAACAAAAACAGGTTTTCTTAAAAAAGAAAATGTAAAGTAAAATTACTAGCAATATGAAAATCTCAGTTTGCATAGTGGTTTTTAGCCATGAACCTCAGCTTAAAGGCAATCAAATGAATAAATCAAATAACCATGGGTAACTCTAAGTGAGACCTCTTATAATTATGTGACCTGTTTTCTTATTTTGTGTATGTGGGTCACAACTTCTCCAGAGGAATTTATCCAGGTACAGTATGTAATATCAGCAGTATCACAGACATACTCTTACCAAACAAACAGATAACATAGAACAATCTTATCATCCAGTATCCCATGACTGGGTTGAATTAAAGCAGAGAGTGAGCAACAGTCGTGTTAGGGATATTGCCAAAGTCACCCACTAGGTGGACTAAAGATCTCTTAGGTCAAGGTTTGTCAAATGTCCAGCAGAAACTACTGAGTGAAAAATTTCAATTACATCATTTTCCTGCCAAGTGGAAAAAGTCCTACCTTTCACCATTAAGAGGGATAAAAGTCTCATTATAATATGGTGTCTTGTTCTAGTATCTTGGGAAAAGCTGTTTACGGCATAAAGCTATTAACTTCCTGTTCTGATTTGCATGTCTCTGGTTATGGCATTGGGTCCCTAGTTATGGCATGGAGTAGTTTGGACTTTCTATGTGGCCCATATATCAGATGAGATTTGTTTCTTAAAAATTATCTAGTCTCAGCTTATAGGATTCTAGGAACAGAGAACATTTACATTTTTAGTGATACTATGAAAGAAAGTTGGATTGGAGGAACACAGAATAATTCAGGAGTCAGTCTAACCTACAGGTAGGTAATGAAAAAAGCAATACAGAGGGCTACAATCTAATAATTGGTGTATTGTAGCTTTTTGTGGAAACACATAACTTTTCTCTCACAGTCTTTTCGATTTCTAACAAAGATAAGAGTGAGGAAAATTTGTTTTTAAAATGAGTTTTTAGTCTCACCAATTTTGGTCTAATTATTTATACAAGTGCAGCAGGACTAGTAATTCATTACATAAGAATTTTAGATTTAAAAATGTCTTCATAAATTATGAAGTCATATTTTAAAAATGACTTCATATTTTACCTCCTGTTTGAGGTTCCTGAGCCTGTTAGAAAGTGATCATTTTTACTTTCTCACTTTAAGGGTGAGAACCCTTGAAGCCAGGCATTCTATGTGCATTCTCACATATGACATTCCAGTGAAAATCTTGGTAATATGAGCAATGTTTCCAATGATAGGGAGGAGACTTTTATTGAAATTACACAGACAGTTATATTACCATAAAAATAAGAATACTTATGAATAGTTTCCAAACTTTGGAGGAATCAAGCAGGAGAAGAAGTAAATGCTTATACTTTTGTTCATATGAGTATGCTTCACCAAATTACTATAAAGATAGCTTAAGATAAAAAGTTTTCTTAAGACTGAAAAACAGTAAAGAACCACCAATGTCTCAAATAAAAGTCATAAAACATTATCAGTTATTCAATCTCACGTAATTTTTGTTTCACCTGATCCTAACTACCAGCTTTATAAATTCATCAGTTTCTTCGTCAGAGTTCTGGAAATTTGTTTTAGTCCACTAATCTTACAGTTACTAGAAACCTGTATCTAAGAATATTTGTTAGAGCCTTTTCCATGAATCTGATTGAAAGTGCTTTTAGAGACAAATCAAAACTGTGAATGACAGAGACTTAGAATAGCCATGGTTAAAAATTTGATAAAAGTATATTATAATCAGCAATTGATATGGAAATTCGGTTATTTCTGTGTTATACAACATTTTAACATGACAGCTGAAAATGTGACTGATAACATTAGATTTCTCTTAATCTATGTAATTTTTGAAATAATATACCTATAACACTGAAAAAAGCTCTAGTATCATTGATCATTTGACGAGGCTTTCAATATAATTCGAGATATCAAATAAGCCTGATTTAGTGCAATATCTCACTTTTTTTTTTTTTTTGAGAGAGTCTTCCTCTGTCACCCAGGCTAGAGTGCAGTGGTGCAATCTTGGCTCATGGTAACCTCTGCCTCCTGGGTTCAGGTGATTCTTCTGCCTCAGCCTCCCAAGTAGCCGGGACTATTGGCATATGTCACCAAGCTGGGCTAATTTTTGTATTTTTAGTAGAGACAGGGTTTCACCATTTTGGCCAGGCTGGTGTTGAACTCCTGGCCTCAAGTGATCTGTCCACTTGGGCCTCCCAAAGTGCTGGGATTACAGGCATGCGTGAGCCACTGTGCCCGGCACAATATCTCACTTTTATGAGTCTTTTAAGAAGTTCTGGGGCCTCTGGAACATCCCAAAGTTACTTCAAGGTCAAAAAAGACTTAATTTAAAACTTGATCCTTGGGATCAAGTTTTGATAGTTGAGAAGCCCAACGAAGATATCAAAAAGTTCAAAACACTTGAACAAAATAGGAACACAGGTCACTGTTAAATAATAGTCATTTACTTAACCAGAGTGGTAATCAAAGACTTCAAAAGTGATACAGAAAGGTACACAGATGTAAAAACAAAAGAAAACCTCTTAACCCTTTCAAAACTCAGTTTTCTTAAGTAATCACAAAACTAATAAAGACAACATGAACATTTGATAAAATGTAAAATTTTTGTTTTTTAGACCAGTTACCAAAAAGGTAAAGAAAGCCTCCTGCAATGTGATGGTTTCTTCTAACAAATAGCCCATGTAGCTAACCTGGAAGTTGAACCTGATGAGAAAGTACTTTAATCAAACACAGGAGGAGTACGTGTTCAAGGCTATAAGTGTACTCCATATTATAGAGGAATGTAAACAAGAAAACTAGCACCTTGAGCAGGAAAATACATAGATTTTAGTAAAAGCATGGGAAACTTTCTGGTTACATGGAACAATCTGGACACATCAGGAAAAGCCAAGAGTATAGAATCAAGTTATACTGGAGGAAAACATTGCTCTAAATTGTAAATATCAGTTCTGATGGTTGATAATGTAAAGAAACCGATTTCAGAATTAAATCAAAACCTCTTGCAAATTTTACTAAAAACAGATCAATTCTTCAAGAAAATCGTCTTGTAACATAGAGGACCAAATTTTAGTTTTATATCACTATGTATTTATTTATTTACTTTGAGATAAGTTCTTGCTCTGTTGCCTAGGCTGGAATGCAGTGGCATGATCTTGACTCACTGCAGTCTCCACCTCCCAGGCCTGAGGCGAAAGTCATCCTTTCACTTCAGCCTCTCAAATATCTGTGACTACAGGCTCATGCCACCACACTGAGCTAATTTTTTAATGTTTTTGTAAAGATGGGGTCTCACAATCTTGTCCAGATTGGTCTTGAACTCCTGGACTCAAGTGATTCTCCTGCCTCAGGCTCCCAAAGTGCTGGGATTACTGGTGTGTAATCTCCACCCAGCCTCAAAGATCAATCTTTAGAAAGACATATGTATTTCCCTTCTAATTATAGCTAACTTGATCATACATAAAACTTCTTTCATAAATTCATGCTTCACAACCCTTTCGTGGCTTACTCAGACCTTCTACAACCTAGTTAGGCCTTTTGTCTTGTCCTATACTTTCTCTTTCTTAAATAATCAGTCATTTTACTTTAGGAGAAAAAAATTACTTTCTTTTTCCTCTTATCATTTTGAAAACTATTCTCTTTTTAACCTTTTCTTATCAAAAATGCATGTTCATACTTACAACTTTCTTTGCAATGCCTTTTCCTACTGGTTCTTTTCTATAATCTCTTTTCTTCCGGCTATAGCTTGAATGTTTGTCTTTTCCAAAACTCATGTTAAAACATAATCCCTTACGTGTTAGTATTGAGAAGTGGAGCTGTTAAGAGGTGATTGGGTCATGAGGGCTCTTCATCCATTCATGATTTCATGGATTCATGGGTTATCATTGGTGTGGACTGGTGGCTTTATAAGACAGAATTGAGATAGCATGCTCAGCCCCCTCACCATGTGCTATGCAGCACTGCTGTGGGACTTTCCAGAGGGTCCCCACCAGCAAGAAGATACTGACCAATGTGACTCCTTGACTTTGGGCTTCTTGGGTTTCCTAGCTGTAAGGAATAAATTCATTTTCTTTATTATTATCCAGACAATTCAAAATTGCTTACTTCCTAAGTTTTTTGCTAGAAATTAAGGTAACTAAGAATTAAAAATTCTAATTAATGTATATAATTGTATACTTATATACAAAGTATGACCCCCAAAATAAGATACGTCTCTGGTAAGAAAAATTATAAGATAGGCATAAAGATGTGCTCTGTATTGGGAAGAATCATTTTCTCTAAATTCAGACGTTATTTAAGTTTCTTTCAAAAAAGTAAATTTAGAAAGTATCTTAGTATCATTTTCTGTTGCTTATAACAGAATACCTGAAACTGGATAATAATAAAGAAAATTACATTTAATAGCTAAGGGGTTCCTCCCTGCAAGAGAGTTATCTAAGGCATCGTGGCGTTAACTAAATCTATGGAAGAGATAGAGTAATGGGCTCTCCTCTTACCATCTATGCGCCTCATGATGTAGCAGCATTATTCAACTATCATCATACTTAACATCTTTCTGCAAGCAGACTCACTACTTATGAGCTCTTGCTCTGGACTTCTCCTTATATTATTCTGTCTTACTGCAATAATAGTAATCCAGCAACCCTCCTTCCCCTACCTGATGATGAGACACCCTATGACTATCTAAATCTAACTGACCAGCTACTAAACCTGGAGTTGAATTATAAGAAACCCTTATTCCAAATGCAAAACTTTCATGATTTGATGATAGATCATTTATGACAGACAATGAAGAAAAATACCTTGCTGAATATGCTATTATCACCATTTTCTGAAGTAGTTGAAGTTGCCCCACTGCAAATGACTGCAAAACTTTATGCCTTGACCAGGGCTTGTATTCTGGTGAAAGATAAAACTGCGGATATTTACTTTGATAGCCAATATGACTTTGTGGTTGTTCATGATTTTAATATGCTTTTAAAACAGGATTTTTAACCTCCAAAGGAAACAAAATTTAAAATGAAACTTTTTAAATCAATAATTTATTAGATTCAATTCAACTTCCCTCTTTCTTGGCCATTATCAAAATTTCTGGCCACTCAGAATTGGATTCTGATAAAGCTAAAATGAAAAATTTTATTGAACTCATAATGGTTACTTTTTTTTTTTTTTTGCCCAGCATGAAATTTATGAGGTATGGTCTCAATAATAAAGTGGTATTACCAGAATCAATGAAAAAAAAATCCCTACTCAAAATGGTACATTAGATGATTCACTGGGCAACTGATAAACTTATAAGTTTTATAACATAGTATTGGTGGAGAAATATTTTAATGAATGCCAAAAGGGCACAACTGTCTGGTATTGTTTGTCCAAAATTCAACAAAGGAAAGACAAGTCAGACAGTTCCAGCTCATTTTGGCATGCCTAATGAACTCTTTGAGGTTTGGCAAATAGATTTCATCCAGTCACCCCTCTCTCAAGATTCTAAATATGTTTTTGTTATGATTTTTATGTCTTCCTATTGGGTAGAATCATTCCCTTGCCAATGTGCCACTGCCTCAGCCATTTCAAGACTACTAGAAAAGATTATTTCTCCATGGGGCATACCTTCAGAGTTACATAGTGACTGAGGCGCTTATTTCACTGGCCGTGTCGTAAAACAAGTCTGTGAACTCTGGTCCATATTACAACACTTTCGTTGTACCTACTATTTCCAATCTGCAGAACTGGTTGAAGGAACAAATAGCATTAACAAAACTCAGCTGGTAAAATTTATGGAAGGACCGAAGTTGTCTTAGCCAGTGGTATTTCCTCTGGTCCTATTAAATCTAAGGTCTGCACCTTTTGGAAAACTTAAGTTGTCACCTTTTAAAGTTATCACGGCACAGCTGATGCATTTAGCTCACTCTGCTTTTAATGTTACACTGATTAAAGGAGGCATTCTCCAATATTATAAGGGAATAATATTTAGAGCTTATAGACATAAGCCATGCCTTGGTAGAACAATATTTCCATAGCAAACTCCCAGGAGATAAAAGCACCAGACATCATAACCTTCAGCTCGGTGATTTGTCTATTAAAAGAGGTATTTATAAAATAATTTCCTTCAGCTTTGATGGAAAGGTCCCTATCAGGTACTCCTTACCAATTCCTGCACTGTCAAACTGAAAGGCACTGACTTTTAGATTCATGTTCCTCATTTAAAGAAAGCTCCTACCTGCTGCTGGAATTCAAAACAATTGGAAATTTGAAGCTAAAACTGACCCAATGTGAAGCAGATGACAGCTCAAGTTGACTGCTCACCCAAGACACCTGCCTGTGTATTATTAAGGTCCATGAAATATTTTGCCTCTCATTTGTTGCTGTCTTTATATTCTTGGTTTTTGCCTTTTACTCCCTTGCACAACAGAGTTACACTGAATTATATCTTGGCTGAGCAAGGAGGTGTTTAGATTGTAGCCAATAACTTCTGTTACACCTGGATAAATACTTATAACAAAGTAAAAACCAAGTTGGAAAAATGTGTGCACATGTTAATTAATTAGCTAGGCTACCCATCATTAAAGTGTTTGGCTTTCTTATTTCTTCAGATGACTACCTTCTATAGTTAGAAGGGGATAAATTTCAGTCCTCAAGTTTTGTTACTCACTATTGTGGTTATTGTAATATTTAAGTTACTTATGTTACTCCTTACTCAGATTTGCTTAGAAATAAAAGTTTAAAAAAAGTAATAATTGTTTAGAAACTCAACATGGTCAATTTAAGACTGTAATTCAGAAACGACAGCCAATCTGACAACTTTTGGAGGGGACCTAAGAAGTCTTGAGAGTTCTCTTCTCAAAATCTCCTTGTTACTCAAATGTGGCCCATTGTAGCCTGACACTCCCTTAGAATCTGAGTCTTCCCCAGGGAGAGACATGATTCCTGGGATAGGTTATCCCAGCAACAAATAACAAAATTAAACTTGCCAACGGATCTGCAATGTTTTCTGTAGAAACACCTCGATCAAAAGGAGGAAATGTGAAATAAAATGAAATAACTAAGGCTAACGCTTTCTAAAGTGCAGTTGGCAGATAGAGGATTGCACACATACTTGCTAAAGGTCAAACCACAAGATGTTCCAATAGACTCAGATTAACACTGGCCTTCAACATCTCTCAGCTGGGAGGACACTAGCTAACCAATCAAAACAGATTTGGGATTTAGTATTTCTGTGCCTCTGAAAACAACTTTTAGAGAAAATCCCCTATTAAAAAACGTCTCCTGTTCTTGCTTTATGAGACATTGTTCATGGCTGCTCTGATTCAGTGAACCTGAATTACAATGCTTTGTTTCCCAAAGAAATGCTAATTCCTTTGACTTCTGTGCCAATCTTCTTAGCCAATACAAGTTAATTTGATTATTGAAAAGAAAACCTACAGGAGTCAGACAAATCCATCTATGAACTAGGTTAAGTGTATAGTGCTCCAATTTGTAACTTTTGCCTTGAGTCTCCATAGCTTGATGCCTCTGGCTCACAGGAAAAAAAAAAAAAGTTCATGCTACAATACTATGAGCAGCCTTTAAAGCTCCTTGTTCCCTAAAGTGTTTGAATGTACACAGCCAACACTTCCTTAGTGATACCCATTTTCCTATGTTTCTGTGTTTTTATGACAGACCGACTTTGCTCCCTCTCACATACTTTGGATGAACACATTCTTTAGGTATTATATTTATGCTTTTATAGTTCATCTTGCTGACCCAACAGCTGTTCTCTATCTCTAAATAGATTTGCATTCTCAGTTCTGATTGTTATCTGTTGATTACATGGTTTAACTCTTATTTCTCTTGCTTTTAAGTTCCAGGGGACAAATCACTGTACCTCCATGAACTGACAACATTGCCTGGTAAAATGTAAGCCTTTTTGTCAAAATCATAATTTATTTTCAGTTCTGCCCCTTTGACCTGTAATAAACTATTTTTTCCCACATTTTGATAAAAACAATAATCTCCGAGTTGGCCTGTTTAAAATAGAACCGATAAATGGGCCATCTGTATGATATCTGTATTACAGTTTTGAAAAAATAATGTTTGAGAACTGTTTAGGATAAAATAAACTGCAGAAATGATTCTTAATGCTTTTTTATCTAATCACAGCTGGTTCATTAGATATGTTATTTTTAAAATCAGCAGTATGGTCATAGAAACATTTTCTTCTCAATTTGCCACACCAGTAGGCATATGGTGCTGATGCCAGCATGAAATTGAGGCAGTAATGCCTTGAAAAAACCATACAACATTATGTTTTACTTTGGATACTAACTTGAGATTGAGCAGCTGTTGAATAAGTGAAGGGGGCATTTTAGAGACAAATTTTACTGTCTGGACTTAAAACTCTGCAAAATGAAATGGAAGGTTCTGTCCTATAAAGTACACCTATCAGGGCATCAGGTCTGAACGGCACACTCACTGCAACCAATGTAGCCTATGCTTCGTAACTCCAAAGAGAAGCCAGCTCTCCAAAGAGAAATCAGAGCATGCTTTATTTTGCCAATCTGATCTTAAAGAAGCACTGAGATATTGGGTATTCAGGAATATTATATCTGGCACCTGGCCCTGAAGTTTGTTTATTTAAACAAATGTATGATATATTAGATATATTATAATTCATTATACATGTAAAGGGCCTTTACATGTATTTTTTAAGTCCAAGATAATAATAAACAAAACATTGCCTTTCCTTCAGAAGCCCTTCCCATGTGCACCTATCCAAATGATTACTTTCTTTCTCCAATGACCTTTATAGTAATTGCTGCTTTAAAACTAGTCTTATCATTCTAGTGTGCATCCCTGAATATTATGGTTTTAGTCTTGCTCATTAAAAAAAAAAGTGTTTTTTAAGTTTTAATTTGAGCATCCACTTTTTTTCCTCATATTTTATCTGAGTGCTTGGACCTACAGTGTTTCTCACAGTCCGGATTTTGCTGATTGCTGATTGCACAACTCAGGATGCAGTTCTGTCCCTCTGTCCTATGGTATTTCCTGAAGGAATCAATGAATTGGTACCCTGTAACATTCTGACGGTGATCAGTTCTTCTGTTGATATATCATATGAGCTCATAGATTGAAGCATATTTGATTAGTTTCAATCCATCAAAATTACTATTACCATTGCTGAGCTCCAGTTGTACCATCTTTGGGCAATGAGAGCTTAAGTTGGCTCCTGAGCCTTTTTGATGTGACTCTAGTAGTCTTTGCTAACTTCTTTGGTACTTGATACACAATATATTCCAGGCTCATCTTATCACTTTCTGCCACAGATCTGGAATTCACCATTTCTTCTAGAAGCACTGGTTTTCTTTAGTGACAAACAGTATTTTAAGACCACAATTTGGGTGCTAGGGATGCCCTTCCTACTAGGCTGGTCATTGTTTCTAGGCCTTCTCTGTCTCTACTTGCCTCTCTGTCTCTATGTATTTATTTATATTCACATACGAATATAACCTCTATATGTTACATATAATATGGAAAAAATATATTTCTGAATCGTTTTAAACATAACTTGCAAACATCATGACACTATCCCAAATGACATTCTTACTTAAATTTCACCCCGTTATCATTTACAAGAAATTTAACATCATCTGATAATATAACCATCTATATTTAAAGATCAATATTTAAATCTCTACTATCCCCAAAATGGCCTTTACATGTATTTTTAAAATCCAAGATTAAATCCAGGCTATGCATTACATTTGATTGTTACACTCTTCTATTTCTCTTTAATTTAGAATGGTATCCACCCCTCCCCACTACACACCTTTTATCTTCTCTGATACTGACATTTTGAGGAGCATGAGCTGTTGTCTTGCCGAAGGTACCACAACTCTGGATTGGCCCTTATGATTAGATTCAAATTAAATACTTCAACAAGAATACTACATAGGTGATATTGTATATTTCCCCTTGTAGTATATGAGGAGAAGGCATAGTATATCAATTTGTTCGTTTATTAGTGAGAAATAGTTTGATCCCTTGATTAAGGTGTGTCTGTCTGATATAGTCATTGTAAACCTCTCTTTTTTTCCTTTTTATTTAAAAAAGAATCTATGTGATGATAATTTGAGATAATGTAACTACCTTATTCTTCAAACTTTCACCCAATGGTTTTAGCATCTTTTTTCTAATCCTTACTTAAATCAATTATTCTATAAAGGTTGCAAAACGATTTTCTAATTAAATCATTTTTTCTATCTTAATTAGCTTTCATTTTTATGTAAAGAAGATATTTTCCTCTTTTTCCTTTTTCTATCTGAGTATCACTGTGGGTATCACAGATTTTAAAATTTATTGTATTACTCAAAGTGGTAGCACTTTCAAGCTGGCTTCTTCAAAGAAATATTTTGTGTACTTTAGCTTTCTTGTCACAATCAGAAGGACATTTTATAAAATCTATGGAAATGGGTACTGTAAGGTCACACACGATATTCCAGTTTCCAGGACAGTGACCAGCATCCTGTCCCTTTTGCTGAAATGAACTAAACTTGCATGTGCCTGAACCATGTCCCTTTTTGGTGCAAGTATGGCCAGCAAAGAGCATTGCAAGTGGTTGTCTAATAAAAGAGAGGGTGGTACAGTGATTCTCAAATCAGGCACAGCTTGGTCCAAATGCTACTTCCATCTTATTACTAACTTTAAGGACACAGGAAATGATACAACTTCTCTAAGTCACAGTTTACTAATTGGTTAAAAAAAAAAACAAAAAACGACATGTGACAGGAGTAATTGTGAGGTTTACAGATCATCCAGTTCATTGTAGGCATTCAATAAATGATAGCAAACATACAGCAGACAGAGTTTGAAAGGACTCAATGGCATATAAACCTAACTTATACTCCCATTTTTTTTTTTTTGTTTTAATCTTCTGTACAAGGAGAAAAGACTCACTAGGAGAGAAGCCTGCTCTGGGGTGCTTCAGAATATAGACCTGGGTGAAATCTATCTTGTTTTATCCCATCAATGACTAAAAGAAGGGGTTCTGATTTGTGAGTGGGATATTTTTCATTCCACAAGAAAATGCTTGTTTTCTCTCTGGGTTTTTCTCTTTTTATTATGGTAAAATATATGTCACATAAAATTTTCCATTTTAACTATTTAAAAAGACATAGCTCAGTGGCATTAAGTCCATTCACATTGTTGTGGAACTATCACCACCATATATCTCCAGAATTTGTTCACCTTCCCCAACTAAAACTCTGTACCCATTAAATCAACACTCCTGATTCCCACCTCCCACAAGCCCCCTGCAACCATCTAAAATTGACTACTCTAGGTAACTCATATAAGAGCAATCATAAAGGGTTTGTCTTTTTGTGACTGGCGTATTACAATTAGCATGGCTTTAAGGTTCATACATGTCATAGCATGCATCGGAATTTCTTTTTTATTGAGGTAAAAAACAACATAAATTTTACCATCATAACCATTTTTTGGGTGTACATTTCAGTAGTGTTAAGTGTACTTACATTGTTGGGAAACAGATATCTAGAAGTTTTCCATTTTGCAAAACTGAAACTCGGTATCTACTGAACAACTCCCATTTTCCTTCTTTGTTCAGCCCAATGACCACCATTCTACTTTCTGTTCTTATTAACTTGACAACTTTAGATACTTCCTATAAGTGGGATCACACAGTCTGTCATTTGTGACTTATTTCATTCAGCAAGCTTTATCTATGTCATAGCATGTGACAAGATGTCCTGCCTTTTGAAGGCTGAATAATTTTCCATTGTATGCACATACTACATTTTGTTTATCCATTTATCTCTTTCTGTTCACAATAGCAAAGACATGGAACCAACCCAAATGGTTCAGGCATTGTTTATTGACCCTAATGTCATGATTAAAAGAACTAGAGGAGTAAGATCAAACAAATTCAAAAGCCAGAAGAAGACAAGAAATAACTAATAACATATTGAATGGGCAAAAACTGGAAGCATTCCCTTTGAAAACCAGAACAAGACAAGGCTGCCCTGTCTCACCACTCCTATTCAACACAGTATTGGAAATTCTGGCCAGGGCAATCAGGCAAGAAAAATAAATAAAGGGTACTCAATTAGGAAAAGAGGAAGTCAACTTGTCTCTATTTGCAGGCAACATGATTGTATATTTAGAAGACCACATTGACTCAGCATTTAGATTGCTTCTAACTATTGTGAACAGTGCTGTTATGAACATGGATGTACAAATATCTCTTTGAGAACCTGCTTTCAATTCTTTGGGATATATACTCAGAATTGGGATTACTAAAATATTTCCTTCCTTTTTAAGGCTGAATAATATTCCATTATATGTATACATATTTTGTTTACCCATTCATTCATCAATGAACATTTGTGTTACTTCTACCCCTTGCCTGCTGTGAATAATGCTGCTGTGAATAATGCCTGCTATGAATATGGGTGTACAAATATGTTTCTGGATTCTTTTTGATGAGTGCATATGGCTCCCTGTTCGTTCAATTCATCATATCCATATTGGCCTACCCCAACACTCATCCTATCCTAACACATAGTTGAAATCAGCTAGAAGCTATTCCTTTTCAAGTTCCACGTAAAGCAAACATTCTAGATTGATTCCTAATTAGATAGCTCCCTTGGAAAGGTTTCTATTGCTGCTTTTTGACAACTTTCTGCTGCTACCACCTGAGGTATGCTGGGGGCAAGAGAACAAGGCCTTCTTTATTGTGAAAAAGACCCTAGATTCACAGCTGTTTGATGCTGTGAATGCTTTACTCCTTTGCAAAGAGCCTCCCAAACACAGTACCACAAACCCTGTATTCCCCCAAGTTGGGAGAAGCATTCTTCCCTACCTTGCTAAAGATGGGTAGCCCTCTTTGCCAACAGATGACACCAAGACCTGAGATGTAAGATGATGCTTGTCCTTTTCCAGATCAACCCCCACCTACTATCATTACCACTGGATTAACAATTAGAGTAATGTCTCAGCACAACCCAAGCACTCCCTGCCGCAGGAACAGCCAGCTTTCTTCTGAAAACACTGCGGGATCTTACCAATATGTACTGGCAGGAACCTGAGAATATATGTGGGACTGGATTTTGACAGAGTTGGACAAAGTAAGGTGGAATTTAAAGTTATGTATAGCGTCATTTATTGACCCAGGAGCACCCTCCCATGACTCAGGATTTAACTCCCTGGCAAGGACAATTAATAGGATGCTGGCTGGGTTCTTTGGTGCTTGGACATGATGACAATTTATAATGAAGGAGATGAAGTATGGAAAGAAGAGTAAAAGGGCAAATCAGAATTGGTTTATTACATGATATCAGAGAACTTAACAAACACCTATGTTCCCAGGAAGGTCCAGGAGACAGTCCTTCTACTAAGACAACAGTAATGCACCAGTGAGTGAGGCACTGGTATCACTGAATAGTCAATGGTGGCTGTTCCTTGTAGGCTTAAGGACCATGCCCCTTTAGCCCATCTGATTCCAGCACAGACTCAGTATTTTTACTTTATGACATTCTTCAATATTCACTCATTCTTCATAGATAAAATATGGAAGTGTGAGGAGTTTAATGTCTCAGGGAACTGTGATGGTTAATATTATATCTCAACTTGACTGGGCTAAGGAATGCCCAGATAGCTGGATAAACATTATTTCTAAATACATCTGTGACAGTATTTCCAGAAAAAAAAAACAGCATTTGAACCAGCAGACTGAGTAAAACGATCAACCCTCTCCAATGTAGGTGGGCCTCATCAACCCACTGAAAGCCCAGATAAAACAAAAAGGGAAAGGAAGGGTGAATTCTCTGTCTATCCTTGAGCTGAGGCACCTTCTCTGTCCTTGGACATTGGAGTGCCTGGTTGTCAAGCTTTCAGACTTCAATTACACGACACCATCAGCTTTCTGGGTTCTCTGGCTTACAGACAGCAGATAATGGGACTTCTCAGCCTCTATAATTGTGTAAGCCAATTCCCATAATAAATCTCCTTTTATATGCATATGTGTGTGCATATACTTATATATAATACATATGTGTATGTGTATACATATTACATATATATTACGTATATGTATATATGTATACACACACATATATTACATATACGTAATATATATTACATATGTGTGTATATACACACATATATATTACATATATGTACATATATTCAAACTATACATACATATATATATAATATGTTTAAATTTGATCCCTAATGTTGAAGGTAGGACCTGGTGTGAGGTATTGGGTCATGTGAGTGGATTGTTCATATATAGCTTGGGGCTGTCCTCATGATAATGAGTGAGTTCTCGCTGTATTAGTTCCCAAGAGAACTGATTGTTAAAGAGCCTGGAAACTCCTTTCCTCTCTTGCTCCCTTTCTTACCAAGTGACACTTGCTATGTCTTCACTTTCCACCATGACTGGAAGATTCCTGAGTCTCTCCCCAGAAGCAGATGTTGGTAGCATGCTAGTTATGCAGCCTGCAGAATCATGAGCCAAATAAACCTCTTTTGTTATAAATTACCCAGGCTCATATATTCCTTTATAGCAACACAAATGGACTAAGAACACATACACACACACCACACACACACACACACACACACACACACACACACACACACGTAATTTTCCCCACTCTGTTGGTTCTGTTTCTCTGGAGAACCCTGATTGATACAGGGGCTAATTTTAGTCTTCAAAGAATGAGTAACAGAAGTTAGCAAACAAACTCTCCAGTTTCTCTTTCTTCAGTGGAACATTCTGAGGCACATTCTCCACAGTTCCTTTAAGGGTCTGTGTGGGACTGAGTCCCTGATGTCCATAGCAGTTACAAGTCACCCCGCACTGGCCTTTCTCCTGTTCTGTCTCACACTCTTAGCCATCTCACTCCTGTTTCCTGGGATCTCCTCCCAGTTTAACTACCACACCCCAGTACTTGTCTAGGTTTTGCTGTCAGGAGAGCCCAAACCTTATAAGGCTCTTATGGACTAGAATTCAAGTTACTAAAATTCATGTATGGACAGCATGGTATGCAAATACTTGTTAGTCTACAAAGATTATGCTCATTCAGAAAACATACCATAGTCCGGCATTAACTGATTAATATTAACATTTTCAAAACTCAACAACCCACTCCCTTTACTTCAAATCCATTTAGAGGAGAGGCTGAATTTTCCCTATATTTCCCCAAAGTTTTAATGGAGTACTTGATGGCAAAGCCAGGTAAAGTTTACAATATGTATGAGCAAACAGACAGATCTAAAGTATTTCATAAGGAGTGATTGTTATTAAAAGCAATAAGGGGGACCTAATTAGAGATCTAGTGCAACTGGCAGTAATTGTATTTTTTCATATAAGCATTTTAGCTTACCTAAGTGCTTAGCCTTAATTCTCCACACTAACTCCCATGAAATGTTTGCACTGTCCTTTGCTAAGGCCCGCCTTTCCTAAATTATTGTCATGTTTATCCTGTAGCTCCTTTTTCATTCTGTGAAACATCAGCTGGCTCTGTTTCCCCCTTTATCAGGCAGAAATTTTCATATATTTAGGTCCCAGATCTTGAAATGTTCTTTCTATGGCAAACTCTAAGCCTTGCTACTTCATTTGAGAAGCTTCCAAATCCCATTTTCTTCACAGGTCTTTTCTCTGAGGCGCATGATATTGCACCAGCTCCAGCCTCTTTAAATTCAGAATTCCTCAGAGATCTTCTTTCCCAACATCCCACGAGTGGCAGCCCTTGGCAGGCACTCAGGTTCAGACTGGTTCCTCGGATGCCTCTTTGTCCTTTACACCTCCCCTCAAAGCACTGTGGCTCTTCAGTTGGAAATTCCTGAACATCAAAAAATAATGGCTTTGTAATTCAATTCCTGGCACAAGGACATGCACGGAAAACACTTAATAGAGTTGTTTTATGATGATTGAGCCAGATGTAAATGCAGGGAACACAGTTATTTAGCTTTGAGTTAATATTAGAAGGTTCAGTGAGCAGGTTCACATGGCTGTAATATAACTGCTATACTTCATAGCACTTAGGAGCCAAAGGTAATTTAAAAACACACAGACAATAAGTTATATGAGGTGGAGAGTCACAGAACCAATCACATTACAATATAATGTTGAGTGTTCTTTGGCGCATAAAGCATAGTAATATCCTAGATCTATTACCAGTGGTATTCCTGGTGTCTATATAGCCCTAAGGGCATATAAAAATGATGGCATTGGATAGGAGACAGGTCCACTAAGCAAATCCAAGAATATTAAACATGGACAGGATGAGAGGGATTACCTGATTCAGCCCCCTGATTGTG
Source organism: Sapajus apella (assembly GCF_009761245.1). Classification (NCBI taxonomy): domain Eukaryota; kingdom Metazoa; phylum Chordata; class Mammalia; order Primates; family Cebidae; genus Sapajus; species Sapajus apella. The sequence continues at coordinate 7,361,712 of NW_022436995.1, forward strand.
CAATTGTGGACACTGTCATAAAGAGGTTTGCTTAAGGCACGCAGGTAGTTAGTGGAATAGTCTTCTGACTCCTAAGTCTGTATCTTTCTAACAACATGCTGTGTAGATGTGGGGAGTTGGCCTGTTGATTCTTCCCAAACTGCAGACTTACTAGGAAGCCAGGAGGCACTTCTAATCTAAGGACCTATATAAAGAAAAAAATTATAAAATGTAGAGGAAAGTTTTAAATATAAGAATATTCAGGCCAGGCATGGTGGCTCACACCTGTAATCTCAGCACTTTGGGAGGCCAAAGTGGGCGGATCACTTGAGGTCAGGAGTTCAAGACCAGCCTGGTCAACATGGTGAACCTTGTCTATACTAAAAATACAAAATATTAGCCAGGCTTGATGGTACACACCTGTCACCCAGCTACCCAAGAGGCTGAGGCAGGAGGATTGCTTGAATCCAGGAGGCAGGGGGTTGCAGTTGCCCAAGATGGCACCATTGTACTCCAGCCTGGGTGACAGAGCAAGACTTCATCTCAAAAAAAAAAAAAAAAAAAAAAAGAAGAAGTATTCATTATGGGCTGTTTATAATAGCTAGAAATTATCTAAATGTAGATAATAAAGGAATAGTTAAGTAAATAATGGTATAATTATACAATAGAATAGTGTGCAACTGTACAAAGTATTCTACTAAAAAATCTTAATGCTATAGGAAAAGCAGAATACCAAATTTGTATATGTAGTATTACCTTAACTGTGTAAACACACACACACATACACACACACAGGAGAAAACAGAAGCATACTAAAATGGTAACTGTGATAATTATGTATCTGAGTGCTGAAACTAGGTGGTGATTTTTATTTTTAAAATAACATCCACACAGTTACCATATGATTTTCCTACAGGAAAACGAAGCAAGTAAGATAACCTAAAATATACGAGTAAGAGTAACCAAAGGTTATAAATTTTTACACATAAGACAGTTTTCAATGACTCTCTATCAATCTTTGAATGGGGGAGATGCATTATCAGGACAAGCAGACTCAATCATAGCAATGTGCTACCTTGAATTTTTGACATGTCAAGTACAAAGGACATAACGTCAGAAAACATCAACTGGTTTTGCATTTAATTTGTGTCTCTGACTAGAAAGCTATTAAACTTTCAAATTTTTCTTTTTTCTTTTTTTTTACTTTATGACCAACATTTTTCCTTAAAATTTTTACTTAAAATTTATTTGAAAACTAAAGGTTATCTTGATTTTGTTTTGTGTGCTGCTATAAGAATCATGGTCATTGTGTTAGTTTGAGTCTTTTGAGATGCAGGAAGTAATGCAGGTGAACAATAAATTTGGAGAGACCAGGAGTAGGCAGAAAGTGCCTTCATACAGAAACAAAAGTCTGACCCCTGTGGCAGCAAGGCCACTGGGCAGTTCTTAAGCCAAAGTACCCACTGGAAGACAGACTTAGTCCATTCGTGCTGCTGTAACAGAACATCTGAGATTGGGTAATTTATTAAAAAAAGGAAATTTATTTCCTCATGGTTCTGGAGGATGGGAAGTCCAAAATTAAGGCACCAGAATCTGGTGCCTGGTAAGGACCTTCTTGCTGTGTCCTCATACTGCAGAAAAGCAAAAGAGAGCAAGTCCACACCATAAGCCCTTTTTATATGGCCCTAATCCAATTACAAGGGAAGAGCCCCTTATAACCTAATCGTCTTGCAGGGGCCCTATCTTCTAATACCATCATATTGGTGATTAGGTTTCAACATTAATTTAGGAGGAGGCAGCATATTCATATCATATCAAGAACACTTGTGTCTCACTGGAATGGAATTGTATTTGTGTCTTCATTGTGTTCAGTCATTGGCTCAGGGGAGCCATGGGAATTGTGGCCTTGGTATAAATGATGGTGGTACATTCATTAGGACCACAATCAGTTATGCCCATTATATTAGGATACATAAGTGGCATAAGTTCTGGGTTACCATACTCATAAGATGTACATTACAAGAAGACAAGACAGATGGGTAGTTCCATAAGCCTTTGAAACACAGAATGAGTGACCTTGACATTTTCTTCAAGCTCATTGCCATATGCTGCTGCGCCAAGAGGCAATGCCTAGAATAACTTAGAATGAAGCATATTTGAATTTGTAGGCTGATAATGCATATCATTTTAAAATCACCTCACAGATATAGAAGTAGTTATTGTGTGCATGTTTTTCTCTCTAGATGAACTTTGGCTGGGGGCAGGCAACTCATCTACTCTAATATACTTTTGTTTTTGCTAATTCCCTATTTCAGATAAATGTAATGAAGATAATAATATATTGTAAATGAGATATCAATTCAGAACATTGCACAGTATTTCCTTTGAAAGTGTTGGCTCGACAGAAACTATAATTACTGGAAAGCAAAAAATGTAAAGCTGTCATACAAACTGAAGTGTTTCTACTATTTCTCTGAGGAACTTAATCAATTCAGCCAAAGCAATCAACAAAACCAGTTGTTTATTGTTATACATTCCAAGTCATTTAATGACTAGGTTTCTTCAGATTTAACTGACTAGGTGTTGAACTGCTGGGATAACATAAACCAACATGCCCAAATGGCTCTTGAGGTTGCAAGACACCAGAAAATTCACTAGAGCTAATATTAATGAGTAAAACCCCATCTTCTCTCAATTATTTTACGCTTGAAACAAAAGCACTCTTGAATATTTAAATGGTCAAAACAACCAGGGAGCCTGGATAATGTCATACATTCTTACTGATTTTTTAAAACTTTCTTGCTCTGAGTGGTGACTATATTTTTAAATTTTGCCTCTGGGATCCTCTTCATTAGGGTTTCTTTGTGTTTCTGGGGCAGCCCAGACCCTGTATGCCCTGCTTGTGGTATAAGCGCATGACTACTTCTTGATTTGATTTGTGTTACTCTAGAAAGACAAATGAAGAACCATACTATTTCAGTATGTGATTCATTCTCAAGTGTGGCTCTTGGACCTAGCAGCAGCAGCACGCTCCCAGGAATGTGTTGGAAATGCAAATCCACAAGTCTACCTCAGACCTACTGAAACTGGCACTCTGGGGACAAGGCCACCACCCAGGTGACTCTGATGCATGCTAGGAAGAGGTCTGGCTGACACCACTCCTCATGGTGTATTCTTCAGAAGGGTATTCTGTGGCATATTAACACATGTCGCACAATGAGGGGGTTCCTCATTTGAAGAAGTTTGGGAAATTCTGAAATTAAAAAGTTAAATAGAGCAAATAGATGACACTCCTCCACAGTTTCCCTATAGATTACCATATACAGGCACCTGCTTAAGGTCCCACAAATAGGATATCCCATGCGCTTTCTCCCAAGAGCCTAGTTCTCCGTCCTTCTCAGCCATTCAGAGAGAGAAAGAATTCTTCTCTCAGTACAAAGTCCCCCTTTTTTTCCACCCAAACACCACTGATGGAGAAAATTCAGTATGGTTTGATGCCCCATTCCCTCTACTGCAAGGCAATCTTGGTAAGTAATAGGCAACATGTTAACTAAAGTCTGAGTTATTCAGTCTTAAATAATTAACCCTTTGGGACAATATTCAACTTAGTCCACATATATATTTGGAGAAAAGACACTTCTTCAAGGACAAAGTCTTGCTAAAAACATAGCAAATTCCTATTACTACACCAAATGAAAACATCTTGGTCTGAATCATCTATATTTGTATTATTTCAGTGGTTCAGGGCATTCCCCAAATTAATGTGGAGTCATTTGCTTTACATCTATCTTCAAAGTAAAACCTAACAAGGACTTGCCTACAGAATAGATTTTAGTTTCCACTTCAGCACACAGAAATAGGTGTCGAACCCCAGGGTGGCAGTTTTTCGCTTTCAGTAACTTGCACCGCAAACTCTACCTCTAGCAACAGGAAGAAACCGCATGCAGCTTAAATTATACTGGTTTTCCACTGACACATGGGATACTAAGTAAGACTTAAATGAGAGAGTTCAAATTACTTCTTCACATAAGAAAAAATTTTTAATATACTCCAATGCTGTAAATTTTTAGTTTAATTTAATAATAAAAAATAGAGAATTTAAAATAAAAAGTTCATTGTTGGTTCAATATTTTACATCAGAGAGTAGGAGGACAAGCATGCAGTAAAGGAGATTATTCCAGCCTCTATAGCAACAACACTGCATTTTTTGTTTGCCTTTGCTTGGGTCAAGCTATATTCCCACACAACCAACTACAAACTTCTAATGGCCATGTAGAGAGGAAGTTTTCCAAAAACCCAGACCCTAATGAAAGCTGATAAAATTTGGGTGAGACAAAACTTAAGAGAATAACTCAAGCATGACTTCAGACTTAAAACCTCTTAAATGAACATGCCAAATTATGCCAAGTTGCTTGTGCCCAACTGAAATGAGAACAATTCAGTTCTGCAGGAAAAGGGCATTAATTTAAGAGTTGTTGGCATGGCAAACAATAGATGACGTCTCATCCCTTTATATCCTGTAAGTGTGTGTCATCCCAGCCTTTCCTCTAGTTCCTCTGACTCAAATTCATGTATTGTTAAAAAACTTACTAAAATCCACTGAATCAGAGCACTGCAGACAATAAAAATAGAGGCAGTTTTGACGCCAAGCCAAATAATTTTGGCATTTATTCCCAATGTTCATGTAAACAAACTGTCAGGCACCCTTATGTACGAATGGAAAATTATTCATAAAGGAAAATGATGACTGAGGTTCTGAGAACAGTTTCCACTGCAGAGAATTAATTCACTGACACATGTTGTCTGTGGAGGGTTATTCCTTCATTTAGCGTCACATCACATTAGCAAACATTTCATTTCATGTTGTCCACCACTAAACACAAAACTCTATGTAAACCACCATAATTAAAACCCAAGTCTTTCAAAGAAAAAACATTAAGACTCTCTAATGTTCTGTTTTTTGCTTTCACCATAAAAAAAGAGGGAAAGAGATAGGCTTACTAACCTGAAAGTTGGGAGATCAGACCTTAGAAAATGGCCATCAATAAGGCAGTAACATCTCTTTTATTTTTTTTTCTGAGATGGAGTCTTGCTCTGTCACCAGGCTGGAGGGCAGTGGTGCCATCTCAGCTCACTGCCTCCTGGGCTCAAGCAATTCTCTTGCCTCAGCCTCCTGAGCAGCTGGGACTACAGGTGTGTGCCAACACACCCAGCTAATTTTTGTATTTTTAGTAGAGACAGGGTTTCACCATGTTGGCCAGGATGGGCTCGATCTCTTGACCTCATGATCTGCACGCCTTGGCCTCCCAAAGTGCTGGGATTACAGGAGTAAGCCACCGCACCCGGCCTAGTCACATCTCTTAAATAAGGGGTGTGATGGAGAGATAAAAGAATTACAAATGGAACTGGATTTTAAATGTGCTAATATATGCTAACGGTTTTGATTGGATGAGGGGTCATAGATTCTGATTAATTCTTACAGATAATCAGAAAATCAAAGTTTTAGTTGTAGCAGAGATTGCTAGATACCTTGAACTATCTATCCCCCCCATTCTATAGTCATGATTTGTAACTGGGTACATGGCCTTCAAATTTGTCTACATATTCCAGGCTCCCTTATAAGCCAAGTGTGGCCTATGACCAGCTTCTAGCTGCAGGGATGCATACAGAAATGTTGTGTGATATTCCAGGCTGTGCCTCTAAAGAGAAGGAGCATGCTCTCCACTTCTCCTTCCTCCTTTTCACTGACTGAAATGTGGATGAAGATGTAGATACAGATGAGGGCATTACCTTAGTGACCAATACCAGGAAGAAGGGATCCTGTGTCCCAGGACCATTGTGTTGCCACAGAAGCCCTGACCACTCACATGTAATTAAAAAAAAAACCCTATCTTTATAAAGTCATAGTATTGGATTATCTGTTATAGAAGCTGAATGTGTATTTTCATAAATATATGTTTGTTAAAAATGAAGGATGTAAGTCTTCTTGTCCTGTACAGCAATGGTTGGTAAATTATTGCTATAGGTCAAATCTAGCCCAATGCTTGCTTTTGTAAGCAAAGTTTTATTGAAGCGCAACCTAAGTTCATTCACTTATGTGTTAGCTGTTTTCTCACTATACTATCAGAGTTGAGGAGTATGACAGTGATTGTATGACCGACACACTCTAAAATCTTTATTAACTGGCCCATAATAGAAAAGACATTGCTGCTATAGAGAGAAAGAAAAAGAAAAAATCGTTCATCCAGTAAAAGCAAAGAGAAACAATAGCATATAGGAAATAATAAAAATGGGGAATTTAAAATAAAAAGTCAAGAATATGACTAAATATATTAATTAAAATAAATGTGAGTGGACTAACTTCCCCCATCAATACTTTAACATTCTTCAGGTAAGACAGTGAGTCAAGCCTGGAATTGTCAGGAAATTTGTCACATTTAGCTAAAGAGTAAGAACTTCAGAGGGGCAACAACAGAAGGGATTTGGTATGAGTAGAATTTTCACAGAAAAGGAGGAACTTTACTTTCAAGAAATTCTGTGTGCAAAATTTTAGGTAACTGTTAGTAAGCTGACTAAGAGAATCAAATCATTTCTGCCAAAAAATGAGAGACTGAGAAAAGCCAGACTTGCTCCTTGAATGATCCTAGGGACTCTTAGTGAAGTATTCTCAGGGAAGGGGAACTATAGGACAGACAGAAATGACATAAAAGTCAATTATGGCTGGATATGCTGGCTCATGCCTGTAATCCCAGTGCTCTGAGAGACTGAGGCAGGAGGGTCGCTTGAGCCCAGGAGTTTGAGACCATCCTGGGCAACATATTAAGACTCTGTCTCTAATAACTAACTAACCAACTAACTGAATTAATTAATTAATAAGTCAAATCTATGGTTCTTGTGTTCTTGGGTTGTTTTGTGTTGCTATAAAGAAATATCTTGCCAGGTGTGTTGACTCAGGCCCAGGAGTTCAAGACCAGCCTAGGCAACATAGTGAGATTCTGCCTCTAGAAAAAAATTAAAAAAAAAAAAAAAAAAAAAAAGAAATACCAGAGGCTGGATCATTGATAAAGAAAAGAAGTTTAATTGGTTAATTCATAAAGAAAAGAGGCTTAGTTGGCTCACAGTTCTGCAGGCTGTACAGGAAACATGGCACAGGCATCTGCTGGGCTTCTGGTGAGGCCTCAGGAAGCTTTCAATCATGGTAGAATGCAAAGCAGGACCCAGTAACTCACATGTGGAGAAGAGGAGAAAGGGAGAGAGTTGCAGGGAGGTGCCACACACCTTAAACAACAGGATCTCATGAGAACCCTCTCACTATCCTGAGGACATCACTAAGCCACCTTTATGACCTAAACACCTGCCACCAGGCCCCACCACCACCAATAGGAATTACAATTCAACATGAGATTTGATGGGGACATATATGTAAACTATGTTTTCTACCAAAGAACATAGGCCAAGTTTAATTGAATGAGATCAAGTGCTTGGAAACCACCTAATTAGTATACAGTGTCTACTGTACTCTTATATTTGTTAAACAAGAATTAATCGTTTCCCCAAGTAGCTTATGAAATACTTACCATTGGAGAAATACAGAGAAGGGCCCATGATTCCAGTTATGGATAAATGAGAAACACTCATTCCTTTGGGGTTACCCAAGGACAGAAATAGTGAAGAGATCTTTAGTCTTTGGGCTTCTCTGGGCATATTCTGTTTCTGTACAGCCCAAGGGGGCCTCCTATCTTTGTATTACACATGCCAGTCTTGGTCATACTTTCTTTGAGGGGCATTTGATAGTCTGTCTCTCATTTCCAGCACCTGTTATGATGTCACGCACCTCAGCCTCAACCACTTTTCCAGAAAAGACTAAACAAATCCTCTAATTATCTACAGAGCCTACTAAGGGAAGGCTGATATGAACTGAGCAAGTACTGGGCAGGCAAAATGAGGGGATGGAGATGCAGAGATGATACCTTGACTCTCTTCTCATATCCCCATGGAATTAGAAATACTTCTTTTCACTTCTACAATTCTGAATAGAGTACCAATCTTTTAAAATTATTATTATTAAAAAAAATTTTTTTAGAGGCAGGGTCTCACTCCGTGGCACAATCACAGCTCACTATAACCTCAAACTCCTAGGCTCAGGTGATCCTCCCACCTTAGCCTCCCAAGTAGTTAGAACTGTAGATAAATGCACCATGCCTGGCTAATTTTTAAATAATTTTTTATAGAGACAGGGTCTCACTATGTTGCCTAGGCTGATCTCAAACTCCTGATCTCAAGTGGTTCTCCCACTTTGGCCTCCTAAAGCTCTGGGATTACAGGCGAGTGCAACCTCTCCCGACCAAGGAACAATCTTTAAATCTAGAACTAGTGTTAATCCAGAGCTAAATTTTTTTTTCTGGGATGTTATAGAGTAACTGGTCTTATTAACAGTTCATTAAATAAATATTTCCTGTCACCTCTATGTAAGGTATTACTTTAGGTACTGTGGATTCCAGGATGGATAGTATGTGTCCTCTGCCTTTGATGAATTTACATCTAATAAGGATTAAAAAAAATTCAAGGATAAACTATCCTCTTTTCTCCCCTTACCACTTTCCCCTAATGCACTAATATAGACAAATAGTATGCAAAATGGTATACCAACTATTAGTCATCAAATTTAGTTATACAGCTGTTACAATACTTATATTGGAGTGGACCCTACAGACTATGGGTTCATTTCTGCTCCTAAAATCAACTGCCTTTGAAAACAAAAGGACAGAAAATCAAGGACTATATTAGTCCATTCCCAAACTGCTAAAAAGAACTACCTGAGACTGGGCAATTTATAAAGAAGAGAGTTTTAATTGACTTAAAACTGCATGGCTGGGGAGGTTTCAAGAAACTTGCAATCATGTCAGAAGGCAAAGGGGAAGCAAAGCACATCTTGCATGGTGGCAGGAGAGAGTGCAAGGAGGGGAACTGCCAAATGCTTGTAAACCATCAAATCTCGTGAGAACTCACTCATTATCACAAGAAGAGCATGGGGGAAGCCACCCCCATGATGCAGCCAACTTCCACCAGGTATCTTCCTCAACACATGGGGATTACAATTCAAGATGAGGTTTGGGTGGGTACATAGAGCCAAACTATACCAAAGTTTTTTGCTGCTATAGGCTAAATTCATTTTGCTGATATCTGAGTATTACCAAAATTTAGGGGTAAAGGGAAAGTTTAGGCTTAGTTTTTTAAAAACTCAATTTTTTGATGTGTCTCTTAAAATTAGTGTTTAATTTGTGCTTTTTTTTTGAAACAGGTCTAATATTTTCTGCCACCCAACACATACTGCCTGAGTAATACACTAATGAAAAATTGCAACACTGCAGTATGGGAATGACTTGAACTCAGTTTTTACATATTTGTTTCTGGACTACTAATGGCTTTCTGAAACCAAAACAAAACAAAAACACTCTATTTTTAAACTTGCAATGAAAGAAAGGATGATTAAGAAGTTTGGGAACAAATTTTCTTGTTGTAGAGAGGCAATTTTGAGACCATAGTTTTCATTTACCACTTTCAGAGACATTTTACCACCACAAACGTGTTTTGTGCATAATAGAATCACATGAAAGTCACTGGAGTTGTGGTTGTCCCTTTGCTGGTAACTGCCAAATCTGGTCATCAAAGAGTTGCATGTTCTAGTACTGGCCTTAGGCAAAATTACCAAGTAGGTGTAGTTTGTGTTTGACACCTCTCACTTCCTATTTCCAGGCTTCCTTCTACTCTTTTTGTAGTTACCCTTCTCCCTTCTTCAAACAATCAGTTCATCACGCTCAATTCTCAGTCTCACTCCCACTACATTTTATGATATAATGTAGGGGTCCCCAACCCCTGGGCCATGGACTGGTATTGGTCCATGGCCTTTTAGGAACTGGGCCCCACAGCAGGAGTAGTGGTGGGCAAGCAAGCAAGGCTTTATTTGTATTTACAGCCCTTCCCCATCACTCACATTACTGCCTGAGCTCCGCCTCCTGTCACATCAGCAGTGGCATAAGATTCTCATAGGAGTATAAACACTATTGTGAATTGTACATGTGAGGGATCTAGGTCGGACACTCCTTATGAGAATCTGATGCCTGATGATCCATCAGTGTCTCCCATAACCCCCAGATGGGACCATCTAGTTGCAGGAAACAAGCTCAGGGCTCCCACTGATTCTACATTATGCTGAGTTGTATATGTCACCATATATTACAATGTAATAATAATACAAATAAAATGCACAATAAATGGAATGTACTTGAACCATCCTGAAACCGTCTCCCTCTCCACAGTCTGTGGATACATGATCTTCCATGAAACTGGTCCCTGGTGCCAAAAAGATTGGGGACCACCGTTGTGATGGTTAGTGTATGTATCAGCTTGACTGGTCTAAGGAATGTCCAGATAGCTGGTAAAATTATTTCTTGGTGTGCCTGTGAAGGTTTTTGGAAAAGATTAGCATTTGAATCAGTAGACTGAGTAAAGAAAATGCCCCCGCCAATGTGAGTGGGCATCATCTAATCTGCTGAGGGCCCAAAGAACAAAAAAGCAGAGGAAGGGTAAATTACTCCTCTCTTCTTGAGCTGACACATTCATCTTCTCCTACCTACAGATGTTAGAGGTTCTACAGTTTTCAGACTCCAGGACTTACATTAGCACCCCATACCGTAATCCCAGCCCAGGTTCTTAGGGCTTAGACTTGGACTGAATGACATCACCAGCATTCCTACTTTTGCTGCTTGCAAATGGATCATGTGACACATCTTGGCCTCCATAATGATGTAAGTCAACTCCCATAATAAATTATCTGTCTATTTATCTATCTATCTACCTATCTACCTACATCTACCTATCTACCTATCCATCCATCCACACACACATATATGTCAACCTATATTGTCAACCGATGAGGTCTGTATTACAGGTTGTAATGGTTTTTTTCTACAGGACATCATTTCAGAAACAAAAATAGCATTCAGACCAATAAAAACTAGGTTTGAATATTTATATCAGAAGAGTTTGTTGATATTTGTATATATGTGTGTGTGTGTGTGTCCTATTGGCTCTGTTTCTCTGGTGAACCTGTAATACAGACCTCATAGCAACCTATCAAAATCTAGCTTTTTATATCACATTCCCTTAGAGCCTTTTTTCCTCCAAAACATTCCTGGAGCTAATCTGCTTAAGCAGATTGACTTAATGTATTTTGACTGTTAAATGTCTTAATGAATTATACTAGTTGCTTCACTGTGTGTTATTTTGAGGTTCTAACTTCAGATTTCTCAAAAGTTAATAACTGGCCATGTGAAGAATAATTTTCATCTTTTCCTAACTGACTGTTGAAAAAAAGTTTATTCTTTTGTTACCCACATTCAATAATCTCTTAAGAATTTAGTACTAGAAAAGTATCTCTTTCCTAGAACTGGCCTTAGGCAAAATCACCAAGTAGGTAAAGTAGATATATTATACCTATTAGAAGAAAAGACAAACTGATGTCTTTTCTTTCAATAGGTGATAATAGTATAATAAATTCTAACAATTTTCTTTGGCCAGCTTCAGGAAACTTAGAGCTCAATTAATGTTTAAGCACAGTAATAGTATTAGTCTGGGTTCAGGGCATATTTAACTCTTTCTCTGGTCTCTATACTAATGGTCTAAGGGCCAAGGTCTTTTTAAATATGGGTTACCTCATGTTTTCTTAGAAGCAAACAAAAATAAATATAGATTTGATTCTAACATATTACTCCTTACAGAATCACGTTTACAATTTCCTAAAATCATATGGAAACAAAAGACATTATATCAAAGCAGTGGTTACAATGATAACTGAGACATGACAAGGCCTTGGGGGGATTATTTTCATAGTCTGTTGGTATCTGTCAAATCACATTCTTAGGGAGTTGCTTTGATAGGCCCACCTTTAGGACTGGCCCAGGAAGACAATCCTTGTGTTGGCTGTGCTAGGGAGAGGGAGCTTGGTGAGCTCCTCCTGGGAGCTGGGATACTAGCTTGAAAGAGCTATTCAAGAGAAGATGACAAGCATGTCAGTTTGTAATCTGTTCTAGCCTAGAAGGTTATGCAGGAAGATGCCATGAAGGGAGGGGGTGACAGGGAACTTATCAACAAACTCTTCTGATATAAATATTCAAACCTAGTTTTCATTGGTCTAAATGCTATTTTTGTTTCTGAAATGATGTCCTGTGGAAAAAAAATCAGGGCAACTAGGGCATGCCTGTGCACACCTGGGATTTTATAAGAGTTCGAGTTCTCAACCATCCACCCCCCAACCTAATTCCCATCTAGTTCCCTCTTAACTTAGAAGAACACCTTTATTTAAAGAGAACCTTCACTGTGGATCTCCTTTACATGATGTAAAATGGCCTCTTTTAGAATTTAATTCTGCACAGCTGGACAAGCAAGGGGGGCGATGCAGGTTGCCACAGAAACTGCTGTTGGTGCTGGGATTCTTTATACTTTGCTCCAAAAATAAGATGTGAAATGTACCGAGGGTGTGATTAGCACAGCACAGAAGGGAATTTCTAAAAGGAGTGCCAAGCCTCCCACCCCCACAGGAACGGGGGTGTTCTTCATAGCTGGAGGACAGGACATAAATCTGGGAGCAGATGCTCAACACGGTTCCTCCCTCAAAGGTGCAGGGAAAGACAAGTGGGAAAAGTGGCTTTTAAAGAGGAAAACCATCTTCCATCAAGCCAAATTCATATAAATTCCAAGGTTGAGATGTCCTGAAATTACCCAGGAAGTAAATAGAACTGTTCTCCTAGCCTACCAAAAAGTCATAGAAATTTGGCAAAGACACTAGATCAGATTATTGTTGTCCAGTGTCCAGCCCAGCACAGGATGCTGTCACATCCCACCTTGGCCAGATGGTTGCCTGGTCAGTTGGACATATTCAATGACCTTCACTTTTTAGGGGAACATGTGACAACTAGAATGTCTCTCTAAATATTGTTGGAGTCTGCCATTCTGTAACTTCCACTTATTTGCCCTTGTTTACCTTCTGTGGCAACCAAGAAAAGTCGATTATTACATTACTTTGTTTGTTTGTTTGTTTTCTTTTTTATTCTTTTGAGACAGAGTCTCACTCTGCCATCCAGGCTGGAAATGCTGTGATCTCACCTCCCAGGTTCAAGTGATTCTCCTGCCTCGGTCCCCCAAGTAGCTGGGATTACAGGCATGGGCCACCATGCCTGGCTAATTTTTGTATTTTTAGTAGTGATGGGGTTTCACCAAGTTGGCCTGGCTGGTCTTGAATTCCTGACCTCAGGTCATTTGCCTGCTTTGGCCTCTCAAAGTGCTGGGATTACAGGCATGAGTCACTGCACCCAGCCTCGCTTTGTTTTTTGTTTTTTTTTTTACCTTTATACTTCTTCAAGGTAGGTGTCACATTTTTTTTTTACTTAATATGATAATTCTTCACTTAATACCAAAATGGACCAATTGGCCTAGGATGTCCACTCACAGTTCAGGGAGCCTGACCAAGCTGACAAGTCAGTTTCATAGATCTCTGCCTTCGGTGCAAAAGGAAACACCATTAAAGCTTTATCTTTTCACGGTTACACACAGAAAATTCTTATGTGTCTCCCAAGCATGGCCACTTTTGTGATTCAACATCTACTATGTGCCAGGCACTGTACTAAATGCACACATTATTTTATTTGATCTGGTTACATGAGTTTACCTTTGTCATCCCCAGAATTTTACAGAGGAAGTTCAATTCAGTCAGAATGGCAGCATTCTCATGGGTGTGTCCACCAAGTACAGTGGCAAGGGCATAGACTTGCTAAATCAGTGATCTTGGATAAGTTACACATCTCTTCGAACTTCAGGTTTCTCATTTCTAAAAACTGGTATAATAAACTATCACGAGTTATTAGAAGTAAAAAACTTACACGCTTAAAATGTCAAATGTATAGTGGGTACTCAGTAAACTCTAGTTCTCTTCTTCCCTTCCCTTGCAATCCTATAGGTCTTCCACTATTGTTGTATAGCAGAGCAGTCAATCAAATGTCACCTCAGAGCCATATGCAATCAAGCCTGGAAAAACTACTTGTACAGGTATTAAGAGTCAATCTGAGCAAATAAACCATTAATTGAATAAACCCATTTGTAAACAGAATATAGTGAAGTGATATGGGCTGATAACATGAAAGAACTTACTTCCCCAAGGAAGTGATACCTAGATCTCGTTAACAATTAAAATGAAAGAAAAAAATAGAGATATACATACCATCAGGGAAAAGGTTGAGACAGACTTGTGCTAAGTCTGGAATTCCCTGCTGTGACTACCACATCCTACCCCTCTATCCTTCTCAGTCTTCAGTGCACCTCACCTGCTCTTTATATCCCTGGAGGATATAAAGCCCTTTGGTTCTTTTGCCCTCATTCCTTCCTGTGCAGATGGATCACATGGATTGTCTTTCAGTGAGACTCAGACCCTTTTTCTCATGGTCATCTCCCTCCCTATTCCCCAACCCAGGATAGACAATACCACCACCACCCACTTCCCTACTCCCCTGATAGTTCACCTCAGTGTTGTAAGATGATTAAGGAAGCTTGGGAAGAAAAGGATACCTCCTGACTTTCAAGGAAGCTGAACAAATGTAAGTTCTTGGGGATAAGATTGGTTAGGACCTCGTTATTTTCTATATAATTGTGAAACTTTTATAAAATATATGTATATATGTATATGTATATATACATATATATGTATAAATAGCAAAGAAACTTGGGGTATCTATATAGCATCAACTTAGGTGGGTCACGAGGTTTTACAATAAGGTGATGCATGAGTGTGCTTGACTGGGGGGACCTCCAACACTTGCTGGTGCCTGGGAGGTGGGAAAGAGTTGCATGGGAGGTGAGAAAGAGTCCTGGCTTCTGCCACGAGAAGGCCAGGACTCAAAAAATACATAATTCCTCACATAGGAAGGGGATTCTAAGGTGTAGGGCAGCCAAAAATATGTTAACCATCTACCCTGTAAGGACTTGAATAAAGTGTCTTTTTCCTGCTAACATTCCTAAATCCCCTCCTCTTGACTAAGAAGTGGAGTGCCTGAATACTGTAGCTACTAAGAAATTTTTAGAGTTCAAAGAAGCCCTCAGAACTTTCCAATTCTAGAGCAGTTTTTATGCAGTGATTTAGTAGGACACAGGCAAAGGTAACCTAGCCCATTTAGCTGCTATAAGAAGTAATTAGCAACTTCAATTACACCAGAGTCCTTAAATGGACTTCAGGCTCTTCCATGTCTGCCTCACTTCACTTTTCTTTTTTCCAAAGTAGTTTTGTTTTTCTTCTTGTTTTTCCTTAAAGGCCTAGTGATAGCTCTCTATTAATAGTAAAGTTTCACTTTTCTTATCAGTTGGTATTTTACTAATTCACGAATTCATCTAAAAAATATTTAAGTGGGCCAGACGTGGTGGCTCACGCCTGTAATCCCAGAACTTTGGGAGGCCAAGGCAAGTGGATCACTTGAGGACAGGAATTTGAGATCAGCCTGTCCAACATGGTGAAACCCTGTCTCTACTACTAATATAAAAATTAGCCAGGCATGGCAGCGGGCACCTGTAATCCTAGCTACTCAGGAGGCTGAGGCAGGAGAATCACCTGAACCTGGGTGGTGGAGGCTGCAGTGAGCCGAGATCACTTGCCACTATACTCCAGCCTGGGCAACAGAGTGAGATTCTGTCTCAGAAAAAAAAAATAAAAAAAAAAAAAAAAAAAATATATATATATATATATATATAGACACACACACACACACACACACACACACACATATAGACACACACATATATATATATAAAATATTTGGGTGTGTGTGTGTATGTGTGTATGTGTGCTATGAATGAAAGAACCCTAAATTAGGGTACTATCTATAAAAGCTCATTGGGAAAAAATAAGTGAAATTGTTATAATGCACAGTAAAATATTACCAAAGTATAATACAGTGAGATTTATTAACAAATTGCATTCTAATAATATACTACATTAGTCAGAAATTTTTGGATACGGCAAACTTCCAGAAATCTGACTGAGTTTGTTTGGGCTCCCCAGTGGCAGATGATTCAAGTGCAGGTAGTTTATTTGGGAGGTAAAAGGAGCACTGATAAGAGAGTGAGGAAATGAGACCAAGAAGGATTAGGTAACAAATACAGGGTGTGTTATCATGCCAGCTATTGAGGTGGGAGACTGAGCTCAATCCCACTGCCACTGGAGGACCTTTGGGACCCAGCTTAGATCCCACTCCTCAGAACTGTCCCAGCTAAAGAATTAAGAAGGACTTGGGGGGCTATTCCCAGGGGTTGTTCGTTTTCAGGCCTGCTGACTTCACAAAGTGGGTTCTAGCAGCAAGAGTGCTTGCCCTTGAATAAAGAAAAGAAGATGCTGCTGATTGGAAATCATGCTAGAGTAAACTGGTGAGGGTAAGCAATCATGGTTTCCTAGCTTTCCTCCTGACTCAAGTCTCCTAACACTTGACCTACATAAGATTTGACCTAGTAGTTAGTCTCTTTATCTGTTAACAGAAATATTTGGATCAGATGTTTTCTAAAGTTTCTGTGGTTGTCTTTCCTCATTTGCTTGAACTCCGTGGCTGGAGTTACATGCTTATTTATTGTTACTATTAGAATACAAATGAGATGTCTAATGCTTCTGCTGTGTAGGGAAACTAAGTTCTAGGATATATTTGTGATTATGTGGTATTAAAATATCTGATTTCTTTGTAAGATCTTTTGAGGTGTTATTACTTTACTCTGGTACATTTTACTGCAATAGTTTCCTAAAGCCACAAATAAGAAAAGATGTTTCTTACAAATCCACAGAGGCTTATTTCAGAGAAGATGAATACAGGAAATATTGCAGAAGCTTTTTTCCTTAACCAAAACAAACAAAAAAATCGATCTGGGCCTATGGCTTGAATATGAAGTGCAGATATAAGTGCTTGTCCAGCTGCTCTTTCTTTGAAGATAGGATGTTAAGTTTACTAGTCTTCTTCTGATAAGCATCTGATCATGGTTCTTGAGATTGGAGATATTTTTGCTTTGGAGCTCGAGCTGGTATAGCCACAGAGTTTCCTTCTGATGGCCTTTGGCTCCATTCTTCTCCTGCTGAGCTAGTGACAATGGCTGTGTCTCCTCCTTTGTGGCTGTATCTTCCTTCTACTCTTGGCTTCTTTCTCTCTTCCTCTGTCCTCTTCCTTTCTTGCTCTTTTCTCTTCCTTGTATTTTCTCCTCTCTTTTGTCTTCTTGGTTTCTCCCTCTTTCTCTCCCTCTTTTTCTCCTAGGGTTGGGACACTTTCCAAGTTTGTTTCTCTCATCTTTTATTAGTTAATTTTGGTCCTGATAAATTAGGAAGAACCCCCAGCTCACTGCCAGTTGTTTTTATCTGGGTTACATTCTCTTTTCTGGGTAAAGTGGCTGGGACTCTTCCATGGCTTTAGAAAAATAAGCAACTGAGATATGTTTGGCTTCTCTTCTTACCTATGGTTGCCATATATAACAGATAAAAATACAAGACACCCTACTAAATTGTAATCTCAGCTAAGCAAAAATTTCTTTTAGCAAAAATATATCCCAGATATTATATGGGACATACTTATACTAAAAAATTCTTTAATAAAGTGAAGAGTGCAATTATTATGGCAGTAAGTTATAGAATAGAAATTAAAAAGCTACTACTAAAGGCAGTTCTCATCCATCATACACAGCCTTTGATTAACTTCTATGTGATTTATTAAGCTGAATATTTTGATATGTACTCAAGGAGTTCTGTGTGGTGTTTGTTATAATGAAGAGAATTTAATATGTCTCATATATTGGAACACAACAATGATAATTCTGTATTTCTCTATTTTTCATTACATCTTTATCCCTTGGGCTTAAATTTAGAGACATAATAATTAATGGTGTGGTAATTCTCAAATTCTGCCCTCCCAATTATTCTTTCCTCTTGGCCTGTCACTCTCATGGATGATTCTAGAGAGAGCTATATGTGAAAGAAAAGAAATAAATGAAAAAGAAGGTAATACAATCAGTACCTGTGTCAATGTCCCCGTGTTGAGCTGTAGTAAAGATGGCTTGGACCATGTGGTTTAGGCTCAGGGACTGTGTGAGGCCCCTACTTCCCTCTGAGTGCTGTCAAAATGTGACTATAGTGAGGAAGACATCCATGCAGGACAGCAGACCTGACATGAGGTATCAGGACCTTAGCAGCATGAGGAGATCATAACCACTTGGAAAGAAGAACTGGGATGGGATATTATAGCCCAAGTGGAATAAGGCAGATATCCACAAAAGATAGGGGATAACAGCAGCAATGTGAGATGTTACATACAGGGAAACTGATCAAATAAATAAATACATTAAGGATAATGGGGTCAGGCACAGTGGCTCATGTCTGTAATCCCAGTACTTTGGGAGACCGAGGTGGGCAGATCACTTGAGGTCAAGAGTTTGAGACCAGCTTGGCCAACATGGTGAAACCCTGTCTCTACTAAAAATACAAAAATTCGCCGGCTGTGGTGGCACACACCTGGAATCCCATCTACTGAGGAGGTTGAGGCAGGAGAATCGCTTGAACCCAGGAGGTAGAGGTTGCAGTGAACCAAGATTGCGCCACTGCACTACACTCTAGCCTTGGCAACAAAGCGAGAGAACCTGTCTCTAGCCTTGGCAACAAAGCGAGAGAACCTGTCTCAAAAAAAAAAAAAAAAAAAGAAAGAAAACAAAAAAAACCCACCAGATAAAAAGGATAATGGAAGACAGTTTCTCACTGTTGGAGAAGGGAGTTATAAATATGAAGAGGAAAAAAACTTGAATGAGCACAATGGTGCTCATGGTGTTGCACTTGAATCAAAAATATTGGTGTGAACTCATGAATTTCAATAAATATAGATGAATATAGAAATATACACGAAAATGGGAATATGTAGATACCCTAACTCAGTCCATTGAGAGGGCATGGGAACAACAACGTTCTGGGAAGGAGGTATATGAATGGATATATTAGAGTGGGAACGAAGTGTGAGCTCTTTGTCTACCAGACAGCACCCACTATAGAAGAAGCATTAATCACCAAGTGGACAGGATGACTTGGCCAGTAGATGTCAGCCAGCTCTGTCACCAGCCACCCCAGTGCTTACCCACTTGCTCAAGAACAGAGTAGTCATAAGCAGAGATGGACTACATCTGGGCCCAATGGCAGATAAAGCCTTTTCTGTTACTGCAGAGAAACCAAAACTGACCCCCTGACATGGTACTATCCCTTGAGGATGGACACCAAGCACCTGATAGCAAGGTGATTCCATCAGACACCTCCTACTTGAAAAAAGTCCATGATTCATCCTGATCAGGATTGATGGGTAATTCAGATATGGGTTTGCCTTTCCTACCTACAGTGTCTCTGCAAGTACCACTAACTGACGGCTCACCAATTGTCTAGTATCTTCATATAGGATCCTAAAAAATACCAGCTTTGAATACACAAATACTTTACGGAAAAGAAGATGTGGGAATGGGTGCCTGAACATAAAATCCATTGGTCCTACTACATGCCTCATCATACAGAAGATGCCAGCTTGATAGAACTCTGGAAAGGACAATTAAAGGTACAGCTAATGTGCCAGGTAGTAGGTAGAAACCTTGTGAGAAGGGTTACTATACTTCAGGATGTACAGACAGCTTCAATAGCCAGTTTATGGTACTGTGTCTCAAACAAGTAGACTACCTGGGCCGAGACACCAAGTGGTAAAAGTAGGAGTAGCACTTCTCTCCATCATTAACAATGATCCACTTGGGGACTTGTGCTTCCTATTCTCCCAACTTTGGGGCCTAGAAATCCTGGTCTTCATCAAGAGAACATTTCCAACCGGGGTGTATCAAGACACCACTACATTTAGTGCTTGTGGCTGCCACCTGGTCATTTAAGGCTCCATGGGCCAGTAGACTAGCAGGTACACAAAAGAGTACCCATATTGCCAGATGTAGTTGACTCTGGTTATTATGGGGAGGTAAGCCTGATGCAAAATGGGAGTGTGAGGAATATGGTGATCTAGTGAGGAATCCCATGGTTCTTCCATGCCTGGTTTCAACTGCAAATGGGCAAGTGCAACTGATAAGGCACAGTAAGCTGGGGCCCAATGCCTCAGTGATGTGGATCTGGGTCATCCCTATACCCTGCAACAAGCCAACTAGACTAGCAGAAGTACTGGCCAAAGATGAGGGGAATCTAGAAAGTGAAGGATGGTGATAGTGAGTATTGATTATAGCTTGGAACCAACTGCCACAGCAGAAATCTACTTTCTTCCCCTGACCTTCCTCTTGGAAGCTTCCCCAGATATTGTGACTAACTAGTATCCTGGAGAAGTTGTATCTAGATGGGGTGAGTTTAATGTGGGAAGCCAGTGGATCTGCACACTGCACAGTGCAGACTCTCATAGATGCTGCTTGAGTTCCACCCAGATGACCTACTTGACCTATGCACACATCTTCCACCTCCCCGTCCCAGGCCTAGGATATTTGGGAGATTTTATTCTCCTCTCCCAAGGGTTGACAATGACAGTCTGTCACAGGCAAGACAGTTCTGCACTGTGATTTATACTCTAGAGCAACCCTCGCAACACACACACACACACACACACACACACACACACACACACACAGGATCAGGCCAAGGCTAGACTTTACCTGAGACCACACTCAGATTCTCAGTTCCTTCCCCTTCCCTATTCTGCTTCTCTCATCGCTTACAAATTTTTTTCCTGAAGAATATTCACTAATAACACATGCCCCAAACTCTCTTACCGGATCCTAGCCTAAGGCTATGCCCTTGCTATCATTCTGGGAGGCAAAAACAATTTTCAAGTTTACTTAAACCAACTGGAAGACTAATTCAACAATGGGTAGATTTCAGAAGAGATTAAAATACTATAGTACATTTAGGGGAAATAAAAAAAGTCCTCCAAATAGAAATTTATGATACTGAAGTACTAACTAAGACTAAACATGGAGAAAAAAGACCCAGCTACAGTTGATTTCATAAGCTAAACATTAATTAGCAATGAGGATGCTATTAAAAGCAGAAGTGCTCTGAAGAAATTTAACATCTGAACAGCCAAGAATGAGTCTTTCATTATTTTCTAAATTGGTCAACTCTTAGTATAGTAGTATATCCTATTTGATAAAAAAGACTGTGAAAACTACACCATGTGGGGTACAGCAATACAATTGATTAAAGTGCAAACAGTAGGTTCTATGTGTGGAAGATCTTTGAGAGGAGAAGAATTTTTATCATTGACATTGTTAGGAATTGCTGGTGAATGTTGATAACAAAAAGTAGACTGATTTATAGTCAATTATATGATTGTTTTTAAAATTCTCTACAGACAATACAACTTCCTTTTGCCTGTGCCCATGGAGACTGCTCCCCACTCTTTGTTCTTGGTATAATAATGATTTTCTCACATGACAAAAGACCGGGGAAAAGTAACAAGAATTTTAGAATACTGCTGTGCAAGGCAGGGTCTATGGACCGGAACTGGTCTGTGACAAGGTAAGTACAGAAACCAAGAGTAAGCTCTTAGACATTTTTTATAGCAATTTTACTTTTCTGATATCTTCTAATAGTTCATTTCCACTGTATTTTATAAAAACTACTGGGCTGTGACAGAAAATTTTAAAAGACTGTCCTTCACTAAGGATATTTTGAGAAATGTTACTTTATCAGTGTTCTGTTGATATGCTCTGGTATATCCTGATTAAACAAGATTATGACTCCTCATGAATCTATGAATCTAAAAACACACCAAATGGCTAGGCTTGGGAAAAGAATGGACTAGATGCCACCAAAGCTGAATATTAGAACATAGCATTATTACATTAGGACAATTTTAAACATCTGATTCTATGCTGGGACAAAATTCTCTTAGTTGAAAGCTCATTAATATTGAGGAGATAAAGATGTGAATTTCCTTTCCTGAAGGTAATAGACTGATACCAGATAATTCCTTGCGAACAGTGCTCACCTTGAATTCTTTCATAGGGCAGAATACGGGCAATTGGAAGGATGCTACGAATAAAACTAATAATATATGGATGACTGTGTGCCAAAAAGAATAGGAGGGATTCACTGGTTGACCCCAGAGCAGTGATAACTGGGCTAAGACAGTATATAATGGGAGACATTTCTGACTGAAATAATTAGGGGAAGAATGAAAACGTCAATCTCTTAGTGACAAGAATTTCTTCTTACTCCAATTTTAGTTAAGATTCCCCCCTCGGTTCTTCTGTCATTTGAAATTCTCTTAAAGTAGTCTGGCATTTCCTTTTCAAAATGCCACCAGTCATGATTCAGGTAGCAATTTAGCTTTACAATCCTAGCTTTCTCTATGTTAGAACACAGAGTTGAAAGAAGGAATGTTTATCTCACAGGGGATTTTAAATCTGTGACTTTAAAAATTCTACTATAGATATTACAGAGTATAATTATTAGTTATCTTCGCTTCATTATTCATCCATTCACTTCATGCTTTATGGCGTAATAGGAAGTAATCTTTTGGCAAATGAATGGAGTAAATGAATAGAAAATAGACTGGAATAAATTTAAGTCACAGGAATGCAAGAGATTCTTGCCTATGGGGGAAAAAGTTTTCTTTTTTTCTTTTGAGTCTATTATGTTTGAAAAACAATCTAAAAAATCCATTGTTCAATTAATCCCAGCAGTCAACGAAGCTAAATATGTAGATATATCAGCGTCCAAATGCTTTATTCTTACGAAGTTTCTATAAAACACAGGCATGTTTTGCTGGTTTTTAAAAACACAGATGAGAAGATATTTCTTAGATTCCCATAGGCTCTATAGAAAACATTTTTGATCCAATAAATCATGAATCCATCATCCAATCTAGAGTTCTGCCTATAGTCAAATGGCTATTGCCAACCAACAAATATACTATCTTATTTTTACTAAATGTACAAAAAAGCTTTTATATTAAATATCTATCTCAGGACCTTGTTCAACATCAAGTTCCAGTAAATAATCAATCTTGCCTTTTTCTTTATGTGTTCTTTGAATTTTTCTTGTAATCACTTAGCCTCTCTTTCTAATGGCTTTATAGAGCATAGTTTCTTTCAAGAATTACTTTGATAAAGTTGGAAAATGTATGACACTCACATTCACAACTACTTGGTAGTTTTCTGATTGAACTTGAAACTTGCTGGATTTTTATTTTCTTTCTTCAACTTTTTAGATTTAGGGAGTACAGGAGCAGGTTCGTTAACAAGGGTATACTGTGTGATGCTGAGATTTGGGGTATGATTGAACCCATTGCCCAGGCAGTGAGCACAGTACCCAATAGGTAGTTTTTCAAACCTTGCCTTTCTCCCTCCCCACTCTAGTAGTTCCCAGGGTCTACTGCTCCTATCTTTATATCCATGTGTACCCAATGCTTAGCTCCCACTTACAAGTAAGAATATGTGGTACTTGGTTTTCTGTTCCTGTGTTAGTTAACTTAGGATAATGGCCTCCAGCTGCACCCATGTTGCTGCAAAGGACATTGAATTCATTATTTTTTATGGATGTATAGTATTTCATAGTGTATACATACCACACTTTTTTCTGTATTCAATCCACCATTGATGAGTACCTAGGTTGGTTCCATGCTTTACTGTTGTGAATAGTGCTGCAATGAACATACAGGTACATGTGTCCTTTCGGTAGAAAAATTTATTTTCTTTTGGATATATACCCAGTAATAAAATTGCTGGGTTGAATGGTAGTTCTAAGTTCTTTGAGAAATCTCCAAACTGCTTTCCACAGTGATTGAGATAATTTACCTTCCTACCAACAGTGTATAAGAATTCAGTTTTAGATCTTTCTGACTTCCTGATGTGGTTGTTTAGCGCTATGAACTTTCCTCTTAACACTGCATTTCTTACATCCCAGAGCTTAGGTGTATTTTGCCTCCGTTTTTTTGTTTGTTTGTTTGTTTTTTTGAGACAGAGTCTTACTCTGTTGCCCAGGCTGGAGTGCAATGGCATGAACTCTGCTAACTGCAACTCTGGCTCCTGGGTTGAAGTGATTCTCCTGCCTCAGACTCCTGAGTAGCTGGGACTACAGGTGTATGCCACCACACCCAGCTAATTTTTGTGTTTTTAGCAGAGACGGTGTTTCACCATGTTGGCCAGACTGGTCTTGAACACCTGACCTCAAGTGATTTGCCCGCCTTGGCCTCCCAAAGTGCTGGGATTACAGGCATGAGCCATGGTGCTGGGCTGTGGCTCTGTTTTTACTCATTTCAAATAATTTTCTAATTTCTGCTTTAATTTTATTGTGTTCCCAAAAGTTACTCAGGAGCAAGTTGTTTAATTTCCATGTGATTGTGTGGTATTGAGAGATCTTCCTGGTATTGACTTCTATTTTTATTCCACTGTGGTCTGACAGTATGCTTGGTAGGATTTTGATGCTTTGGAATCTCATTGAGCTTCCTTCCCATCCAGCTTCTGAATTCTGTTTGTCACTCAGACATTTCAACTGGGTTAGGATCCATTGCTGGGGAGCTAGTGCAATCCTTTGGAGGTAAGGAAACACTGAATTTTTTAATTGCTGGAGTTCTTGCAGTGATTCCTTCTCATCTGAGGGTTGGTGTTTATCTTTTGGAGTTGCTGTCATTTGGATGGGGCTTTTTGTTTTATTTTTTTTCTTCACTTGAGGGTTTGACTGTGATGTACGCTATGTATAGTCAATTGGCTTCATTTCTAGGGGGTTTCAAAGGGCCAAAGCTCTGTATGGGTTCCTTAGTTGTGGCTAGTTTTCTACACTGGGTTTTGCAGATGTGTGCTGAAGAAATTCTTCAGTGATGTAATTCAGGCTGTGATCCAAGAGATGGCGCATAAGAGGGATGGCTGGCAGACAGGCAGCTTTTACTCAGCCATGAGCTTCTTTTATATTTCAGTGCCTTCACTTCATTCAGTGCCTCCCCCAGTAATGCTCTGGGGAGGGGGAGACAACAGGAGGTAACACGAGATAACCTCTTCACCAAGTCCCTTTCAGGGCCTTGGCCAAGTATCTTCCAATCATTGGTGCTGCATCCACATTTCCTTAGCCCTAAGGGAGGCCCTGGCAGGCTACACTCCCCCATCCTTTGAGTGTGGCCTGAGCCAAAGGTTATGTCACCAGAAGGTCTGCAACTCCCTGGAAACCTGCTCCTCTGTGCCTGGCAGAGTCATAGCAGGTTGTGGGGTATATCTGTGGGTGGTCTGGTGATGCAGTGGGTCAAGGGTGGAGGATCTCTGGGCAGGGTGTTGGTACTGGGGTGTCCAGCTGGTGTGGTGCCCATGGCTTAGGGTTTTTTTGCCAAGAAACAGCTACGGGGCCCTCCCAGTTCACACTGCCCTGAGCAGGTCTCCCTCCAGTGTCTGCCCCAGGAATAAGCCCACTCAGCTAGATTTGCAAACTCCAGGACTTCTGTGCCTAGATCGCTGGACTGTTCCAGATGTGACAGACCATGGGGCTCCCTTGAACAAAAGCTGTGGCTGATCAACAACCTACACCCTCCCAGACTGGTCTTGCAAAGGGAAGGATGCCCAGCTCCGAGGCTGGCTCATGAACCCATGCCTCACTCTTCTCAGTATTCTGAGTGTGGGGGTTTTTCCCCAACTTGAACTCAGACCACAGATTTCAGCTTGATACCCCCAGGCAGTGTGATGAACCCTGCAGGGTTGGGTCCTGGCCCACAGCTTTGTCCTCTGGCCCCTTAGGGTCAAGCACCAGTTGTGCTAGGAGTGCCAAAATGCTCCCAGGCCACTGGCAAAACACTCAGGTGGAGCAGTGGAGTCTGTGCTGTGTGTGCCTGCTTACAAGGGATTGGCCAGCAGACAAGGGAGCAGGCAGATCAGATGTGTCTTGGTCCCATAGGAAACGCAATCCTGCTCTTGCCCAGCCCAGCAGTCAGCAGGGGCTAGAGCCTCTCAGAGCAAGATGGAGAGCCCTGGGGGGATGTACCTGTGGCTGTTTTGCTATAGCTACTCCACATTTGAAACCTTCTGGGCTCTGCATATGTTGGAGCTCTGCCTCTGCCTACTCTCCAGGCAGTCCCCTTGCCAATTCAAATGTCTATGGGGGTCATCGGATCTCTTGGAGCTAAAATCCCAGAGTTCCATAGTGGGAGTGTGATGTCCCAGAGGTCTTTCAGTAACCCCTTCCTTAGAAACTGTCCAGGTCTGGGAGCTGGTCCTGGCATTTGGCAATTCTGTGCAGGTCCCAGTTTCTTCTCTTTTCAACCTTGGTGTCTGCATTGCCTCTCTATGAGCTTTCAGTATTTTCTCTCAAGATATCTGTTCAACGTGTGATGGTTTACTCCATATTTTGTTTTCTGCTGGTGGAAGAGGGGTTTCCTGACTGCATCTGGTCAGCCATCTTATCCCTTTCCTTGAGATTAGCCTGGACTTTTCTTACTCCTCCATATACCGCAGGAGGCAATGTAGGACTCTCCTGACTGAAGCAAAGCAGAATCTACAGGGGAAACAGAGGGAAATAAAGAAGGCAGAGGAGTCTCCTGGGAGTTTGTTCCCTATGGAAGGTTTTAGATCTCCAGGGTTTCCTATTTGTAATCCAATTCCCCCTTGTGGAAAATAATTTCTGGCTGTTTTTATGCATTATTTCCAGAGGGAACATTAGCCTTAACAATAAATACCATACAATTTCAGAAGAAAAAACAAATAAAAATGGCAAGTGGTTGAATGTAAAACTTACCAACTCACACATTAAATATCCCTCATGAGGTGAAGGGTGAAAGAGCTCAAAAGGTTTTTCAAAGCTAAATTTCAAATGGCTGGTAGATCTCCACAGGCCTTGTGAGGCAGAGGGCAAAATGGGGAAGAAACAATTGCATATTGCTTTTAATAGATTTGTAGAAAACGGAACCATTTCTATTAGGAAGTTTTGAAAAACCTTAATGTCAAAAATATAAAATTTTATGTTTTACAAATATAAAATATAAAAAAGAAATTATTTCTTTATAAAAATCTCAAACAGAAAGACATTCCAATGGAAAATTAAGTTTAATCTGTATAAATTTCTTTTCTTAATGAATATACATTAATGATTGAGCCAGTTCATGCATTTATCACATTTGAAGTCTAAATGTCTTTTTCCATAATGAGAAAGAAATACTCATTTTTCTTGGCTAAACCACTATGAATAGAGTGTACTTTTTAAAAAAAATCAGAAATTCTGGACTCTGAGGCATAGTAAGCATACTGCTGGTAGCTGTTAGCTGTGCACGTTCTTTGGTTTCAATAGTGCTTGAGCTCAGCAGCCGTCTCTCAGTAAAAGTGGGGGAAAGCATGACCTTTTTAAGTCATGGAAGGAACAGTGTGCCCCTCTTCCTCGAATGAATACATCCCAGCAACCAGAAGGCATGCCAGAGAGCAGGGAGAACAGAGCCCACCTGCAGCTCTGGTCTGGAAGGAGCCACGCCACAGGCAGGACAGGAGTAGGGGCAGATCTTGTGAAGAGTAGTCTGGTTCCATCCCCAACTGGAACTAATTCGAAATAACTCTCGACTGCTTTCAATGTCATGTGAACATATGCTGTGCCAGAGGCCACATGGCAGCTAGCTGTGGCAGGCAAGAAGGCTGTGGCAAGAGGAGGCGAGGGAAGTGATGAAAGATCACATCTCTACCCTGCCCAGGAAATGTGCCACCAGGGACCTTGTTTTACGTAGAAAAAAACAAAAATCAAAAAACTGTTTTTCCTACTCTCACACTCATCACACAATATACTTTCAATACTTCACTTCTAAAACCAGATGTGTGGCTTTTTGCCCACTAACCAAGAACTTGTCCAATGGATACCACCTAGGTGTAACAGTCAGACCCCACAGGTTAAGGGCTCAGTCCCACAGGACTGTCCCCACTTCAGATAACAATCATAAGTCTGTGTCCCTGGAACTTCCGACCAGCTGGCTCTAAATTAGGGTTCTCATGACCTGTTTCTTGGGTTCAATTAATTTGCTAGAGCAGCTCACAGCACTCAGGGAAACCATTTACTGGCTTATTATCTAGGACATTACAGAAGCTACAAATGAACAGCCAGATGAAAGAGATGCATAAAGCAAGGTATGAAGGAAGAGGCATAGAGTTTCCATGCTTGCTTTGGATGTGCCATCCTCTAGGCACCTCCACCTGTTCAGCAACCAGGAAGCTCTCTCATCACTGTAGTTCAGGGATTTTTATGAAGGCTTCATCATGTAGGCATGATCAATTCACTCAATCTCCAGCCCTTTTCCTTCTCTGAAGGATGGGAAGTGGGACAGAGAGTGCCAAACTTCTAATCATGGCTTGGTTTCTCTGGTGAACACCACCCATGCAGGAGACCACAAAAAGTCACTTTGTTAGAATAAAAGACACCCCTATCAGCTAGGAAATTCCAAGGGATTAGGAGCTTTGTGTCAGGAACTAGGGACAAAGACAAAATATTTGAGTAAAAGATGCACCTAGTACCACTATTGCTCAGGAAATTACAAGGTTTTAGGAGCTCTGTGCCAGGAACTGGGGGAAGTGACCAAATATATACTTTTCTTATTATTTCGTAGCCCTACTCATAAAAATGATGATGGGCTCAGCATTTCCTATGTTCAATATCTGATGCAATATTAGATACACCCATCTCTTTTGATAGCTCAGAAGTTACTAGTAGATAGCACCTCATAACATCTAGAACCCAGCTTCTTGAGTAATTAAAATTACCATATACTTAAAGATGAATCCAGATACCTCAATTTTTCTAAACTTGAAGGTTTTAGGTGGCTAAGAGACCTCCTTTTGGTGAACTATTTTTTCTTTGAGATTTTTATTGTTGTTAAATACACTGAACATACAAAGACAAAATTGCTTCAAATTCAGGTCAGGTTACTGTCATACAATTTATCTATGTTGGAAAAGTTATCATTCCCAACTTGCCAGAACCTCCAAAGGTCCGATTCCAGCTCTTGTGCCCCTTTTGAGAGGAAAGCCCCAGACTATGACTTTAGTTTTGGGATGGAAGTTGCAATAAATGTTATCTATGTTAGAAAAATTTAAAAGCTGCAACTTACTTGGTTATGGTCATTTGAGTACAAAGAGCCTGAGATTAAGTATCAACCCTAAGTTTCCTTACCTATTCATCTCACACTTATGTTTCAATTTATATTGGTCTAGATTTTCTTTCCTGAATTTTAATATTCACTGTTTATAGCTGTTTCATTGATTACTTCTCATTTGTTTCCCAGAAGGCATGTTTTCTTCAAAAGTACCTCATAAATCACTTTTGCCCATTCTCCCATTCAGGCAGGGTTTGTTCTTTTTTAAGGATAGAGATATGGTGGCACAATTTGTTCTGAAATCAAAATGACATAAAATTGTCTGTGAGCCACTGCTCAAATTTCTATTTTTACATCTCTCCCTGCTTTATAAAAGATACCTCCTCTGAACACAACTCAGATTTCTGTTTTTGGTAAGATGTATGCAACATCTTCAGGTTTTTTTTTAGAACTATTTTTAGTTTATCTAATTTTAATAATCCCTGCATGTCATCAGGGGGAACCAGAATTTCTGTTGAATCATGTGCCATAACAAAGGAGTGACTAACAAATTCTTAAAATGTTACTTTACTTCTTATGAATGATTATTGTCTTGAATGTTGATTATCGTCATAGACTATTGCTCAAGAAGCAGCCCAACTTGTCTGCTGACAGATCGTGGCATTTTATGAAGGGGTTGGCATTTTATTTACTTAGGGAGTCACTAATGTGCCAACATCCCTCATGTAGGCTTTTTGTAGATGAGTCCTCCCTTGGGACATGTCTGTAAGAACTCTCCTTCCCTCTGGTTCCGGTTCCGGAAGGGCTCCTCACATGGGATGTGGCTGCTCCCTCCCTTCTTCTCCTTTCCCTCCTCTTCCTCTATCCCAACTGCTGCTGCCTGAAGGTCTAGAATGATTCTGTCTTGACGGTCAGACTGACCAAACTAGAGCCGGGAAGCATTTGAATAGACTGATAAAATATCTTTCCCAACTTACCAGAACCCCCAAGGGTCTAATTCCAGCTCTTGTGCCCTTTTTGAGAGGAAAGCCCCAGACTATGACTGGAGTTTTGAGATGAAAGTTGCACTAAATGTTCACAAATCAACAATGCTATCAGCGAGGCATCTGGTCTCTAGAACTATTAGTCCATTATTTCAATTCATCTGTTTAATTCCTATGAGAACTGGAGAAGTCTGACAAAGTAAAACACAGAAAATGGTACATTGTTTTCATATAAGACTTCCTTCATGGAGAAGAGATTTCACCAAGAGCTATTAATTTATTACAGATCCAGTTGTTTCTGCTACTCAGTTTATATTTCCCAACCTATTACCAGTGTCTAGAGAGTATGTTCCTTTTGGGAAGGAAAGATAATCCAAGTAAACATTTCCCCCTGGTACTTGTAAAGTGTTTCCTTCAGTTTCTGTCAGCTGTATTTTAAGATGGAGAGCACTACTAGTAATTTGGAGCTTGTCTGAAAGATGTAAGACTAGTAGACAGATCACTCAGATAACACAAAACAGTTCAAAAAAGTAGATAATGGCTGTCTACACCTACTCCTCTAAAAAATATGAATAAGAACTTCCAGAAGACAGAAACATATCCAAGGGAAGTCAAGACAAAGTAACGCATTTTGGATATATACTACCTTCACGAAGTAGAATTTAATTCTGGTAATACTATAAAAATTTTCAGATTAGAATGGAAGAATCTTTTACTAAAGGGATAGTCTTATCTTTGGGAGATGTGCTTTTGGGTATAATATTATTTGTTTGCACTATATTTCATGGAGAGGAAATCTGACATTTTGAAATATTAGCATTGGATCTTCATAGCATAAAAGAGACACAACAGGTTGTCCAGTGAATGGAAATCATAAACTCCCAAATATGTCACACTCTAAGTCTCATTTTGACACACTTTAAGTCTCACAAAAGTGTAACAGGTTACAGATTTACCTTTAAAATTTCAGCTTCACATCATACTGGGACACTATTTCCTACAACTATGGTGTTAACATATTTCATGTAATGTATTAGTCAGTGACACCCTGAAGTGTCAGGCAGCCAGCTGCACCCAGCGGGTTCTCACCACCTAGCAGATGGCCCAGAATTCAAACACACTACAACACCTGTTCTTCAGGAGACTCCTGGCCCAGGCCTTTTCCTTAAACTCAAAGAACTTTTTTTTCAACTATGTGTGGAAATTATTATATTACACAGGAACAGAGTTCATATTTCAGATATCTGTTGGTGGTTGGGAAGGCAGAGATGAAAAGAAATATTTTTGAGCCCACAGTAGCAAATAAATGGAACTAAATATAAGTGTAAGGAGAGAAAGGGAAGGAAGGAGACAGAAAGATTTGTGGCCTGTAAGCAATGAAACCAGGGGGCAGAACCAACACAGCTGCCCTCTGCTCAGTGCACCATCTGTTTTGCAGCTGGGACAATATCAGAGGCTGCATAGACAATTAATTTACTGCTGCAGAGGGCCACTTATAAGCCAGGTGCTGAACCACCTTTAACCAAAAAGCAAACCCAATTGTCCCAGAGGATGGATTAATGCCAATCCATAGCCTACTGAAGATGATTTGGGCAGCAAAATCTTGAGATTAAATGTTTAATTTTTTTTTTATTTAAGGGACTAGATCATTAAAAGTTTTATTTTTGAATTTCATTTCTTTATCTATAATTATCTGATGGTACAAGTTTTCATATTTAGATAAGTTAGTTCCAGTAGCATAAATAAAATAGATGGTTATAGATTCCTGAACTCTTTTGATAATAAAGAGCACTAGGAAGGTCAATGAGGATTGTGGCAAAAGTCATATGAATAAAAATCTGATGGGTAGTTCTCTTTAAATTTTAGACTCTATTAAGGACTCTGTTTACTAAAAGTGTAATTATAGGTATATGAACTGTAGCAAATTGATATTTTTATCTACTTAACAGAAACTCAAAATTCAGATATTACTGTTACTTTGAATTAGGGCAAAATAGTAACCTATAATTTTTTTAAAAATGCAACCAAGACATGATAAAACTAAATCTCAAAGTTCTTCATTAAAATGCAAATTAATAAAAACTGAATTAGGCCACAGGAAAGAGGGATTTCTTATTGTAAAATGAGCCAAATTAGGTCACTGAATTGACAAACAGGATGAATATCTGATGCTGAAAACCAGAGCCAGTTTGATAACAATTAAAATGGAAGAAGGGCCAAGATGAAGAGTTTCCAGGACTGGGGGCAAATGAACACCTTAGTAAGTCCTTATATTTGCATACTTCTTCACTGAATAGTCCACTGCTATTTACAGCTGTTTGAAGTTAGTTAATCTAATATGTTCACTAGAACATTTTCTAAAACCTTTTTAGTGATCTTGGGGGTGGTCTTGGAAGGGCAACATTGCTGGAAGGAAGCAGTTCCTAACTGAAGCTTTACTTTCTAGAACCAAATGGGGCATATGAGAGACTCAGTGCATAGAAGGAAGATTCTACATGTGTCCTGTACAGCCTCTTCAACACTCTTGCTGCCTGCCCTCAGGTGGATCTGCAGAGCAGGGACTATTTGAGGGCTACTGTGTGGCAGGCTCACTGCTCAGGCTGGAGATCCAGTGCTACATCAGATATACATAGTCTCAGATCAAGTCAGTAGACATTAAGATGAAAGAAAGGGAAACTAGAAAAATTTCCAGTTATTCTCCTATTTCCCCATACCCACTGTTTTAGGTTTGGGGCTGGAGGAAGGGAAAGGAGAGGAAAAGAAACAGAACTGAAAGAGAAAGGGAGGAAAGAATATAGAATGAAAAATGAAATAAACACAACTCAGAAGTAGTAATGGCTAATACATCTTGAGAACTTACTCAAAACTATGCTGTTTTGTTTATACATACACACGTAAAACATGTACATGTTAATATATAAGTATATATATTACACATTTATATAACATAAATATATTTAACATATTTTTTAAGGATGATAAATACTAAAAACACTATGAACAGTAGTTTACTGGTAAAAGTTTAACAACCAGCTCTCTCTCAAAAAAAAAAGCCTGATTTGCAGTGTTTGCCAATTTCCATCATTGCTAGTTTCAAGCTACCAATCTGATATCACTGAACATGGGAGCTGGGCCAAGATTCACAGCAGCCCAATAAGTAGCTCATCATTATATGCTATTTGTACCACACAGGTACATACAACAGATATAAATAACCCCAAAAAACATAGATAACAGTAAAATGTAGTCAAATAATTAGAAAATAAATTTTGAGTATTTATTGCCTTTAATTTAGTTCTATAAATTTTTTTTAAATCCCTGAAAATTTAACAATTGATTTTTATAAATAGTAATAAGCCCTCATACCACTGCCTACAAAATAAGTACTATTATTATCCTCATTTTATATTAAAAGGAAACTGCAGAGTGGAGAAGTTTAGGAATCTGCCTAAGGTTCCATGATTTGTGAATGGCGGGGCTGGAATAACAAACTCAGGCTCCAAAGCTGTTCTGCTACTCTGATGGAGAAGTACCGACTTAAAACAGGTCCCAGTAGCTGAATTCACCTTGTTTGCATTCTAATTACTAGCTGTGGCTACTCTGGTGGAGAGGGTAGCTTTATGGAGAGGTGAATGGTTCTCTAGCCTGGATGAGTGGAATGCTGGTTAGAGATCTTACCAAGCTAAAAAGAACTCCTGTTTCCCTCCATGTGTCTCAGGAGGAGGCTGCATCTGAACTCAAGCTCAACCTGCAGAATCTTGTTGTATACATTTTGGGGAGAACAGCAATGTAAATTTACTTTTCTTCTTAAAGTTATCATAAGATGTCATTTCTGGCTAAGATGAGTGAATTGATCGAAACTTTTTAGTCACTGGGTTGAATCCATATTTTCTCCAGAATCCCACAGAGATTTCTGAGTGAGTCATAATTCTAAATGAGACAGACACAATATTTAGGGGAAAAAAATGTTATCATTCAAACAGTTATCTATAAGAGTTAAATGGTCATAACCATTACTAACACTACATTGACAAATAGCAAATTTCTGTCATGGCTTTTAGCAATTTATGCATATATTTTGAAATAATTATTTGAAAATTTAGAACAGAATAATATATAGCCTATTCATCCTATAAATTAATTCATCCTATATGAATTAATTTTATGTTTGTAACCTATAATTTTCGGCTGCATAGTTATGAAATTCAAGCAAGTAAAAAAATCCATATTCATTTTTGACAAAAAATGTAAATCATTTCAAAAGTCATTTAAAGCAAGTAAATGTAGAAAAACATTAATTGCTTAGAAGCTAATTCATTTAGGTTATGAATGTATAAAGGTTGTGCTTCCTGTGGCCTCCATGGTAACAATAATAAAACAAGTCAACAGAATTAAATTTACATTCAGTTTCAAAGATTAAAACGTCGATCGATACACTTGATTGTAATTTTTAATAACCAAGTAAACCAATTACCAAATTCTGTGCTAGGCACCAGCAACCTTCACAGCAAAAAATAAAAATAAAAAATAATGTTTTAATCTATTTCAAATATCACTGAACAATTTATTAATAGATCTACTTAATGAACCTATACAACCTCATTAATTTTCTTGTTCAGTTTTTCCTGGAACCAATTCTACTAATGAATGCCAACCACAGTGATCACAAGTTCACTGCCTGCCAGAAGTGGGGTCCAGACCATGCTAAAGGCAGCGGGAAATAGGAATCAGAGGAGAGCTTGAGGGGATAGTGGTCAAGCTCTTACTAAAGGATTTGGGAAGTAGCTTCAGCAGAGTCAGGTAAATCTGAACCCCTGTTTCAGCTACTACATAAATGTTATTTTCCATCTTTCATTCCTATACACAACTCCTGTCAGCCCCTAAGTCCTCAGAGCAATGTAACATTTGAGACCTGTCAGTAAAAGACTTCAGGATAATCTACTCTAAAGGTTCAAAGATTAAGAGTGGTGTAGCAGGGCACAGATGTGGCCTGAAAATCCTGCAGCCCCAAACCCAAATAACTTCTGCATAAGGAAGACGTCAGAGTTGCCTGAGAAACATCTTCCATAGGACAACTACCACGGGCTGGGCAAGAACTGCTAGACGTTCAACAAAACCTTTTCCTTTACCTCCTGGCCACATAGCTAAAAAACATTTCCTTGCACATGGCTGAGTTATGGCCAACAGAATGAGGACAGAACCACATCAGCCATTTCCAGTTCTGGAAGTTCCATACAAACTTCCTATGTGATTCTCCATATTTTCTTAGACCCCAATTGCCAGTTGGATGCAGAGGATCCAGGAACAAACTCTGATATCCTTAGCAGATGGGCTCTACTATCCCATCTTAAAGGAAGGAGACAGGTTCCCTAACTGTCCACATTCTACAATGAAGGCTATTATCCAGCCCAGAATATCATCATTAGACTTTGCATGAGAGCAAAAGGTAAACTTCTGTTGTATGAAGCCATGACATTTTGAGATTTGACTGTCACAGCAGCTAGCCTTACTTATCCTAGTACAATGAGGAAGGGGAAGCAGTTTTACACAATATGAAATATTTTTAACCTTTAAGCCTTTGCTAAGGCTGCCCCCTTTTTGTTTAAACTATTTTCAGCCGGGCGCGGTGGCTCAAGCCTGTAATCCCAGCACTTTGGGAGGCCGAGGCGGGTGGATCACGAGGTCAAGAGATTGAGACCATCCTGGTCAACATGGTGAAACCCCGTCTCTACTAAAAATACAAAAAATTAGCTGGGCATGGTGGTGCGTGCCTGTAATCCCAGCTACTCAGGAGGCTGAGGCAGGAGAATTGCCTGAACCCAAGAGGCAGAGGTTGCGGTGAGCCGAGATCGCGCCATTGCACTCCAGCCTGGGTAACGTGAGTGAAACTCCGTCTCAAAAAAAAAAAAAAACTGTTTTCAACAGAATGAGTGTTCTTGGTACTGAAAACAGCTATTTTTAGCAGTAAAACAAAAGACATTAAGGAGGTTCAGAGGAAAGAAAGGTACAAACATAAAATGTCTGACTCTTAATGATTTTATTGTATAATGATACACATATAAATTCACAACTTACTGGCACATCTAAAATGTACAGACATGCTAAACATTTAAGTTTGACTAAACCAAATAAAGATAATTATTTCTGAATTTTCATTTAATTCTATTATAATTTGAAGGTGTTAATGAAAAGTTTAAAAACCGCTAAATTATAATACAAATAAGTTTCACATTTAACAGCCAACAAACTACCAATATCCAGTGAACTACTAATTTCAATTTGAATCTGTTTACTTCTCTATTTCAAAACATGGTTTTAAAAATTTTAAAAGCTGATCTTTCATGCCTATAAATCCCAGCACTTTGGGAGTCCAAGGGGGGTGGATCACAAGGTTAGGAGTTCAAGACCAGCCTGACCAACATGGTAAAACCCTGTCTCTACTAAAAATACAAAAATTACCCTGTCAGGAGGCTGAGGCAGAAGAATCACTCCAAGAGGGAGACTCCATCTCATGGAAAAAAAAAAAAAAAAAAAAAAAGCTGATGTTTTTTGAAAGAATCTTCTAAACCAGAAAGCATTATATGAATATAGTGTAAGATATAATTCAGCACTTTGGGAGGCCTAAATGGGAAGACTACTTGAGCTCAGGAGTTCAGCCTGGGCAACAAGGCAAAACCTGTCTTTACAAAATATATAAAAATTAGCCAGGCGTAGTGGCGTGTTCCTGCAATCCCAGCTACTCAGGAGACTGAGGCACGAGAATCACTTGAACCCAAGAGGCAGAGGTTGCAGTGAGCGGTAATCATACCACTGCTCTCCAGCCTGGGTGACAGAGGGAGTCTCTGTCTCCAAAAAAAAATGTAAACTTCCTCTTTTTACCCTACAGTCCTAACTTCACATCTGGGAACATGAAGATTTGGAGATGCTGTTTTGTTTATTCAAATAACATCTGTGTAAGAATGGTATATTACCTACTCACTGCTTCTCTGTTTCCCAAAAAAGGAAAAAAGAAAGGAACCACAGGATAAAGATACCAAGTAAATCTTACCAATTAACGAAATGAGAACCAGCCCTGTTGATATTTCCTAAGAGTCACATAGTCCTGTGAAATTTCTGTATGTTCACTGCCCTGTTTCACATGTATAAAACAGGCAAGGCGCAGTGGCTCATCTCTGTAATTCCAGCACTTTGGGAGGCCGAGGTGGGCAGATCACTTGAGGTCAAGTGATTAAGGCCATCTTGGCCAACATGGTGAGACCTCGTCTCTACTAAAAATACAAAAATTAGCTGGATGTGGTGGCATGTGCCTGTAGTCCCCAGCTACTCAGGAGGCTAAGGCAGGAGAATCACTTGAAGCTGGAAGGTGGAGGTTGCAAAGGTGGAGGTTGCACTGAGCCGAGTTTGCACCACTGCACTCCAGCCTGGAGACAAAGCAAGACTCCATCTCAAAAACAACAACAGCAGCAAATTACAGTCACATATTGGCACAAAGCTTCTTAACATTACGAACTGTGTGTGTGTGTGTGTGTGTGTGTGTGTGTGTGTGTGTGTGTGTGTGTATGTGTGTGTGTCTATGTGATGAGTCTTGCTGTGTCACCCAGACTGGAGTGCAGTGGCATGATCTCAGATCAGTGCAGCCTCCACCTCCAGTAAATCGATTCTCCCACCTCAGCCTCTCAATTAGCTGGGATTACAGGCAAACGTCAACACACCCAGCTAGCGTTAAACACTATTATCTCCATATTCTCTCACCTTTTCCATTATATCATTAAGACAGTTATTAAGTATTATGTAGGAATTAAAGAAAAATGTCCTTTTGTTAATATGGATGGCTGTCAGCTTGAAGCTTTAGAATATGATGTACTTTCCTGAAGATGAGCACATTGGACTTGGAAAAACTAATTTTTTAGCAGCTCTGTCATTGTATTTTATTTTATTTTTACATATGTACATTGACACCATCATAATGTTCTTGCCAATGACACTGTTGCTGGGATCTTAAAATTTTTGGATAAAGAAAGGTCAATGGGAAAAACCTGGCTTTCACTGATAATTATCTCTTAAAGGCATACAAACATAATGGAAACAAGGTTCTGAGGGAATAAACATGATGATTAGAGAAAGAGATGAGAAGGCGGCCAATATAACTGTAAAGACCTTAATAAACTCTTTGTTTTATAAGGACTTTAAGGATTAATCTCATTGATATTACATGACATTGAAAACATGACAATCTGCCTGAAACCAATACATGTCTAAAATTAATTCCATCATAAAGTGGTTTAGACTTACAAAAAGAAAATTTTTTTTCAAATGTTCCCAGCTCTGAGTCTGTGAAGTGAGGCTATTAATCACTCACACTCTGATATTCATCAAACCTGTTTTGAATCTAGCCTCTGCTCCTTATCAACAACTTAGGCACTACTTGACCTCTTCAAGACTCTGTTCCTTCCTCTGCATAATGAAGATTAACAGTGTTTGCCTCATCTGGCTGCAGTGAGGATTAAACAGCATAATCTGTGAACACCTCTTAGTCGTGTCTGGTACTTAACAAGCACTCAGTCAGACTTTGTGGTTTATCTATTATTCTTGTTGATGTTGTCGTCATCATTATTACTATAATACAGCCAATAGATCAAATTTGCTGATGTCAGAGCCATGTGATACTAGTGCAAATGTATTTATGAAGTCTATAATGTGATTTTTAAATTTTTCTAAAACCTGTTGTCCACTGAATTATTTCAAAGTATTTTCTCATTGTAATCAAAAGAAGCAGCCTCTGCCACCTAGTGGCTCCTTAATATCAGTCAAGAAAAACATAAAAAGACACCAGAACAAAACACAAAAAACAAAATCCATATTTACTTTAAACAAAGAATCCATGCTGTAGATTTTAAAAAGAAGCAATACATGGAATAAAATTTATAAATTTAAAATAATGAAATCCTATTATTTTCTCCATTGTATTATACCATTCAAAGTGCATTTGATTAATTCTTAATAGCACCTCTACAGAGTGACTAGAAACCTTTATAGCTTTTAGTTCACAGTTAAGTTCCTTGGTTTCTTCAAGTGAGACAAGATATAATGATTTTATCCTTTATGCTTTTAAAATGCAAATAAAAATACTGATTTAAAAATATGTAGAGAGAGTGCTCAAGGACCTTTTGTTTGTTTCTTAACTTGGAGGGTCAGTACATGTTTATCTTATTTTTATTCTTTAAAAATAAATATATATGTTTACATAAGAATGAATGAAATTTGCTGGACAAAAGCAGCAAGAAGGGTTGTCTTGACAGAGGGAACATTGGATATAAAGACAGATGTATCAGTCAGCGTTCTCAAGAAAAACAGAACCAACAGGATGCATGCATATATATGTACATACATATACATATATACATACACATATATAAAAAGATAAACCTTACAAGAAATTGGCTTAGGCGATTACAGAGTCTGGCAGATCCCAAGATCTGCAGAGTGAGTCAGCAAGCTTGAGACCCAGGATAGCTGATAGTTCATTTTCAGTCTGAGTTCTAAGGCCTGACAACCAGAAGAACTGATGCTGTAGCTCTAGTCAAAAGGCCTGCAGGCTTGAAACTCTAGAAGAGTTGTTGTTTCATTTCAAGTCTGAAGGCAGAAAAAAATCCCATTTTCTAGTTGAAAGTCCATCAGGCAGAAAGAATTGCTTCCTCCTCAGGGGAGGGTCAGCCTTTTTGTTTTATTCAGGCCGTCAATTGATTGGCTGAAGCTTATTCACGTTAGAAAGGACAATCTGCTTTACTCAATCTACTAATTTAAATGTTAATTTCACCCTAAAATACCCACAGAAGAACCCGGAATAATGTTTGAACAAATATATCTGGGCATCCCATGGCCCAATTTGACACATAAAATTAATCATCAGAGCAGAGGATCTGTAATGGAAGGTTGTGGAACTTGCAAGAACTGTCATGTGTTTGCGCTCGAAGATTCATGGGTTAGGGGAGTGGATAGAAGGTGTGTTAGTCTGCTTCCACACTTCTAATAAAGACATACCTGAGACTGGGTAATTTACAGAAGAAAGAGAGGTTTACCACACTTACAGTTTCTCATGGCTGGGAGAAGCAAGGAGAAGCAAGTCACATCTTACATGGACAGCAGACAAGAGAAGACAGCTCATGCAGGGAAACTCCCATTTTTAAAACCATCAGATCTCGTCAGACTTATTCACTATCATGAGAACAGCATGGGGAAGACCAACCCCTATGATTCAATTACCTCCTACCAGGTCCCTCCCACAACACGAGGTAATTCAAGATGAGATTTGGGTGGAGACACAGCCACATCAGAAGGGTAGGTGGAAGCCAGCTAGATTCTGAAAGATATTGAATGTTACGCATCCGGACTTTAAGCTGTGGACTACTGGGAGCCACCATAGTTTTCTATGAGGAGGCCTGGATTCAAAGATGATCTATTTCTAAAGCATATGTTCATTCTGGTAAACCAGAAGGCCTATGTCATGCTTCCTAATATAGTCACATTTTAGGGCAATAAACAATATTCTCTTATTTCAATTGTTTTGAGAATTAGGGAACATATTTTGAGGGGTGCACATTGTCTCTTAAAATATTTTTGTCTACCATTGTGCACAGTGTTCAAATGCTTGCTGGATGATTCAGTGCTGTCTACCAGCTTCCAGGAAGGGTGGGTGGAAGGTATTCAGGCTTCTCAGATGGAATTGTACTTTCATCTAGTTGCTCATAATTGCATGAGGAAGGAATATTTGAACAACTCTACTAGATTTTCCATGCTACCATATGTTAATAAATAATGTGTATTGAGTATGTGTTATAGATATTAACTCATGTTAGCCTCACAGTAACCCAAGAGTGAAACACAGAAAGATTGCATACCTAGTCTAAGATCTCAGTCTATTAGTTGGTGCAGGCGAGATTCAAAGCCAAGACATTTAACTTTAGAATTCCCACTCCCAAGCACTTTACTATGCAGTTCCACTGCACTAGACTGCCTCTCAGTGAATATTTGGTATACCCCATATGATTTAGTGGGGCTGTCATCTCCTAGGACAATATTGGAGACTACAGCAGTCTCCAATGCATGCTGCTGTGCTCTGGGGCCTCCAGCCAATGGCTGAGTGGGGGCTCAAATTCAGTCTGTGCTCCGCTAGCAGAATGCTGTGTGCTGGCCACTGTTCTTAACAAATTAGGTGCCCTTGCCTCTGCCATGAGGAAGAGATTCCCTTTCCTAATTTATCTGAAGGTACCATACAGGGAAAGCAGCCCTACATGAGGATCTGATTTGGCAGGGGAAGTAAGGGGCAAATGGAGGGGACAGGGAGGAATTAACAACCTTATAGGAGAACCCCAAAAATTGTAGATTTCAAAAAACATGATCCTTGGCTTCAGAGGTTGACCTAGAATGATCCAGCACATTGTTCAACCACTAAAGACTCAGGAGTGAAGTCTTATATAATTTAAAATGACCAGTATATAATATATGGTTTTCCCTGACGACTGTTTGTCTTCCAAATTGAAAAAAGTTGGAAAGGTTGTATTAATATTCAATTTGTCTGAAAAGAGCAATAAGCATAACTAGCATATAGGTAGGAGTTAATTTAGAAGATTCTCATATTCCTGAATTGGATTATATTGGCAAGCCTGAATTTGAAAAACAAAACAAAACAAAACATAAAATTATAGCAAACCATGATTATTTATTAAGACCACCATTATTATTTAACTGTTGCAAATTTTCTGCCTTGGTACATTCCTTGAACATTGGCCATTAGAGGTGTATATCTGTCAGATATCAAACGTTAATTTAATAAGAAAGTCAAATATGTAAACAGCTTGTGGTCACAATGTTCACCTCAAAAAAAGACTGAAATGGCAATAACAGAATAATAAAGATTGCACAATCAAAGAAACAGTCAGGAACATGTAACTTATCTAGAATTGTTTCTAGCTAGGGCAAGGTTCTTCAAGGGGTGCTGTCCACCCTATTCCAACCCCTGTCCTATCCATCAGATCCCAGATTCCTGATTACAATTTTCATTTGAGGCAGGCATAATTGCAGAATCTAACTTTAAAGGATTCTTTCAGTTTGTATTTTATGAATAAAGCGAAATGACTAACTGAAAATGACAGAACTCTCACTATGCAATGAGAACTTAAAGTCTATTAAAGTTTTAATTTGACTAACACAAATATACATGTGCATGGCAGTTGATACTTTAAAATCTCCCTTCTCCCCATGTATTGCTTACATCTGATTTACATTATACTCTCTCAGAGGTTATTGTGTTCTAACTCAATGAACTCTTCAGAAAGTATCACTCATTTGTCCTGAGGAAAGCCTGGTTATTTGACTGGAAAAGACCAGTTTTCAGGGAGGGCCATCTGAAAAAAACAGTCACTGATAAGAGATAAAGCCTTCCCTTGCACTTCTCAGTTTCGTTTCTTATCAGAGCACGCACAACTATAGCTATATGCTTACAGTTTTTCTTTTAAAAGCATTACTACTTACTCTTAGTAAATGAGAAAACTATCATAGACATATGAGATATTTGGTTAGTAAGGAAATGAGGAGGATGATTTTGATGATGATAATAAGGTCAGAGAACATTTATTGAACCCTTGTGATGCTGTGGATCAAGCAATGGGCTAATTTACATGCATAATTTAATTTTGAAACAAATATTTATGGAGCACCAACTGTAAGACTGGCACACTTCTAGGCAATAGAAATGACGAATGAGACAAAGTCCTCATGGAACTGACATACAAGTGAAGGAGGGCAACAATAATCAAAATTAGCAAACAGTTACAGTTATCCCTCAGGGTACGCAGAGGACAGGTTCCAGGACTCCCTCAATACCAAAATCCTCACATACTCAAGTCTCGCAGTCAACCCTGTGGAGTTTGGCCCTCCACGTATGCAGGTTTTGCACCTTGCGAATAGTGTATTTGGTTGAAAAAAAATCCATGTATATGTGGACACATGCAGTTCAAACCCTTGTTGTTCAAGGGTCAACTATATATAATAAAATAACAGGTAGTAATAAGTGTTATGAATTTTTTTAAAAAAAAAGTAATGAAAGGAGCAGTCAGAGAAGGTCTCTGAGGAGGTAAAATTTAGGTAGAAACCTGAATGAAGTGGGCAAATGACCCATGAAAATATGTAGAGAAAAAACATTCCAGGCAGAGAGGAGAGCAGGTAGAAAGGCTGAGCTGGAAGAGGCTTAGAAAGTTTGAAGAACAAGCCCAGGTCCAGATGGGTTCACGGCCGAATTCTACCAGACATACAAAGAGGAGCTGGTACCATTTCTTCTGAAACTATTCCAAACAATACAAAAAGAGGGAATCCTTCCCAAATCATTTTATGAGACCAACATCATCCTGATACCAAAACCCGGCAGAGACTCAGCAAGAAAAGAAAACTTCAGGCCAATATCCATGATGAACATAGATGCAAAAATCTTCAATAAAATACTGGCAAACTGCAACAGCACATCAAAAAGCTTATCCACCATGATCAAGTAGGCTTCATCCCAGGGATGCAAGGCTGGTTCAACATATGCAAGTCTATAAACGTAATTCACCACATCAACAGAACCAAGGACAAAAACCACATGATTATCTCAATAGATACAGAGAAGGCCTTTGACAAAATTCAACAGCCCTTTATGCAAAAAACCCTAAATAAACTAGGTATTGATGGAACATATCTCAAAATAATAAAAGCTATTTATGACAAACCAACAGCCAATATCATACTGAATGGGCAAAAACTGGAATCATTCCGTTTGAAATCTGGCACTAGACAAGGATGCCCTCTCTCACCACTCCTATTCAATATAGTACTGGAAGTCCTAGCCAGAGCAATCAGGCAAGACAAAGAAATAAAGTGTATTCAATTAGGAAAGGTGGAAGTCAAATTGTCTCTATTTGCAGACAACACGATTGTATATTTAGAAGACTGCATCATCTCAGCCCAAAATCTCCTGAAACTAATAAGCAACTTCAGCAAAGTCTCAGGATACAAAATCAATGTGCAAAAATCACAAGCATTCCTATACACCAATAACAGACTTAAAGAGAACCAAATCAAGAACGAACTGCCATTCACAATTGCTATAAAGAGAATAAAATACCTAGGAATACAACT
The DNA here is from genome assembly GCF_009761245.1 of Sapajus apella. Taxonomy (NCBI): domain Eukaryota; kingdom Metazoa; phylum Chordata; class Mammalia; order Primates; family Cebidae; genus Sapajus; species Sapajus apella. The sequence continues at coordinate 7,405,969 of NW_022436995.1, forward strand.
AACAATGTAAAGGATCTCTTAAAGGAGAACTACAAACTACTGCTCAATGAAATAAGAGAGGACACAAACAGATGGAGAAACATTCCATGCTCATGGTTAGGAAGAATCAATATCATGAAAATGGCCATACTGCCCAAAGTAATTTATAGATTCAATGCTATCACCATCAAGCTATCAATGACCTTCTTCACAGAACTGGAAAAAACCACCTTAAACTTCATATGGAACCAAAAGAGCGCCTGCATAGCCAAGTCAATTCTAGGCAAAAAGAACAAAGCTGGAAGCATCATACTACTGGACTTCAAACTATACTACAAGGCTACAGTAATCAAAACAGCATGGTACTGGTACCAAAACAGAGATATAGACCAATGCAACAGAACAGAGGCCTAGGAGGCAATGCCACACATCTACAACCATCTAATCTTTGACAAACCTGACAAAAATGAGCAATGGGGAAAGGATTCCCTGTTTAATAAATGGTGTTGGGAAAACTGGCTAGCCATGTGCAGAAAGCAGAAACTGGACCCCTTCCTGACACTGTACACTAAAATTAACTCCAGATGGATTAAAGACTTAAACATAAGACCTAACACCATAAAAACCCTAGAGGAAAATCTAGGCAAAACCATCCAGGACATAGGCATAGGCAAGGACTTCATGACCAAAACACCAAAAGCATTCGCAACAAAAGCCAAAATAGACAAATGGGACCTAATCAAACGCCACAGCTTCTGCACGGCAAAAGAAACAGCCATTAGAGTGAATCAGCAACCAACAGAATGGGAAAAAATTTTTGCAATCTACCCATCTGACAAAGGGCTACTGTCCATAATCTACAAAGAACTAAAACAGATTTACAAGAAAAAAACAAACAAGCCCTTTCAAAAGTGGGCAAAAGATATGAACAGACACTTTACAAAAGAAGACATACATGAGGCCAACAAACATATGAAAAAATGCTCATCATCACTGGTCATTAGAGAAATGTAAATCAAAACTACATTGAGATACCATCTCATGCCAGTTAGAATGGCGATCATTAAAAAATCTGGAGACAACAGATGCTGGAGAGGATGTGGAGAAATAGGAACACTTTTACACTGTTGGTGGGAGTGTAAATTATTTCAACCATTGTGGAAGACAGTGTGGCGATTCCTCAAGGATCTAGAAATAGAAATTCCATTTGGCCCAGCAATCCCATTACTGTGTATATATCCAAAGGATTATAAATCGTTCTACTATAAGGACACATGTACACGAATGTTCATTGCAGCACTGTTTACAACAGCAAGGACCTGGAACCAACCCAGATGCCCATCGATGATAGACTGGACAGGGAAAATGTGGCACATATACACCATGGAATACTATGCAGCCATAAAAAAAAAAAAAAAACGATGAGTTTGTGTCCTTTGTAGGGACATGGATGAACCTGGAAACCATCATTCTCAGCAAACTGACACAAGAACAGAAGATCAAACACCGCATGTTCTCATTCATAGGTGGGTGCTGAACAATGAGAACACATGGACACAGGGAGGGGAGCACTACACACTGGGGTCAGTTGGGGGGAAATAGGGGAGAGACAGCAGAGGGTGGGGAGTTGGGGAGAGACAGCATGGGGAGAAATGCCAGATATAGGTGATGAGGAGGAAGGCAGCAAATCACACTGCCCTGTGTGTACCTATGCAACAATCTTGCATGTTCTTCACATGTACCCCAAAACCTAAAATGCAATAAAAAAAAAAGAAAAAAAAAAAAAGAAAGTTTGAAGAACAAGGAGGCCAGTGGATGGAGCAGAGAAAGGGAGACGTTGAAAAGAAACAAGATTAACATAGTAGTTACTTGCTAGATCAGGTTCTCCTAGGTCTTAAATTTCTAAGTCTGATGGGAAGCCACTGGAGAATTTTGAGCCGTGAAAGAACATGATCTGTCAGAAAAAAAAATCATTCTTTGTGTGCTAACTCATTTACTTCTTTAAGCAAACCTAGGAGGTAGATCCGTCATTTCCATGTAGCAGATGAGGAAACTGAGGATTGGAAAGAGTAAGTAGGTAGTGCAATCAAGATTGGAAAGCTGTTCCATCTGACTCTCGAACCAGGTGCTTGACTACCAGACATAAGCTAGGATGACCATGAGAATGAAGCTGTTAGGTATGGTAGCCAGTTTCCATGATGGCCTCCAGTGATTTTTGTCTCCTTGCATCACATGCCTGTGTGGTCTTCTCCCACAATAAGAAGGTGTAATTGTTCAGACCAGTAGGACTGATGGTAAGTGGCTTCTAAGGCTAGGCCATAAAAGACATTGCTACTTCTGCCTTGCTCTTTCAGATGGCTTACTCTGGAGGAAGCCAATAATGAAGACCTCAAGCAATCCTGAGAATGGCCTATGAGGAAAGGTGCCGAAGCCTCCCACAAATAGCTTGCACTGACTTGTCAATAGTATGAGATCCACTTTGGAAGTGGATCCTCTAGCACCAGTAAAGCCTTCACATGACTGTATCCTGACTGACAGCTTGACAACCTCATGAAACACTCCAAGCCAGAACCACCAGGATTTAAGCCACTCCTAACTTATATACAGAAATTGTGAGAGATAATGTTTACTGTTGTTTTAAGTTACTAAATCTTGAGAGAATTTGAGGCAGCAAGAGATAACTAATATATTAGGCTTTTGTAAAAACAGATGGTCCTTATACTATTGGGTCCAAACCTTATGTACAATGGGAATACTAAAAACCTAACATATATTAACTTGTTGCCTTTAATTTTTTGAAATGATTAAGTGGTCATTTTCTTTAATTATTGAATTTCTAAGGCATAATTATGTATAAATTATGTATAATACATAATTATGTGTTATATCTATACATATATAAATTTTGATATTTACTATAATTAATATATGTAACTATAAATTAATATGCAATGTTGTTCTTTATTAACTGCTAATACTCATGGGCAGGGAAACAATGCTATCCACGGCCAGATGTGTTCAGATGGTAGACTGGAAAGGGAAAATGTGGCACATATACACCATGGAATACTATGCAGCCATAAAAAAAAAAACGATGAGTTTGTGTCCTTTGTAGGGACATGGATGAACCTGGAAACCATCATTCTCAGCAAACCGACACAAGAACAGAAGATCAAACACCGCATGTTCTCACTCATAGGTGGGTGCTGAACATCCCTGTCTTGGTCCGGTTCAAGCATTTCTTGTCTTGGCTCTGCATCATTTATCATCTGCTTCTATGCCTCGGGCCATCGTCATGGGAAGACCTGCTACTTGTGGCAGAAATTTTAATGCTAAGCGCACATACTTCTTGTTCCCCTGAAACTAACCAGACTTCATAATTTAATTCTGATGTCTATAGCTTCAGTTTTATTCATGCTTTTTTTTGACAAATTATAACAACATATATTAAACTAATATTGAGCTCCAAATCCCTGTAACTTGTCACATAATTACAGCAGTGACTTAGTAACCTTTCAGACAGCCAAATGTTGTTTATATACTTTAATTCAGTGTTTTAAATAACATCGCTTTCAACATCTAGATTTTTCTCTAGGTATATTTAAAAATTTTACGCATGAACAAGAACATTATAAAATATTTAATAAGCTTCTTTAAAGTTAAATTTTAAAGCCAATCTTATAAATTCAGAATAACTCTTACTTTTGCCTTTCTGCATTTAGATGGGAGAGGAGACTAGTCAATTGTTCTAATCTTGGCCTATTGAGCTGGGAGATTGTCGGAAGAGCTATGTCCTTTTGTGATGACACATGGCTTCATGCTTCTCTGGTTGTGTTTTGTTTCTAGTTTTAGTGATAGTCTTTCATTGTCACTATGCAATATGAAAGGATTTCTTTTGCAAGCTGATATACAATACAAAAGCCTTTCCCTGTTCACTATGTCAGTGATACTGTTTACTACAATATCTGTGAGATAATATTTTTCCTCTTATTCATATGTAATACTGAACATACATGAAGATCTTTTCACATACATGTTGGGAAAAGGTCTGACTTTTCAGTTCATTCCATATGATAAAGTACCTAGAGTAAGGTTCCAGAGTGTATGAACATTTTTTTTTTTTTTGAGACAGGGTCTCACTCTGTCACCCAGATTGGAGTGCAGTGGCACAGCCTTGGCTCACTACAACCTCTGCCTCCCAGGCTCAAGAGATTCTCCTGCCTCAGCCTCCCAAACAGCTGGGATTACAGGTGTGTACCACTACCGCCCAGCTAATTTTTGTATTTTTAGTAGAGAAGGGGTTTCACTATGTTGACCAGGATGGTCTTGAACCCCTGACCTCAAATGATTCACCTGCCTCGGCCTACCAAAGTGCTGGGATTACAGGCATGAGCCACTGCACCCAGACTGTATGAACATATTTCTGATTCTTAAAATATATTGCCAAATTATTTCCAAAAGTGCCGTTCTGATTTATCAGGCTAACAGCCATGTTTGATCACTAGTGTTCAAAATATTGGTTACTCTTAAATTTAAAAAACTTAAAAGGTAAAAGAAATCTTACTTTCCATTTATGTTTGTTATATAGAAAAATTTCATTACATTGACTTTATATGTGTATGTATCTATGACTTAATATATGTGTATGTGTGTCTGGTGTGTGTGTGTGTGTGTGTGTGTGTGTGTGTACAAAGAGAGACACTGATGTCTGTTGAGTTAAGCACATACAATTTCTATGTTTTTATATAATCTTGGTGTCTTTAACTCTTTGGGCCATAGATTTAACTGGCCTGCAGAATCTGGTAATACCCGTGATCTGTAGGTGCTGAAGAAACAATGATAAACATGATAGACACAGTTCATAATCTGGAGTCACAGTCCTCTGGGGGAGACATAAGTAAGTAGGCAAATACAATATGGTATGCTAACTGTAAAGTTAAAAGTTCAGAGGGTGTACCGGGGAAGACATCATACCCAAACTAATTAGCTTAGAAAAGACTTTCTGCAGAAAGGGATTTATAGTTGTGGGAGATCAGTCAGGATGGTTGGATAGATTGCAAAATTATAGAATATAGTCACAGACCTTTTTGGAAGTCCAAAAGGTTTGCATAGTTTCAGTAGAAGTTTCTGCTGAAGGCAGCCAAATCCCCTTTACCTTTAGTTGATAAAGAAAAGCAAATAACTAGAGAATGTATGGAAGTTCATCTGAATAACTTGTTTACTCATATGGTCATAAACTAATCTTTGATCATTCACAAGCCGGATGGTGATCTTGAGGGGAGGGGGATTAGATTTATCACCTACAAATGGTGTTTGCTTTAGGCCTTGGAACCTGGCCTTTAATCATTATCCATAAGTGTGTTGACTGAGAGCCTCTGTTTTTAAATCTATACTGAATAAATGCCCTGAGTGCCAGCTGGTCAGGGCCATGGCTGCTATCTCTCTCAGGAGTGTCTGTGAGTGGCCACAGCACCTCTAGCCCACTCTCTCACTGTATTCTGTGTCTGAGTGAATGGATTAAATATACAATCATTTAAAGGACAAACATTGTTAGACTACATAAAAAGAAATTTAAAAAACCCCTCAAGGTCTAGTTATACGCTGTCTACAGGGGATACACTTTTCACACTTAAAAATATAAATGATTGAAAGTAAAAGGATGGAAAAAGATATATCATACAAATAGCAGCAATAAGAAAGCTGAAGTGGTTATGCTAATATCAGGCAAAATGACTATAAAGCAAATAAAAAATTCTAGATATGAAGGAAATTTTATGATGAGAAGGGTCAATCTATCAGGAATATATAACATTTATAAAGATATATGTCAGAGTCCCAAAATATATGAAACACAAACTTTCAGAATGAAGAGAAAAATAGACAATTCAGCAATATTTGGAGAACTTCAACACTCCACTTTCAATAATGGACAGAACAAGTAGGCAGAATATCAACATGAAACTAGGAAACTTGAACAACACTATACACCGATTAGACCTAACAGACATCTATCTATAGAACACCCATCAGTTGAAGAATGTAAATTCTTCTCAAGTGATGGAATATTCTCTGGGATAGACCAAATACTAAGCCATATATTTTGAATCTCAATAAATTTTAAAAAGATTGAAATCATACAAGGTAAATTCTCTGACCACAATAGAATGAAATTAGAAATTAATAACAGAAATAAATTTGGGAATTTCACAAACATGTGAAAATGAAAAACATACTCCTAAATAACCAATGGACAAAAAGGGCATCAAAAGAGAAATTAGTACATGCTTTAAAATGAAGAAATGATAGACACAACATAAGTTATAGCATGTAGCTAAAGCAGTGTTGGGAAATTTAGAGCTTAAACACATACATTAAAAAAAGAAAGATCTGAAATAAATAATCATACTTTTCATCTTAAAACGATGAAGGTAAAAAAGGGCAAACTAAACCCAAAGCATAAAGAGAAAGGAAATAATCAAGCAGATAATAGAAAAATGTTAGAGAAAGACAATGAAACTAAAAGTTTGTGCTTTGGAAAGGTCAACAAAATTGACAAACCTTTAGCTATACTGACTTTGTTTTGTGTTGCTATAACAGAATACCTGAGGCTAGGTAATTTATAAACAAAATAGGTCACTGTTATTAGCTCATGGTGCGATGGGCTGGGAAGTTCAATGGCATGGCCCTGGCTTTTGGTGAGGTCTTCTGTGCTGGGTCATAACATGGCAAGGAAGGTCAAAAGGGAAGCAGACAAGTGCAAAGAGAGAAAACCTGAGGGGTATCTTGGCTTTATAACAACCTACCACTCTTAGGGGAACTAATCCAGTTTCATCAGAGTGAGAACTCACTCTCTACAAGAACAACAGCAGGGCCAGCAATGAGGCTATCACCTTTACTTGTGAGGTTGAGCTGGAGGATCACTTGAGACCTTGAGTCTGAGGTTGCAGTGAGTCATGACTGTACCACCTCTCTCCAGCCTGGGTGACAGAGAGAGACCCTATCTTTTTTGTTTGTTTGTTTGTAGAAAGTGATTTATTTAAAGAGAGAGAGAAACAGGAGGAGAGAGAAAGAAACAGCTAACTCTCACACTGAGTGAGAGAATCCAGAAAGATGGAATCCAGGAGATGAAAGCAGCTTCCACACTGAGTGGAAGGAAACAGAGAGAGATGGAGTTTAGGAAGAGAAGACAGGCTTCCATGAAGGGAGTGTTCGTGGAAGGGGACTCCAGAGGGGAAATCCAGGATAGAGAAAAACAGCTTCCACAAGCACGAGAGTGTTCGTGAAAGGGGATCCAAACATGGAGTCCCAACCCTATCTTTAAAAAAAAAAAAAACAACAGAACAGCACTGAGCCATTCATGAGAGATCCATCCCCTTCATTCAAATACCTCCCATTAGGTCCGACCTCCCAACACCATCACATGGGGGAATCAAATTTCAACATGAGTTTTGGTGGAGACAAACTCAAAACATATCCAAACCATAGCACTGACCAATAAATAAAGAAGACTCAAATTACTAAAACCAGCCATGAAAGAGGGAACATGAATATCAATTTTACAGATATAAAAAAATTATAATATTATGAACAATGTTAGGCCAACAAATTAGACAACTTAGATGAAATAGATGTATTCTTAAAAAGATGCAAACTACCACAAGCAACTCAAGAAGAAAGAGAAAATCATAGACTTATAATAAGAGTTTGAATTAGTAATTTTAAAACTACTGACAAAGAAAAGACCAGGCCCAGGTGACTTCTCTGCTAGATTCTATCAGACATTTAAAGAAGAATGAATACAAATTCTTCACAAACACTTCCAAAAATAGACAAGGAGGGAACATTTCCCAACTTATTTAACGAGGCCAGTTATACCTGATAGCAAAACTAAAGACATTACAAGAAAACTGCAGACCAATATCTCGTAGGAATATATATGTAAAAATATGCAACAAAATACTAGCAAACTGAATGTGGCAATATATAAAAAGAAGTATACACCACAGATGAGTGGGGTTTATACCAAGAATGAAAGGTTGATTTCATGTCCCCAAAACAATCAATGTAACACGCCATATCAATAGAATAAAGGACAATGAAACCACATGGTCTTTTACAATAAACACAAAAAAAGGATTTGTCAAAATTCAAAACTTCTTCAAGATAAAAACAGACAACTTTCCAGGAATAGAAGGAAACTTCCTCACCTGTATAAAGGGTATCTATTTAGAATTCACATTAACATCATACTTAGTCGTAGAAGACAATGCTTTTCCTCTAAGAACAGGAAAAAGACAAGTATGTCTGGCCACTCTTGCTGTTTCTATTCAACACTGTAATGGAGGTCTAGCATCTTAGCTTGGGCTGCCATAATAAAATATCAAACAGCAGACATTTATTTTGTCACAAATTTTAGGAAGTTCTCATTGTACTCAAGGCAAGAAAACCCTAGACTAGGGTGTTGGCTGTTGAGATGGAAACTGGTGGTCAGATTCAGGATATTATTTTTGGAAGTAAAGTTTACAAGATTTTCTCACAGGATACAGGAGGAGAAAGTGAAGAGAGAGAACAATAAAGAATCAACATGTACATTTTTGGCTAGACCAACCTGTTGAACTTTGGGGCTCCTCAGTGGATGGAAGACCAGCAGAGGGAGAATCAAGAATTATCTTTTTTGGCCATTTGATGTTTGAGCTTGTGAACCCCAAAAATCTGAGACAAGTCTCAGTCATTTAGGAAGTTTATTTTGCCAAAATTAAGAACACATGCCCATGACATAGCCTGAGGAGGTGCTGAGGACATGTGCCCAAGGTGGTTGGATCACAGCTTGATTTTATATTATACATTTTAGGGCGACATGAGACATCAATCAACATATGTAAGATGAACATTGTTTTGGCCTGGAAAGGTGGGGCAACTCAAAGCAAAGGCAGGACGAACTTGAAGCAGGGAGGGGGATTCCAGGTCAGAGGTAGGTAAGAGACAAATGGTGGCATTCTTTTGAGTTTCTGATTGGTCTTTCCAAAGGAGACAGTCAGATATACTGTACGTCTATCTCAGTGAGCAGGGGGATAACTTTCAATAGAATGGGAGGCATGTTTGCCCTATGCAGTTCCCAGCTTGACTTTTCCCTTTAGCTTAATTATTTTGGGTCCCCGAGATTTATTTTCCTTTCACCAGCTGTCTATTAGATATCCAAGAGATGTCAGCAAGGAGTTGAATACATGTGCGTGTAGTTCCCAGAAGGATCAGCACCTGAATGACAGGCACATTGAAGGCGTTTAAAGCCAGGTTTAAGGCTAGGTGCGGTGGCTCACGCCTATAATCCCAGCACTTTGGGAGGACAAGGCGGTTGGATCACCTGAGGTCGGGAGTTGAGACCATCCTGACCAACATGGAAAAACCCCGCCCAACAAAATTAGCCGGGAGTGGTGGCACAGGCCTGTAATCCCAGCTACTCAGGAGGCTGAGGCAGGAGAATCGCTTGAACCTGGGAGGCAGAGGTTGCAGTGGGCCGATATTGTGCCGTTGCACTCTAGCGTGGGAAACAATAGCGAAGCTCCATCTCAAAAAACGAAAGAAAAAAAAAAACCAGGCTGAGGTTATTTGGAGAAATTTCAAGAGAAAGGAGAGATTATTTGGAGGAATTTTTAGAGAAAGGTTATTTGAAGAGAAAGGCGGGGAGTGGGAGTAGGGTGGAGTGGGGGTGGGGTGGAGGTAGAGGCAGTGAATCATCCTGGGGATGCCAATGTCCGGAAGTTAAGTAAAGGAGAACCAGCCAAGAAGTTTGAGAAGGATCAGCTAGTGTAGAGAAGAGAAAAACAACTGTGCTGCTCAGAAAGCAAGACAGTAGTGTTTCAAGGAGTTTGGTAGAACTGGGCTGGGAGTCATGCTGGATGAAGAAACAATTGGGTTTTATCTTGCAGGTCTCTGCTATCCTTGAGAGGGCTATTCAGTGGAGGGGTGGGGAAAGGGACTAATTGGTACTAATTGAGTTAAGTTGAAAAGGTGAGGTGAGGTAATGCAACTATTTCCTTTTTTTCACGCAGGCTAATGTGCAGTAGCACAATCTCGGCTCACTGCAATTTCTGCCTCCTGGGTTCAAGTGATTCTCCTGACTCAGCCTCCAGAGTAGCTGGGATTGCAGGCGGCCGCCACCACGCCCGGATAATTTTTGTATTTTTAGTAGAAATGGGGTTTCATTATGTTGGCCAAGCTGGTCACCGAACTCCTGACCTCAAGTGATCCGCCCGCCTCGGCCTCCCAAAATGCTGGGATTACAGGCGTGAGCCACCGAGCCCGACTAGTAACTATTTTCATTTGACTGATGGGACAGTGCACATTTTGGTTGGCATTTGTAGTTAGAAATGTTTGAGAGAAAACTCAAATATATGTTACAAGCCTATGTGTCCCGTTCCATTGTGAAGAGTACTGACCTAGGATCTCTGTAGCTACTGAATGTTTTTTAATTGATAACACACATCTGAAAGTGCATAAAGTCTTAAAATGTACAGCTTGATCCTTTTTTTAAAAAACTTATACATACGCCCATATAACTCCTGTTCACATACATCCAACATAACCATAAGGTTCCTCTGCACTTTCCCTGCCTATAATCTCTCACAAGTAAACCCATTCCGACTCCTATAAAAATCCAGTAGCTTTACCACATTGTTTTTGAAGGATATCTAATTGGAAAACTGCTTTAGCACATTATAAACTTACCAATTTCCTTGAGTAAGTAGACGCTAACCATTTGGCGCCAAAATCGTGGGAGCGACTTTAAGGCCTTCTTCCTCAAAACACCTCCCCGCTTTCTACACCACGCCTCCTTTTGCTCTGTTCCTTCCCCACAATATTGGGGCACCCTAGGCGGTAGAAGAAGCCGCTTTTCTGTCATGCGCACTGAGTAGACGTGGGCTTCCCTCTTTCCCGACTCATGCGCATTGAGAGTCCTCTAGACCCGCTCACCTCGCAGAGCCGTAGTGCGCATGCGCGGAGCGGCCAGCGAGGGCGGAAGTGGGAGCTGCGACTGGGAGGAGGGGCCGCTGCGCTTGCTGTGAGGTGGGCGAGCGGCGGACATGGCGCCCTCCGGGAGTCTTGCAGTTGCTCTGGCAGTCCTGGTGCTGTTGCTTTGGGGTCCTCCTTGGACCCACGGGCGGCGCAGCAACGTTCGCGTCATCACGGATGAGAACTGGAGAGAGCTGCTGGAAGGAGACTGGATGATAGAATTGTGAGTGCGGGGTGGCTGTCCCGGGCTGCCAGGGTTGTATGTCCGTGCCTTGGACGCGCGACTTCATCCCACACTTTCCTCAGGCCGGTCCCAGGCTCACGAGGACTGCTCCTCCGAGTTGCGGAGCGAGCATGCCTGAGTTCTGCGGCGCCAGAAACTCCTCTTGGGATCCGCCGCCCGCTTGGTCCCACCCCCTTGTCTCTTACCCGGGAATGTTAAGTTTCTTCTGTTGTGCATATCGTTTCGTTTCTGGGGCTGTGGTGAGCCTAAAGGGTTAGCGCCAATGCGAATTCTGACGTTTTTCATGACTTTGAGGATGCAATTGGAGCGCGGGGAGGGAAGTGTCTCACTAGTGTCCCAAGTAGTTAATTTAGAGTGATTTTTCACAGACTTCGCTTATTTTCACTACACTTTACAGAAGAGAATATTGAGCAAAATCTCTCCTCTCTTTTTGTCCTTAAACGATAGTCTGTTTATGGTGTTGGAATTTGGGGCTTTTAAGCTTTTTTTTTTTTTTTTTTTTTTTTTTTAAAGGTAAGTTTAGTTTTTTTTTTTTTTGTGAATGCTGAGTAAATTCAAATTGGGTTATTTTTAAGTTTTCGTTTTCCTTTTTTCCCTCCTCTTTTGCTTTCTCTTTTTCATTCCTCATCTCATTTTTCCTTTTGGTGTCTTTGCACTGTAGAGAATACCCTGGATTGTGACTCCTAGGTCTTTGTAAATGGTATTACATTAAAAGATAAAATTAATGTATTAATGTGATTATTATACACTGTCAAGAGCGCCAGGTCATCATTTATTGCTCGAAATAAATCATGTATCTTGTGTGGCGATTTCAATTTAATAATGGCTGTTCTGCAACAGTAGGAAAGAAAGTATCTTGCCTTTGCTTTAGATGCTAAGTTGGTGGTGTTATTATACATATTAGCGGTATTACTGACAATAGTAAAAGCATGATTACTGAGTATTAGCTGTGTACAGGACGCCACTAAGCACCTTTACACGGATACCATATTTAATTCCCTACAAATTCTCTTTGACAGGTGTTTTTCACAATTTACAAATAACAAGATACCTATATACGTTAGTTAACCTATCCAGATATTATGCTGGATTTTTTTGGCTCTTCACAGTAGGCATGCAATAATTGTTGTTAGAACACCTTCTTTAAAAAGGTTCAGCTGGAAGTGGCGTACGCTACTCAGGAGTTTGAGGTATGAGGATGGCTTGAGCCCAGAGGTTCAAGACATCCTGGGCAACATAGAGAAATAAATAAGTACATAGATAAACATTAAAAGAAGACAGGGTTCAGGTGAGTGTTTTCTTGTGTAATGGATGCAACAAGGGTTGATAAGTTAAGGAGGCCGGTGACATCCCTGAGGAAGAACCCAGAGGCTAAATCAGTAAATCCTGAGTTATTTTAAACACATACACCACACACACACACACACACACACACACCCACCCACCCACCCACCCACCCACCCACACCAACCACCCCACCCCCCGGCCTAGCTCGTTAGCTCAGGCCAGTACTGGCCTGGCTCCTTAGCTCAGGCCTCTAATCCCAGCACTTTGGGAGGTCGATTTGGGAGGATCACGAAGTCAGGGGATCAAGACTATCCTGGCTAACCGGGTGCAATCCTGTCTGTCCTAAAAATTAGCGGGCGTGGTGGGTCTTGCCTGTAGTCTCAGCTACTCTGGAGGCTGAGGCAGGAGGGTTTGCTTGAACCTGAGAGGCAGATGTTGCAGTGAGCTGAGATCACACGACTGCCCTCCAGCCTGGGTGACAGAGCAAGACTCTGTTTCAGAAAAAAACAAAACAAAACACCCCACAAAACTTACAACATTTATATGGAGGGTAAGATAAAGGGAAATAGTCATAATATGTATATAATCTGCAACTTTGAAATGAATTTTCAGGCACCATTGAAAGCTTCAGGGGAGAGGAACTATGACAAGTGACACTTTGTTTTTCAGTCATTGTCATGAGTAACTTGTTTTAGATCGTGCCTGTAAAATAGTGTTACAGGCAATTTTTTAAGCGGCAGTGATCCTGTGTTTATATGCAAAATACAGTCAAGTATTACTCAAGGATATTTTTTAACTCATTATGATCAAGCTATATAAATACAGCAATCAGAAGTATTAAAGAGAACAAGAGTAACAAAACATTGAGTATGAGGTATATCCATGTTGGAGCATTTATCTGAAATTATGCTATAGGGTAGTAGTTTCTCTGTTTTCTTAAATAGAGATTCTAAAGTTAAGTCTTTAGAAAGCAACTGACAGCCTGGGCAGCATGGCAAAACCCAATCTCTACAAAAAAATATGAAAAATTAGCTGGGCAGGCATCTGTAGTCCCAGCTCCTTGGGGGGCTGAGATGGGAGGATGTCTTGAGCCCAGGAGGTTGAGGCTACAGGGAGCCCAGATTGCACCACTGCTCTCCAGCCTGGGTAGCAAAGTGAGACCCTGTTTCAAAAAATAAAAAAGCAACCGAGCAACAAAATGAACCTGAAAAAGAAGGAATCTAGTAGTTTTAGTAATAGTCTGCTCCTAATTACAAGTGAATTATCTTCAGTAAATCCATTTCTGGTCAGAAGTTTTGTCATGGAGGTATTTTCATTGTAATACTGTTTATTGTTAGGAGCTTGGCTTTTATAGTACCAGTTTGTCTTATTCTACAATTTCTATTTTAGGAGTTTGATTTTTGTAAAACAAGTGAAAATGTGAAGTACAGAAACTGTATTTTTGTGTTTAACTGGTTTAGGCTTTATTCTTCCTGGTTTTGTTAAAAATAAACTGTTAGGTGTATTATAAGATAATATACGATAAAGTGGAAAAATAAGATCCTAGGGAGATAATGAATATCAGAGGGATAATTTAAATGCTAATATGCTTATGTTTGTAAATCCAAGGTCTTGGAAAAAGGATGACCTAGCTGGCCAAGAGTTTTGTTTGGCCTGCTTAGTATTTGTGTGTGGGTTATTTTTTGAGGTAACATTCTTATATAAAAATGCAAATCTTCATCTTCTTTTAAATATGAATAGCCAGCTTTACTGTGCCAGCTTCCCTTATGGCAATCCTACTTGGTAGTGGTTGCCACCTTGAGATGGAATATGTGCTTTTCTATTCACCACAGCCGAGGACACTCCTATTTTTCCAACACTTTGCATTTGTGACTCCGCCATGTAAATTATTAAAATTGGTGAACTCTAACTTTGATCTTGAGCTTTCTTGTAGCAACATGTTAATAGAGAAATGCAAAGGCTTTTTAAAGAGCTGTTTTGCATGTGAAAAAGTCCTTGTGTCTTATTCTCAGAATTTCATTTGATTAGCATCATCAGTTCACCATTCTTGATTTCTGGGTTGTTAGATCGTCACTTGAAACTTTTTCATCTGCATAAAATTAACCACTTTGCCGCCGTCAGTATTTTTATATAAAATACTCATTATAAGTTATACATTTAAATTTTTTATCCCAAGATAAATGGTCATACTAAAGTGCTTAACTCTTTTTTTTTTTAAATCTATATTTCTTAGTTATGCCCCGTGGTGCCCTGCTTGTCAAAATCTTCAACCAGAATGGGAAAGTTTTGCTGAATGGGGAGAAGATCTTGAAGTTAATGTTGCGAAAGTAGATGTCACAGAGCAGCCAGGTACTGTCAGTTTTTTGGTTAGTTTTGCTTCTTTGCTGTTTGGGTTGATATGTTTATCCTATTTTCTACATTACATGGTCTCCCGGAACTCTACCTTTCATTAGGTTTTGCTAACCTAACAGTCTGCAGCTAGTTAACCTGACTTGTCCACCTCCCTGATGGTGGCTTAGTTTGCAGTGTCTGCAAAATGGAGATTCCCTGATTGTGTATACACGTCATTTCTTGAATGTGTTGCTTTAAGGGTTCTTGAAGATATTACCCTCTCTTTATTCTTGCCCACATAACTGCCTCTGATTTGTTGTTCCTTGCATCCCGGGTCCCAGACTAGTGTGTAAGATGCCTTTGAGAAGTTCTAGAACACTGTGGTTCAGGTGAACATTGGCCAAGCCATATTTGCATCCACACTAAGCTTCATAATAAGGAACATGTGGTTGAGTGATTTTGTAGAGCCAAGGTCACATTCCCTGACAAAAGAAGATTCCCTGAATCTCTGAAATTGAGTTTTAAATTTCGAACCTATGATTTGAGGATGTGAGCTCCTAAATACAAAGCCCTTATAGTTGTGAGGTCAGGTGCACTCCTGACTTGGTCCCTGAACAAGTGGCAGGTCCTGCCCTTAAGGAGGCTCCTTTCTCAGACCATCCTCATCTTACCATTCCCGGTAGTTACACTATCCTTGGGTTCTTGGCTGCCCCATCCCAAATGGTAATAATAAGTAATATTTATTGAGTGCTTGCCTATTACAGCATTCTTCCAAGTATCTTGTGTTTATTATTTAATCCTTATACAACCGCATGAAATATGTAATGTCCTCATTTTACAGATAAGAAAACTGAGGCACAGACAGGTCAAGTCCCTGTTCTATCAGTGCTTGACACATGGCTAATAATAAATGTTAGCTGCTGTTGTTTTTGCCTGTCTTGTGAAAGAGTCATAGTATTTTCCATTTTTAGCAGCACCATAAACTACCTTTGTTTGTTGAATGTCAAGTTCAATTTCATTTGATTTTAGATCTAAGACCCTATTACCTTGCTCGCCCATGACTAATTACTAGTAGTCTTAGACAGTGGTATAAATGATGAAGTGTTTTTGTTTATTTAAAAATGTATTTAGTACTCTAATTCTGCATACTTTTTAACTGAGATAATGTGCAGTATTGTGTTTTTTAAAGTTGCTCTAAGTACATAATTCATTTTTAAGTATTACAAAGCACAACTATTAGGTATAATTTCATATTCTTTCCTATTAGTACCTATTTAAATAATTCAGAGTTAACTTCTAAGTAGTCAGTGATTGGCCCATGTAAAACCTTCTGTGTGTTCTTTATTTGTAGGACTGAGTGGACGGTTTATCATAACTGCCCTTCCTACTATTTATCAGTAAGTATTTGAAGATTCTCAATTGCAGAGAAGTATGCATTATAGTGTAATCAGAAGTAGTAGGCCTCTGGATTGAATCCTGTTTGAAGAGCTGAGGTAATCTTATTATATTCAGCAGGTATTTTAGAGGGCTTGCTTCGCTTAGTGTTATCCTTGGTGCCTTTAGGTAGTTGAGTGATATGTGAAGCAGTCTCTATTCTCAAAGATTTACCGTTGTTTTAGAAAGTGATGTTCTTGTGAAATGGTGTGATAAGTGATTATGAGTCCAAAGTAGTGGTGAGTCCTGTAGGACGTTGGGTAAAGGAGAAATCACTGTTACCTAGAGTGGTTCCTAGCGAATATGGGGTTTAAATGAAACCGTGAAAGTGGAATTTTAAGAGTACAGGGTAAGCATTTTGTTCTGAGGACAATCTCATAAACAGTCATTAACAGGAACATGATATGTCCGAAAAGGAACTAAGAAAGTGCTATTGTACAGCCTTGGATAGCTTAGTAGGTGACAGTTGAGTATTAAATCAAAATGAGCAAGGTTATATAGTCTTCAGTGTCAGGTCTATTAGTTTGGCTTTATCTTCTCAATTGGGGGTATGAACTCTTAAGCCTGTGTGCCTGCTCCGTACCCTAACAGCATGTAGCTGGTAGGTTAAATACCAGGAGGTACTGAAAATAAGTTGACAATTCTTGGTGTTTGTATCTTGTTTTTCTTTGCGCCCCCCCCCCCCCCCGCTTTTTTTTTCATGTTTTTAAAATTCACCCCTACTCCCTTTACATTGATTTAAATTTCTGTTCTCTGTCTCCATAAGTGCTTCTCTCCTGCCCTTCTCAGACAGTCCTTTTCCCCACATGCCCTTTCAGTCTCTCCTTTGCTTTTCACTTCCTAGTGCCCCCTGATCTTATTTGGAATTTGCTGCCCTTTTTCTTTTAGTCAAAATTGTTTACCATGTCCTTTCTCCTATTTTCTGCCTGTTGAAATCCTACCTATGCTTCAAAGAATAGCTCCAATGACACTTCACAAAAGCTTTGTGTTTGGGCGGGAGTGGGGGGGTCTTCCTTGTGGTCTTTACCTCTGGGTGGATAAAGGGTCCCTTAACCCTACTTAACCAGTCCCTAGTATGGAGCTGTTCAGGTTTTGCACTTAAAGTTGTGGGAACCAAGAGAACATGTATGACTCTGACAGAACTTTCTATGTTGGGAATGGGAAGGAGGAGATGGATCTAAGGAAGTCTGCAAAGCTGACTGTAAACAGTCACTGAAATGAGAGGAAGGGAAGCAGCGTACCAGATGCCTCCAGTGATTTAAAGCAGGGTGGCTGAGGTGATGCTATTATGGCCAAAAGTACTAGGAAAATACCTTAAAAATTTAAGTTATAGCTTAACAATGGCTAATAATTACTGTGTGCTAAGCACTATTCTAATAATTTTTATATAATTCTTTTAATATGTGTATTACACATAAGGCTTAAAAGTACCTTTCTGAGATGTATCTACTTAACTGTATTTCATAGTTTTATTATTTGGAAGAATAACATTTTAAGGCTTATGATTAAAAAAAAAATAACCTTTCTGTTTAATTAAATTAGGGGCTAATAGTCATGAGTAGGTAAATAGTATCATTTGCTATTAATACTCGTACATTGCTCATGCTTTTGAATGTTAGAATTGACTGTAAAATGAGGTGAAAAAATATCAAAATATTAAATTATTTCTCAATGCTGGATAATATTTAATTCTGATTCTCTTTAGTTGTAAAGATGGTGAATTTAGGCGCTATCAGGGTCCAAGGACTAAGAAGGACTTCATAAACTTTATAAGTGATAAAGAGTGGAAGAATATTGAGCCCGTTTCATCATGGTTTGGTCCAGGTTCTGTTCTGTAAGTATGAAGACTTTGTCTCTTACCCATTTCATAATTAATTGGAACAGATAATTATATTTTATCTAAATAAAATATTTATACTCAATTTGTTTCTTGAACTCTTAAGGTATATCCACATTTATTACATGTTTGATCTTTTTAGTTTGACCTAAGTCAAACATGTTTTCATTTTTTTGAGTTAGAGAAGGCATTTTATAGAATTCTGTTCTATACCTTTTCAGGAATATTTTCATTTGGTAGATTTGATCATTTGTATCATCAAAAACAAAATGCCCCTAAGAGTGTTCACAGCGTAATGGGTAAAGCTGTTACTCTTGTGTAATAATTGGAATGAGTAGGCCCAAGCTTGTACTCATGCTACCTCCAGACTTCAGTTTTTTGTTTTTTTTTTAATGTTCTGTCTCCATAGAGACTGCTGATGCCAACTAAATTGCAAACTTCAACTCTTGATGTAAAGTAATTGAATTATGTTTGGTTGGTTATTCCACCTGTTTGATAACTTCTTATATGAATAGTGTATATAAACAGTGACTGTAATAGCATGCCTAACCACTGAGCTTTATAGATATCTAGAGGGTAAACGAATTTCCTCTTAGCAAGTGGCTATGGAGTGATAAGGATTGGAAATAGCAAGCATGCTTTCTGCTTTGCTGTTGGGGTACGAGGCCTCACTGGTCATTTGAGAGACCACTGGGAATAGTGAGTTTTGCTGAAGTCACCAGGGACTGATCCTGTGTGGCCAAGCTGTCTTTTCCTGTCCTCTCACCACACTTACCCTTGGAGGGTAAGAAGTTGGGACAGTAACCATGTAAGAGAGAAATGCTCTAGATTCTGGGAATGGGAGAAAGATCAGCCCTGTCAACACTCACCCATTGAACTATCATGCCCAACCCAATTTTGGAACCTACTGTTCCTGAAATAAATTACTGCAGACTACAGTGAGGCTATATAGTGCTTTATATTTCAGTTCCTTGTTTCTCTTCTCACTTGGCTTTTAAACAACAGAAGCCTTTAGACATGATTAAAATAACCTTTCATGTTGAACTAAAAATAGAGCTGATTTTTGTTCTCTGAAATCTCATCTCATAAATGAATCTTGTCCTTCAGTAGAAGAAAGTAATTGCTTGTAAGTCTGTTTTCAAGCAGCTGCAATTGGGAACTCATAGACTTTTCTTATTTCTGAAGCATGCCTTTTTAAAACTGCCTGTCTGAATTACCTGGATTAAATTATGTAAAATACTAATTTTTACTTGCATGATGACTTAGCATTTATTTCCTATGTAATTATTTTATATATCATTAAAAGTTGTCAAACTAATGCTCTTGTACATTTTAATTAATTTCAATAAAAAAGAGAAATAGTTCTTAAGTGGGAAGAATTGGCTTGACAACTGTTTCCAGTCCTTCCCTGAGCCTCCCTTTGGTCATGCTTTCAAGGCTGTTAAGGGTGAATAAGAGTTTCGTTTTCCAACTGGTTTCATGGAACTCGTAACCCTTTACTCAGTGTATTGGAGAAATCATCAGATGAAAGACAAAATGTTACTGTTAGAACGGTAGGAGAAAAGGAAAAAATATTGTCAAGTATTTTTATTTATGAGGATGTCACATGGTAGTAAAAATTTAGAAACTTAGTTTTCATAAGCAAGCCTTATTACAGGCCTGAAATTTGTCATGTATCACTAGTCTTGATTAACAGCAATAAAATCTGTCATATTGGGGAAATTACAGAGTAGAAAATAGGATATATAGACAAAGCTGTGTATGTTATTCAGTTTTTTAATCATCTCTTTTATTTTTAGGATGAGTAGTATGTCAGCACTCTTTCAGCTATCTATGTGGATCAGGGTATGGACTAAAATATTTTTATCTTAAACATTTTTACTGCTGTCACTTTAACAAAAATGAACAGATTTTTAGTTTTTTTTTTCCTTTTGATTTTAGACTTGCCATAACTACTTTATTGAAGACCTTGGATTGCCAGTGTGGGGATCATATACTGTTTTTGCTTTAGCAACTCTGCTTTCTGGACTGTTACTAGGACTTGTAAGTATTTCATTTTTGGAATGGTTGGAAGAAAGATATATTAAAATGTGATAATTTAAAATAGTTACATTAGCTGTGACATATATTCTACATTCAGATTTCTTATAATGTTTATTTTTACAGTGTATGATATTTGTGGCAGATTGCCTTTGTCCTTCAAAAAGGCGTAGACCACAGCCATACCCTTCAAGTAAGTATATTTTAAAGTGTTTATTTTTTATTCACTATAGCCCTGTTCATTTCTGTAATCACAATCGCACATTTCACAGGTTGCGCTTCCAGCTTAGAATTCTAATTGTGGATTGTTGGTCTTTATCAGCTATGGCATAAGGAGAGGTAGAGGAGATGTATATTTCATGTAAGAATGTAGTCCAGTGGATTTTGGAACCTTGTTATTTTCTTGACTCTTATATTATGGATAATTTTAACGTTGCATATAGCATGTAGATATTTAATAATATTTATTTGGTGTCAATTTATAAGTGGAATATATTCTACTCTTGAAGTTATTCATTGGTATACTGGCCACCACATTTGAAGATTATTCTTTGAATGCCAGCCAATTGTAAGTGTTTTTTTTGTGGTAGGATATTGGGAAAAGCAATCCCTGTAGTTGATTTAGGATGTTATTAACACTGAACTGTACTACAGAACAATTTATTACAAGTATTTAACAATCTTGTAATTGTACTGTTAATGGAAGCCTTTATATTTGCAGTTCTTAAAGAATTTTTACGTATCTGTTACCCTGTTTGCTTTTCAGCAGCCCTGTAGTAGAGTGCATAGGTGATGCCGCTTCCATTTTGTACTTGAAACTAAAGTTCACAGTCAAACAGAAGTGACAAAGCATAGTCTTCAACTAATCAGACTTGTGGACTGATATTCCTTCATTTATGATGTCTTTCTTAACTTAGGGCTTATTGAGATCAAAATTTCTGAAATGAAGTCTATGGAGATTACATTTATAGGGTACTTTGTCCTTTCATAACTGGTAGGTCATCGTTCATTTCTTAGATAGTTGCATTGATACTAAAAAGGACATGCATAAGGGATGGAACAATTTTATCCAACAGGGACCACTGACATGTAGAAAAAACCATAAGCACAGATTACTTAAATGACAAATATATTGTTAGGTTTAAGGTTTTTGAAGTGAAATTAATATAAAATGTTTACTCACCAACTTTTAAATGGTGAATAAAATGTAAGATTTAATTTAGTATATAAAAAGATACTACATAAAAATAGCTATATAGATGGTCCCTGACCTACAGTCATTCAACTTAATATTAACTTTACAATGGTGCCAAAGGAATACGCATTCACTAGAAACTATACTTTAAATTTTGAGTTTTAGGGCCAGGCGCGGTGGCTCACGCCTGTAATCCCAGCACTTTGGGAGGCCGAGGCGGGTGGATCACAAGGTCCAGAGATCAAGACCATCCTGGTCAACATGGTGAAACCCCATCTCTACTAAAACTACAAAAAATTAGCTGGGCATGGTGGTGCGTGCCTGTAATCCCAGCTACTCAGGAGGCTGAGGCAGGAGAATTGCCTGAACCCAGGAGGCGGAGGTTGCGGTGAGCCGAGATTGCACCATTGCACTCCAGCCTGGGCAACGAGTGAAACTCTGTCTCAAAAACAAAAACAAAAACAAAAACAAAAAAAATTTTTTTTTTGAATTTTGACCAATTCCGGGCTACTGGTGTGCAAGACTATACAGTACTTTTGTGATGCTGGGCAGATTAGGTTAGGTTAGGTGTATTAATGTATTTCAACTTATGTAAAGGTAGAGTAGATATATTAAATGCCTTTTTGACTTGAGATATTTTCAAAATGCTTTATCAGAGCATACGACATCATAAGTCAAGGAGCATTTGTATTATGTTTGGTTTTCTTATATTCTGTCTTCACCCTCACATAAATCATACAGCCGTCAGAAAATCTGTAGGGTGATCAGTGTGCAACTGGCATTGGATCCCGTAAATGTAACAAAGTACATACTAACTCATGTAATATGCAGGCTGAATCATTATTGCCACTGTTGGCACATCATTCTCTCATCTCCCAAGAGTTTACTTTGGGAGTCTGAATAGATTGATTTCTCTGAGGATGTAGGTGTTGGAGTCTGCATCGTCTTACCACTTAGGGTAAACTTGAGAGTGAGACTTGCCTGGAGAACTTGTTGAAACAGATTGCTGATTCTCCACCCTGGGTTTTAGACTCAGAAGTTCTGTGTTGGGGCCAAGAATTTCTGTTTCTAATAATCCCCAAGTGAAGTTGATGTTGCTGGTCTGAGGACCACTATTTGAGAACCCCCGTCTTAGAGAAAGTGGTTACCAATAGGAAAATCTATAGGCCCCCGCACATGAAATAACTTGTGTTTTGGTGTTGACCTTACAAACTTTTTAAAGGAATACTGACTTTTTTAAAGACTTTAAAAGACTTTAAAAGAATGCTGACTTTTTAAAAGAATACTGACAAATTCTTCTAGAATCCTTTCTGTGCAATACTGTGGAATACATAACTGGTGTACACAAATAGGTAAGTGTTCTCAAACAAGAAAGATAAAACAGTATAATATGCACAATTTTAGAAACTTTAGAAGAGTTGAACCTAAGGAAATGACAGATAATACTCTACCTCTTTTAGGAAGTTACAAGAGAATTCATTCCTTGGAAGTGAAATTTTTAAAATGACTTGACTAATTCAGGTCAAGCTACTCAAGTTTTTCTGTTCTCTATTATGATCCACAGTAAGAGTCACTAAAGAAGTCTTTACCTTTAAATATCTGTTAATGTGGAGGGATTGAAAGACATAAAGCGTTTTTTTTATTCAAAAAGAAGACAAGCATGGTCTCTGAGCCAGAGGGATCTGACTGGGCATCCCAGCTCTACCACTTAATAGCAAAGCAGTATGACAGACATTTCCTACCCTCTGAGCATGTATCCTCCTTTGTGAAACGGATATAATTTCACGTTGCTCCATTAAATCATTATGATACTTTGAAGATAGGTATGTAATTCTCAATTTATCGTGGTAACACATAATAAGCATTCAGTAAGGAATTACTGTGCACATGATTATGTTATTTATTTTTCTTTAGTAATACAACTAATATTAATCCAGACTTAAAAGTGAGATTGCCATGCCCCTTCTGTAGTAGAACACATAATTTGAGTTTTCCAGTATATGTGCTTGTCTTGATTTTGAGTTGCTAGGGTTGCTAAAGAAACCCAATTCAATCTACTGTTAAGCAGAATTGGAATTTATTGGTTTATGTAGCAAAGAAGTTTGAGATCAGCATTGACCGGATCCTTAAGGCTCAAATGATGTTGTTAAGATGCTTTGTGTTTCTGACTTACTCAATTCTCCATACCTTCCTTGTTCAATTCTCAGTCGGGTGCTTTTTAGAATTTTATTTTTCCTATTTTTTTCTCTGCCCACAAGGACATCTGGATCAGCTTAGTTCTTTCCAGTCACTAGAATAAGGTGGTTTTAGAAACTCATAGTCACAATCTAAGAATAAAAAGGAAATTCATTTTTTTCTACACCCACCTATTTTTTTGGAGAAACTCTGGTGCATTCCACTGTGTAAAGGTCTCACTTCTTGGAAACCAGGGTTTCCCAACCTCGACACTATTGACGTTTTTGGCCAGATAATTTTTAGTTGTGCTGGACTGCATTTTTTACACTGTTGAATGTTTAATAGCATTCTCCTACTTGCCAGTAGCATTGTCTTTCTCAGGTGTGAAAAGCAAAAATATCTCTAGACACAGTTAAGTGTTCCTTGTGGAGGGGGCAAACTCATCCTTGGTAGAGAACCACTGCTGTAAACTAATATTCACCAGGACCACAGGGGGTATGGCATAGGGAAGGGGCTATTAGCCCAACAGAAGGATGGATTTCAGGCAGACCAAACAACAGATTGTTCACTACTAGTAATTTTTTCCGATGGTTTGTTCTGCTTTATTAACCCAATCCTTCCTTGCGGGTCCCCCTTCCCCGGCCCTATGATTCTGGATTGCCTAGGATTGGGGGCAGTCTGAGATCATTGAACAGAGTAAAGCTCTTTGACCCAATTCTGTCTCCTTTGTCTCTCCATGGTGTGCTCTAGGCTTAAGTTAACTAGCAACTGGCCCTGTAAAACATAGAAAGGATGTGTATGTGTGTACATACTCACTCATTGAAATGTGCACTTCAGATTTGTACATTTTATTGTAACTATAACATAGTAAAATAACATATATGGGGGTTGGGTAAGGGGAAGCACATTTATAATACCAGAAGAAGATATGGACAGAAATACAATCTTTAACTGTAAATGTGTAATTTCTGTTCCCCTGGGAACTGAAGCAAAGATACTGTTGAAGTTTTAGGATACTTGTAGACCAGATGATTAACAGCAAATTAATATGAGATAGTTTTTTTTTTTTTTTTTAAGCCAGTCAAATTTAGCAGTGGAGGTTGTTTATCACCATTAGTGACAGTAACATTAGTAAGTTCTGATAAGCTACTACCATTGCACCAACCAGTTCTTTTTAATGCTATATATTTTCTTACAACTTCCATATTCACAACATTAATGCTGATTCATTAAATTCAGTTCAGTTTATAAATGGGTGGGTAATTAGAATGACTTTGATAACTAAGATGGCTCAAACCAATTTTTGTTTTTATATCATGTGTTTTTTTTGTCTTGTCTTGAATAACTTTTTCCTTTTGGGAAATCCAAACATGATATATAATTGCCAAAGCAGTTTTTGGGCATATAAGTCATTGTATCTTGATTTTACTCTAAAGCAAATCTAATACGTCAACAAAAATACATTTTTTGTCTTTGTCTTTAAGAAAAATTATCAGAATCTCTGCAACCTTTGAAAAAAGTGGAGGAGGAACAAGAGGCGGATGAAGAAGATGTTTCAGAAGAAGAAGCTGAACGTAAAGAAGGAACAAACAAAGACTTTCCACAGAATGCCATAAGACAACGCTCTCTAGGTCCATCGTTGGCCACAGATAAATCTTAGTTGAATTTTATAGTTATCTTAATATTATGATTTTGATAAAAACAGAAGATTAATCATTTCATTTGGTTTGAAGTGAACTGTGACTTACTTGAATATTGCAGGGTTCAGTCTAGATTGCTTTTAAATTGAAGAGTCTACATTCAGAACATAAAAGCACTAGGTATACAAGTTTGAAATATGATTTAAGCACAGTATGGTGGTTTAAATAGTTCTCTAGTTTTTGAAAAATCGTGCCAAGCAATAAGCTTTATGTATATTTGTTTAATAATAACCTGTTTCAAGTCTGAGTTTTGAAAATTTACATTTCCCAAGTATTGCATTATTAAGGTATTTAACATTATTGTAGAGAAAAATATTTCTCATTTGATATAATTTTTCTTGATTTCACTGTGTGAAAAAAAGAAGATATTTCCCATAAATGGGAGCTTTGCCCATTGTCTCAAGAAATGTGTATTTCAGTGATAATTCCGTGGTTTTTTTTTTTTTTTAGAGATATATTCCAAAATTTCCTTGTGGTTTTAGGTTATGCAACTAATAAAAACTACCTTACCTTAATTACAGTTTTCTACACATGGTAATACATGATATGCTACTGATTTAGGAAGTTTTGAAGTCCAAGGTATTCTCTTGATTTTCTCTTGTATTTTTCATATTTACTATGGGTTACATTTTTTATTTTTTCAAATTGGATGATCATTTCCAGGAAATATTTTTTATGTTTTAGTAAGCAGTATTTTTTTGTTGTTTCAAAGTGAAGTTTACTGAGAGATCTATCAAATTGAGCTGTCTGTTGATAATTTAAAATTTTGGCCACTCTTTTCAGATTTTACATTATTCTTGCTGAACTTCTACTTGAAATTTTTTTCTCTTTTTTTCTTTTTCTTTTTGAATGTGAAGGTGAACATTCCTGATTTTTGTCTGATGTGGAAAAACCTTGGTATTTTACGTTTTGAAAATTCACGGAAACTTAATATAAAACAAAGTTTGCATTCTACTCAGGAAAAAGCATCTTCTTGTATATGTCTTAAATGTATCTTTGTCCTTATATACAGAAAGTTCTTAATTGATTTTATAGTCTGTAATGCTTGATGTTTTAAAAGCATAACATTTTAATATTTTTTAAAAGGCAGACTTCATATTCTCCTATTCTTTCCCGACTGCTAATACTGTGTGGAATTTCACAGGTAGAAATCAACAGGATGGAGCATTTAGTGTATTTTTACTCCTTAAAGAGCTAGAATATATAGGTTTCACCTTACAAGAAGGGGGAAAACCATAAATACAATGAATCAACTGACCATTATGTAGTAGACAAATTCTCTAACGTCCCCTTCTTTCTAGGCTCTGTTGCTATGTAAATCCATTAGACTTGTGGTATCATAATATACAAGTTTTCTTTAAAGTCCTCTCCTTTAGAATATATAAAATATTATACCATTGAAGAGTTTGGATGTGTAACTTGTGATGCCTTAGAAAAATATCCTAAGCACAAAATAAACTTTTCTAACCACTTCATTAAAGCTGAAGACTAGTATGATTTCTAGTTGCCTATTCGAAGGTATGCTTTATTACTTTGTATTTAACAATGTTCAGATGAGTAGTTGTGTGTTCCTATATGTATACTTGATATGCGTAATTGAAAGACTGCCTTCTTTTTCTATTGAGATGGTTAAGGACAGTAATGCTCATTAATCAAGCATTTTTTTTTTCTTTTTAGTGTTCTAGTATATGTGACATTGGCAAATTTTTTATTAGAAAATATGTGACCAGAGGGTTTCTATAGAGTAAAATAAAGCAAAATGAAACAAAAAACCACACAAAAAGACCCCTTATGTTACAGAAAATTTAAAATATGCTGAATGGATAGGGTCTTGAAATTTCAGGAAACATATAATCTCAGAGTTCTTAAAGATTGTTATTATAGATAGCTGAGTAATTTTCAGTTGGTAACAGGCTTATAGAAACTCTTTGGGATTATTTACAGATGGTTCAGGAAGGAATAAAATATAAGTAATATCCTGGAGAATTCTGTGCCCTTCACCCACAATAATCAATTCAGCTCTACTATTAAAGTATTGTAAAATCTGATCTTTAGAGGAAAATAGAGTATTCTACCCTATATTGTATAGATACTTAATGATTATCAGAAAGACTGAAAAAAGTTTTAGTGAAGAATTCTGGCTACATCTAACAGCTACTATTTATCAAGTACCTACTGGAGCTTTGTTGTTTTGCTGTATTCATTTAGTCGTAACGATGACTGCAAGACAGGTAAGCATTGCACATCTTTCAGGTGAGTCAGCTCAGAGGTTTGGTAGCAATAGGTAAAATTTGAATCTAATTCTTGTTTTAAGTCTTTTTAAAAATTTTTATTTTTTTTTTGTTTTTTAGTGTATGTGAAGTTCAGCAATCTCTTATCTGTTATTTTGGTCCTTTTTTTTTTTGTCTGAGATGGAGTTTCACTCTTGTTGCCCAGGCTGGAGTGAAATGGTGTGATCTTGGCTCACTGCAACCACTGCCTCCTGGGTTCAGGTGATTCTCCTGCCTCAGCCTCTTGAGTAGCTGGGATTACAGGCATGTGTCAACACTCTCAGCTATTATTTTAGTCTTAAAATTTCACTCCTATCAGAATATAGCAATAAATGCTACTTAGAAATACCATAATTATTCAATATTTGCAGTCTTGTGATGTTGGTTACTGCATAAAGTAACTTATTGCAGTAAATGATGCTTTAGAAAGCAGTTTTCTCTTGTCAGTTGTGTCCTTATTCAACCTTATGCAAAAGCATAGTTCTGGACTTAATTATGGTGTAATTAAAATTATTGTATGAACATTTTGGCTCATATTTTATGACATTGCAATTCATCCCAGTGGTCAATTTAAGGTAGGGTTCTTACAGTATATTACTTTTGATATAGGTATTTTATTAATAAGAACTTATTTGGGTTGGAGTTCAAATGCTTGGTTTTACTGAGTGATTGTATGATTCTATAAATAAAATTTTAATTGAACATCCTTGCATATTTAGATGTTGGTATTGCTTATCTAGCAACTTTTGTATTTATGAAACCATTAAAACTAGAGTGATAATGAATTTTATGTTGGAATTTTTATAATATGTAAGCAGCAAGATCAGATTATATGCTTGAACAGGTATAACATTTCCCCTTTTTTCTCATTTATTCTTAATTGACAGGAAATAATTGTGTACATTTATTGGATACAAGGTGATGTTTTCATCGGTGTATACCTTGTAGAAAGATTCAATCAAGCTAATATATCCATCACTTCACCAGTGTATCTTTTTTTTTTTGTGGTGAAAATGTTAAAAATCTAAGCTATTTTGAAATTTACATTATTATTAGTTGTGATCACCTATGCAATAGATCACTAAAACGTATTCCTCTGGTCTGAGACTCAGTGCTATTTGATCAACATTTTCCCTTTCCCCAATTATCTCTTTCTAGCTTCTTGTAACTACCCTTCTATTGATTCTATGAGATTAACTTTTTTAGATTCTACATATAAGTGAGATCATATAGTATTTCTTTCTCTTCCTGACTTATTTCACTTAGCGTAATGTCCTTCAATTTTGTCTGTGTTGTTACAAGTGACAGAATTTCCCTCTTTTTTTAAGGCTGTATAGTATTCCAGTATTCTGCATTTTCTTTATCCTTTCATTCATTGCCAGAAACTTAGGTTACTTCCCTATCTTGGCTGCTGTGAATAATGCTGAAATGAACATAGTTAGGTTATTGAGCTTCCTGGATCTGGATTTCTATTTCCTTCTCCAACTTCGGGAGTTTTCTGCCATTATTTGTTTGAATGTTTTCTGTCCCTTTCTTTCTCTCTTTTCCTGCTACATTGATAATGCGTAAATTCTGCTCAGTGATGTCTCATATACCCCTTAGGCTGTCTTCATTCTTTCTCATACTTTTTTTTTCCCTCTCTTCAAATTGAATGATTTCCAATAACTGTCTTCAAATTTGCTAATCCTTCTGCATGATCTAGTCTGTTGTTGAATCATTCTGTTGAGTTTTTTAGTTTAGTTATTGTATTTTTCAGGATGATTTCTGTTTGGCACTTGTTAATATTGTCTATCTTTTTGTTGAATTTCTCTGTTCATGAATAGCTCTTCTTACCTTGGTTAGCATCTTTATGACTGTCCTTTTGAATTTTCTGTCAAGTAAATGACTTATCTCCATTTCATTAGGGTTGGCTTCTGGAGATTTATATGATTTTTTTTTTTTTTTTTTAACTTGGAATACATTTCCCCTGTTTCTTCATTGTCCTTGACTCTTTGTGTTAGTTTTTGCTCATTAGATTAAAGAACCCCACTCCAAGTCGTGGTAGACTGGTCTCATGTATTATGTTCTTCCTCATTCAGCCTCACCAGAGATTATAGGTGCCTCTAAACTCTTTGTACTTGTCCAAAGAACCTTTGTTCTTAGTGAGCCCCAAGAAATTAGAGAGCATCAAGTCATACTATTGTCTTTTGAGAGGCAGGATAGAAGGCAGTTCCTTGGAATGCAACTGCAGAGGCTGGAGTGTTAGATATGTTGCAGTTCTTTCCTTGCAGAGAAGCTGAGAGCCAGAGTGTATCTCTCACTCTTTCCATCTTACATCAAGGACAGGCCAGAAGCAGATGCTTTAAGATTTGTTCAGACTGTGCACTTTGAACCTGGGGAGATAGCTGCTGAACCTGTACAAAGTTAAAAGTCACCTTTTGTTCTCTGTGGTCTAGGAGACTCAGGAGTACAGAGCTCTGTTGGTTTCCAGAACTAGGTGATGTAGGAGCCAGTAAAGGCTTGAGTGAAGGATTTACAAGTTGGGCTGCTAGATGCATGCAGAAACTGTTTCCACAGAGTTGCAGATTGGATTTGTTGCTGGAACAAGTCAGAGAAGATGGTACTGGGAGTGCCCACTCTCCTGTTAGAGCAAACAGAAGTTTCACAGCCTACTTGCAGGGGGAGACTTGTCTGGAGTTGTCACTGAAGTAAGTCAGGGAGGAAGGCAGGGAGTGTCTGCTTTGCCTTTCAGGCATAGAGAGGTACCCTTGCTGGTCAAGAAGGTGCAGGGGGCGTCATCCCTCCTATTCTTGCTGGCACAGGTCTCCAACCTCTTTCTCTGAAGAGATTATAGAGCTTCAGCAAGTTGAGGAAGGCGACACAGGGAGTGCTGTGCTTCCTGTTTAGACTTGAAGAGGTTTATTTATTTATTTATATATTTTTTGAGATGGCCTCACTGTGTTGCCCAGACTGGAGTGTAGTGGCATGATCATGGCTCACTTCAGCCTCAACATCCTTTTGCTCAGTGACCCTCCCATCTCAGCCTTCTGAGTAGTTGGGACTGCAGGTGCACACTACCATGTCCAGCTAAGTTGTTGTTCTTTTTTTTAGAGATGAGGTCTGAACTAGGTTGTCTAGCCTGGTCTTGAATCCCTGGGCTTAAGCGATCCTCGTGTCTTGGCCTTCCAAAGTGCTGAGATTATAGGTGTTAGCCACCACACCCAGCCTTGTTTGTATATGTATTTTTAGAGACAGGGTCTTGCTCTGTTAACCCAGGCTGGAATGCAGTGGCAGCATCATAAGTTACTACAGCCTCAAACTCCTGGGCTCAAGTGATCCTTCTGCCTCAGCCTCCCAAGTAGCTAACATTACAGGCACACACCACCATGCCCAGCTAATTTTTAAATTTTAAGTAGAAACATCGTCTTGCTATGTTGCGCAGGCTGGTCTCTAACTCCTGGCTTCATCCTCCTGCCTCTGCTTCCCTAAGTGAGATTTACTCTTTATTTTGCTATATAGGTTACCAGGTAAAGGTTTGTTAGAAGCCAGAATCTCAGGATGCTGCTGGCAAAGTATGTGTTCAAACCCTTTAGGAGCAAGTTGGGAGCTGAGCTGGTCTCAGCAGCAGCTGGGAGTGCTTGCTTGGTTCAAAACCCCCCTTTGCTCCTTTGTGCTTGAGGGAAATCTTCCGATGCCATGCTCTCCTGTGAAGCAAAGTAATTTAAGTGTCAAACCCTATGGCAGGGACTATAAATGCTGAGTACGTGTGATATGAGTCCCTCACCAGTCAGGAAGAAGCTAGGAGTTGGAGTTTCCTTTCTGATTTTAAGGTGCCATGCTAAGGATAGGATTAGTGTGCTGGTGTATCTCCACTTTTCCTACCTGTTTTGATGTGGATATTTTCTCAGCCATATGGTGTGTAGGTGTTTTTCAGCTGGATTCCGGCTTTCTCTTGAGAGAGCTGATCCATGTATAGGTGTTTACTCAGTGTGTCTGTGGGAGGAAGGACAGTCAGGAGCCTTCTATTCCAGCCTGTTGCTGACATCATTCCCCTCCTTCTCTTTTAAAGTAATTATTTATTTTGATTCATTAGCTATAAATCGTGATAATATAATAGCGGTGTTTTGCCTGGTCATGAAATCAGCTTATATCTCTCTACCCACTTGCCTGTGTGTGACATTACTTTTAGCCTATCTTCCTAGTGGTATTACAACTCAGACTGGTTGTGTCCTAAAAATGAAAACACCAGAAGTAAACTGACCAAACAGAGGTTTGATTTATCTGAAACTTCTTTTAAATGTAAAAATAATTAAGAGAGTCATTTTAAATTTAACGGAAATATATTTCATTTTTGAACAGTAACTTAAGCAATGTATTTCTTAAGTCTTCCTATTGTCAGTGTTTTTAAAAAAGCATGTCAGAAATAAGGTTATCCAGTGGATTAGAATATATCAGTTCAAGTCCTTAGGATGGTTCAGCATATTGCTACCTGGGCTTTTTTTTGAGACAGTCTCACTTTGTCGCCCAAGCTGGAGTACAGTGGCGCAATCTCACTTTACTGCAATTTCTGCCTCTTAGGTTCAAGTGATGTCCTGCCTCAGCCTCCTGTGTAGCTGGGACTACCAGCATGTACCACCACACCCAGCTAATTTTTTGTGAGATAGCAGGGCATTCCTTTTTTTTTTTTTTTTTTTTGTTACCCAGGCTGGAGTGTAGTGGCATGATCTCAGCTCACTGCAACCTCCACCTCCCAGGTTCAAGCGATTCTCCTGCCTCAGTCTCCCAAGTAGCTGGGATTACAGACATACTTAATGAAGCCTGGCTAAATTTTTGTATCTTTAGTAGAGACGGAGTTTCACCTTGTTGACCAGCCTGGTCTCGAACTTCTGACCTTGTGATCCGCCCGCCTTGGCCTCCCCAAGTGCTGGGATTACAGGCTGAGCCACTGCGCCCAGCCTGATACCAGGGCAGTCTTAAGAAACTTTCTCTAAACTTTAGATATCTCCTGTCTTCCACAGAATCAAATACACATTTCTTGGTTGGAAATTTTAAATGCTCTTAACTGTCTGCCTACCTTCCACCTCAATTAATATTCTTGAGACCACTTTAACAAATCAGCTGTTCGGTGAATGTTCCTTACATCGTTGGTTCATAACTCAGCTCAAATCTGTTTAAAGTCTTTGCCAGCCCACAAGTGTAGATTTTTTCATCCTCTGGCAGTTAAGTCACATTTTGTCTTGTAATGTTTCTTCTCTTACATTTATTATGCCAATTCGCTAAGTGACATTGAACAAAAGACCATACATCTCTTGCCTCAATTTATGTGTAAAATGATTCCTGAAGTTTTTTCTCTACCTTTAAGAAGATAATTATTAGATTCATATTTGTCTCCAAAACCTGATTGTCAGCTCCTTGAGGCCTGAAACTTGTTAGTTTGAAACAAACTGTAGTGATGTAGTGGGATACTTCTGAGCATTGATGTTCACCTTTCTAAAATGAAATAGGTCACTAGGAAATAATTCACACCGTGAGTCTGCTGAGATGGAGCCAAAAAAGAAGAACCCTGCCCTGCCCTTTACTCTCATAGACAACACTGTTGTGTTGTGTCACTGTACTAGCATCATCCTGTTCTTCACTGCAAAAGCCGGATTTTAAGTCCTCCATCTGTGTCTCCCCTGCATTCATATGCTTCAGGGACAGTTGACCCCATCTTTGTCTGCTAGGATTGAGTTTAGATTATGAACACACATGCTAATCCAATCCAGCAATTGACATGATCAATGGATATGTGGTCTAAATTGAGCCACTGAGATGCTGCGGGCTTCTGGCAAGATCTCTCCTCTTAAAAATTAGACTCAGAAAAGAGACAGATTCTCTTTTTTTTCTGGAGTTTGGCATTGTCTGGATGTGATACACAGAATTTGGAGGTCATCGCACAGCCTGAGGATGAAACCAATAAACAGGATGGCAGAGCCAAGAGAATCTCAGAAAGGCCAAGGGGAAGTCCTAGTATAATACCTCTTAACTGTGGACATCTTACTTGAGAGAATTTTTCTTACTGTCTAACCATTTTGAGTGAGACTTTTCAGTTGAAATTAAAGTATGAGCATGGCTGTCAGCTCTCTGGACTTTGTAAACAATGGTGTTTTGATTTAACTTAACCCAGCTCATTCCATATCTGTTTTATTATCTGAGAGTCCTCATTCGAAGCCTCTGGTTTACTTTTCTCACTGTGACATTCCAAGGTAGGGGGGAGCAATGAGTGCATGTATGTGGCTGAAAGTAATTCATGGGCCAAATCAGACATACAACAAGCACACTGGATAATGAAAGGTGAAATTACTATAGTTTTCCTTCTAGGGATCTATATTTTATTATAGCTCATAATTCTTGACAATAATGTTAT
Source organism: Sapajus apella (assembly GCF_009761245.1). Classification (NCBI taxonomy): domain Eukaryota; kingdom Metazoa; phylum Chordata; class Mammalia; order Primates; family Cebidae; genus Sapajus; species Sapajus apella. The sequence continues at coordinate 7,439,856 of NW_022436995.1, forward strand.
GCTCTGTAAGCATTAGAGATGAAATCCTGGAAGCTAAAAATAGTATGTATTGGATTCAAATATAGTTGTTTAGTGTGAAAGCATGCTCTGAGCCTAAAAGATCCTTGCTTGGCTTGTTTAATACAACTTTTATATTTGGATTTTATGTTTAGGGAGCAAATTCTTATAAATCATTTTAGACAATTACTTGAGTTGTCTACTGAGAATGGAAACAATATGAGTTTGAAGGTGGTAAAGAGGAATTATTTTGCCATTTTGTTTCCTTTAAGGAGGAGGAAGGAAAGGATGAGCTATGTTTATGTTGTCTCGAATGTTTCCTAGTCTAATGTTTATATAAAGGTAGATTCCAGTTGAATAACCTTACTGCTTGGTAGTCTGTAACTTTCACTATAACTGCAACCATTTTTTTTTTTTTTTTTTTTTGAGACAGAGTCTCACTCCGTCACCAGGCGCCAGGCTAGAGTGCAGTGGTGCGACCTTGGCTCACTGCAACCTCCGCCTCCCGGGTTCAAGCAATTCTACTGCCTCAGCCTCCCGAGTAGCTGGGACTACAGGTGCGTGCCACCAGTGGGCCCAGCTAATTTTGTTTTGTATTTTTAGTAGAGACAGGATTTCACTATTTTGGCCAGGATGAACTGCAACCATTTTTAAAAGTGTTATTTGGCAAACCTGTCAAGAATGTGATTTCTTTTTTTGGGTTGTGATTTTCAAGCTCCTTGTTAGTGCATGCTTTAACAACTGACTGCTGGAGAAGTCAAATTGCTTGATAACTTTTAGTAATAGGTCACATATAAACATTGTTAGTTACATTCAATGTTAACATGTAAAATCAGGTTGTTAAATGGTCCCAGTTTGGCTGATTTTTAGCTGAGTACATGCAAACTACGTAAAATGATCTGTTACTCACTCTGATCTTCGATATGAGATTCCAAAGAAATTATAGTCCACAAAAATAGGGCATTGTGGTGTATTTTTATTAATCTTTAGCGTAGTCCTTTATTCTGAAATTATATCTTTCCACTTTTTAGTGTTTTTAAAATAAAAAATGGTAGTAGATTTTTAAAAAGTGACTTTAGTAAAGTTAGAAGTTGACAGTTTCTTGTATCTGTTATTTGGATGAAAATGTTACTGGGCTGCAACATTTTAAAGTCTGAACAATACATCTAGTGGGAGATGAATAAACTGAAGTTTCCTCATTAGGCAGCTCATGGAAAGACAGATAGTACATATTCGAATCTCCTCCTAATCAGTAGATTTATTCCTGCTTTACAAAGTTTTCTTTGAATGGAGTTACTGGAAGCCATGCTATGTGATACAACTGTAAAGTTAAATAGTCACATTGTTAAATAGAACTCATTTTTGATCAAAAAGGGCTATTGACTTAGGAGATCTATCAGGTGGCAGTTTGTATTGTGACACCCATGCCTGTAGTAATTTCATTACTCTTTGTGTCTGTGTTTAGAAAAGATAGACTCACAAGGTGAATGATTATCTTGGCATTTTAGTTACATCAGTGACACTTCCTCCTGTACATTTGGGGAGCCGCTAAGGAATAAAAAGACCAGTTGGGTTACTGAGGGTTTTTGTTTTGTTTTGTTTTGTTCTAGAAGTGTCATTATAAAATTTATCAAAGCAAGAAGTGTTCAAATTCATATGGAATCATATTAGTGTCTTTGCACTGTAATCTTAATAAATTCTTAATGTATTTTTTCATTTTGCTGTTCACCACTGATCTTGAGTTAAGCCACAAAGAAAGTCCCAACTGTGCTAGTTATCCAACTTTACTAAAAAAAAACTTTTAATAGAATATTTTCCATTTTATTTCACTAATACTACTGTCTCATGATCCCCATGGATTTACTTTGTCTTTAACATGAGTAAAAACCCTTTGTTCACTGGGTTTGGTGGCTCATGCCTATAATTCCAGCACTTTGGGAGGCTGAGGTGGGTTGATCACTTGAGGTCAGGAGTTTGAAACCAGTCTGGCCCACATGGTGAAACCCCTTCTCTACCAAAAATACAAAAATGAGCCAGGTGTAGTGGCATGCACCTGGGGTCCCTGCTACTTGGGAGGTTGAGGCAGGAGAACCTCTTGAAGCCGGGAGGTGGAGGTTACAGTGAGCCAAGACTGCACCACTGCATTCCAGCCTGGGCAGCAGAGCAAGACTCCATCTCAAAAACAAAACAAAAATACCGTTTTATTCATGTGTATGTCGCTTTTGCGTTTGCAGAGGGCTTTCATATTCTTTGTCTCAAGTGTGACTCTAACAACAACCTTTATTAGTGGACAAGGAGAGTACACTAAAATAAAATAAATATTATTATTTTACAAATAAGGAAACTGAGAAGCTAAAAGACAGGTGAGGTTACACCACAAGTAAGTATTGGAATGAAAACTTGAACCTAGGATCATTGGCTTTAGTAGAGTTCAATGTTTCTCACATTATTTTCTGTAGAACACTAATCCCACAAAATATTTACGAGGACAGTGCTCATGGTCAAATGAGTTTGACATATATGTCAATATAGTATGTTCCAATTGGATGTTGACAGTACACATTACTAATAAGACCAGTTTACCTTTGTTCAAGCTGGTATTTCTCAAGTTTGTTTGCATGTAGAACCCCTTTTTAAAGAACCACTTTAAACATCCTAAGAAATCAGCATTTCTTAAAGTACGCTTTGGGAGAATGTAAGTATAGTAACTTCAATGCTATGCTGCCCTAATCTTGCATGGGACGTTTCTGTGTGGCACCTTGTAATTTAAACTTCCTACTCTGTTGTAAAATCCTGTCTTCCTGAAATACACCAAAATAATCCTATTGATCACTACATTGACAGCATCTTGGTAATGTCTTAAAGGGAGAGCAAAGGCAGGATATTTTGGGTTCCTTGGGTGTCTGGCTTATGGTGAGTCTTTTAATTTGGGGGCTTATGATTAGACAAATTTGGGGATAGGATTTTAAAGTGAATCTTGGCTAGGTATGGTGTCTCATGCGTGTAATCCCAGTGCTTTGGAAGGCCAAGGTGGGTGGATCATCTGAGGTTGGGAGTTTGAGACCAGCCTGGCCAACATGGTGAAACATGGTCTCTACTAAAAATGCAAAAATTAGCCACACTTGGTGGCATGTGCCTGCAGTCCTAGCTACTTGGGAGAGAATCGCTTGAACAACAAAGGTTGCAGTGAGCCGAGATGGTACCACTGCACTCCAGCCTGGGCAAAAAGTGAAATTCCATCTCAAAAGTAAAATAAAGTGAATCTTGAGAAGTAGACATTCAATACTATATTCTGAGAAAGGAGTATTTACTTTGATGAGGGTAAGTTCAGTAGTTTGATGTTCATATAAATGATTATGATATGTTCATTAGAGTTCAGATAAATGACTATATCTTGAAATGAACAAATAAAATTATTTGCAAATTTACCATCCTGGCTAAGATTCCTAGAATATTAATGCTATGTAAATGAAGACAGTTGTTGATATTGACAGTAAGCTGTGTGGATACAGATGGTTTCAGTTCTTAGTGTATCTTCTTGTAATATAATATGAAATATATATTTGGTCTTTGCCCCCAACCTTCTGACACAGTTCCTAAAACTCTTGCAATTTCCTTAGTGATGGGCTAAGTGCATCTTTTTAAATCTTATTCCTTGTTCCTGACACAAGAGCTTGTCAGAAGCTTGAGATCTCTGGAGTGAATGGTGAGTTTTTTTATATTTTAATGAAAAGAGTGGTGGTAAAAGCCCTTAAATGTTATAACTTCAGAATAGGGACTGGTTACCAGGGAAATCAACCTTGTGATTAGAAGACTGAAATTTTGAACCTTACTCCTTGACCTTCCAGGAGGAGAGAAGGGCTGGAGATTGAGTTCAGTCACCAATGATTGAATTAGTCATACCTGTATAATAGAACTGCCATAAAAACCCTTAATAAAGGGGTTCTAGGAGCTTCTGGGTTGGTGAACACATGAAGGTGCAGGGTGGGTGGTATGCTTAGAGAGCACATGGAAACTTTTATCCCTTCCCACATACCTTGCTGCTCTATGCATCTTGTCTCTGACCATTCCTGAGTTGTATCCTTTATAATAAGCCAGAAATAATAAGCATTTCCTGAGTTCAGTGAACCATTCTAGTAAGTTATTGAACCTTAGGACGGGTTCATAGGGACCCCTGATTTATAGAAGTCAGAAATGTGGGAGGCTTGGACTTTTGATTGGCATTTGAAGTAGAGTAAGGAGGGCAGTCTTGTGGGAATGAGCCCTTAACCTGTGGGGTCTGCACTGACTGTGTAGTCAGTGTCGGAATTAAATTGTAGGACACCCTGTTGGTATCCACAGAGAATTGGAGAATTACTTGGTGTGGAACGCTCCCATACATTTTGTGTCAGACGTGTTGTGAGTATAGAAGAAACAGTTTTTCCTTTTGACTCCCTTATTGCCATTCTTTGGCCCGATCTGATGGATTAACTACTGGGGATGTGATCAATCTAGAAGTTCACTGCTATTTATAGTATCATGATCATGCATCCTTTCCCAGATGGTTGTTTCAACATTCAAGTGTTAGGTTTTTCTGTTCTTTTTGTTGAATGATCATTTGTTTAATCATGTGGTAAGAACAACAGTTGGACAGAAGCATTTAAAACTTGAGAACGCACCATCTGAGCCCCTGTAACTAAAATATACCAGGAGAAGGATTATGATCAGTTTGTCTTCCTCTAAGCCATGAGTCAAGAGTATCCAAATTAAGCTAGAAGAACAGATTTTATCTCCTATATAATGAGTCTGCAGTACCAGGTATGGAATTATTAGTCAGATCATAAAATTAATTTATGATTAATTTTATGATTTCTTTGTTAGCGCACCAGATCTCTTTAGTATTGTTAAAGATGCCAGAGACATCTGCAGGGCCATAAGCATACCATTTCCCCCTAAAATAGCACATGTTCTCTCAAGACTTCAATATTATAACTAATGGGCTCTTTTTCAATTCCATGTTCTGAACCTCTTGGGCAGGGAGTTCTATAGTCGTGGTAGCAATGTTTATTCCAGCTTTCCTGCTTTTCTCTGAACCATAGCATACAGGAGTTTCTCTACCTCTAGGCCTCTTACAAAATGAAGAGGCTTGAAGACAGCAGAAAGCAATTCAGAATTTGAGTGATTAGGGTTTTGATTCTCAACCAAGACTCACTTTTTCTCCTTTCATAAGAGAAAATGCTTTTCCAGAGGGTAAGTTGATTAATCAATACATATCTTGGGTGATAACAGGGACTATCCTGAGGGCAGTTAGGAGTTTACCAAGATAACAAACTTCTATCTGATTTGCAGGTAGTAGCCAGTAGGTTTTTGTGTTACATCTGTTTTTTGGTGAAAATACTCCTATGGGTATTGTCAAATCCTTTTGATTTGGGGCCACTTATGAAAGAGTGGTCTGGCTCCAGGCAATGAAATTTATAATGTCAAGACTATTAATTAGGTTGTTCTAAAGTGAAAGAAAGTCGTGTGTTTTACTTGCCAAATTTGGTAAAGTGAGATAGTCTCCAAATATGCATAATCTGTTCCCTAGTTCTCTTTCAAGCTTTCTGTCTGTGAAAGTTTGTGTACAAAAGCTAGCTCCCACAAAAGGTCCCAAGCATAGTTTTGGTGGAGAGAGGAGCTTTTTTTTTTTTTTTTTTTTTTTTTTTTATTCTATAAGATAAGATACGATAATTTTTTTCATTTTTGGAGACTATCTCACTTTACCAAATTT